>NC_138304.1:75467500-76067500 GCF_965601325.2 Salmo salar | reverse complement strand
AAACCAAGTCTAAATTTAACTTTAGCCTGCAGCTTTGATATGTGCTGAGAGATGGACAGTGTACCATCTAACCATACTCCCAAGTACTTGTATGAGGTGACTACCTCAAGCTCTAAACCCTCAAAGGTAGTAATCACACCGGTGGGGAGAGGGGCATTCTTCTTACCAAACCACATGACCTTTGTTTTGGAGAAAGCTTGTTGGACACTAAGAAAGCTTTGTTGTAGTGCGTTTAACACAAAATCTGGGGAGGGGCCAGCTGAGTATAAGGCTGTATCATCTGCATATAAATGGATGAGAGAGCTTGCTACTGCCTGAGCTATGTTGTTGATGTAAATTGAGAAGAGTCTGGGGCCTAGGATCAAGCCTTGGGGTACTCCCTTGGTGACATGCAGTGGCTGAGGCACCAATAATCCTTAGCCGGCCCACAAGAATGGAATGATTTACCGTATCAAAAGATTTGGCCAAGTCATTAAACATATCTGCATAACATTGCTTAGAATCAAGGGCAATGATGACATCATTTAGGACCTTCAAGGTTGCAGTGACCAGTGGCGACCTGTCATTCAGGGCAGGTGTGGTCCCACCTGTTTTGAGCCCCACATGTTTCGCAAAAAAATATATATACAAAAAAAAAACATGTATGTATATTTTTTTTTGGGGGGGGGTGGGCTTGCCTGTTTTGCATGTTATTTTGGCATTAATACGTGTCACATATCAGTTTGCAAACAATGTAAAAAAAAACATATATCATTGAGTTAATAAAGCCCCGTACAAACAGGCAGCTCCAAAATGCAGGTGTTTCAGCCTAGCTCAGTGCTTTCTGTGGTGGTGGGGCAGGTCAGCAGAAAATAGGAGCATTGCTCTGTGATAGGCTCAGCATTGCACCATGATTGGCTCAGTGTTCTGTCACTCATGAGGACACTATGTCACCTGCCTTTAGTAAGGGTAGACATCAAGAATGTCAGCCCTTTGGGTGCTGCCATAGAGTTACATTAGAAGTGCCCTTCCATGAAGGCTCAAGGTCATTGGTACAGTAGCTTTGATTGGACTGATCATGTCAACATCTTACTTTCACAATCTTAGCTAGCAGTAATCATCATGAATCAATCATTTGTCCTCGTGCTCCTAGACCTTAGTGCTGCTTTTGATACCATCGATCACCACATTCTTTTGGAGAGATTGGAAACCCAAATTGGTCTACACGCACAAGTTCTGGCCTGGTTTAGATCTTATCTGTCGGAAAGATATCAGTTTGTCTCTGTGAATGGTTTGTCCTCTGACAAATCAACTGTAAATTTCGGTGTTCCCCAAGGTTCCGTTTTAGGACCACTATTGTTTTCACTATATATTTTACCTCTTGGGGATGTCATTCGAAAACATAATGTTAACTTTCACTGCTATGCGGATGACACACAGCTGTACATTTCAATGAAACATGGTTAAGCCTCAAAATTGCCCTCGCTAGAAGCCTGTGTTTCAGACATAAAGAAGTGGATGGCTGCAAACTTTCTACTTTTAAACTCGGACAAAACAGAGATGCTTGTTCTAGGTCCCAAGAAACAAAGAGAACTTCTGTTGAATCTGACAATTAATCTTGATGGTTGTACAGTCGTCTCAAATAAAACTGTGAAGGACCTCGGCATTACTCTGGACCCTGATCTCTCTTTTGACGAACATATCAAGACTGTTTCAAGGACAGCTTTTTTCCATTTACGTAACAATGCAAAAATCTGACATTTTCTGTCCAAATATTTGGCAGAAAAATGTATCCATGCCTTTGTTACTTCTAGGTTTGACTACTGAAATGCTCTACTTTCCGGCTACACGGATAAAGCACTAAATAAACTTCAGTTAGTGCTAAATACGGCTGCTAGAATCCTGACTAGAACCAAAACATTTGATCATATTACTCCAGTGCCAGCCTCCCTACACTGGCTTCCTGTTAAGGCAAGGGCTGATTTCAAGGTTTTACTGCTAACCTACAAAGCATTACATGGGTTTGCTCCTACCTATCTTTCCGATTTGGTCCTACCGTACATACCTACACATACGCTACGGTCACAAGACGCAGGCCTCCTAATTGTCCCTAGAATTTCTAAGCAAACAGATGGAGGCAGGGCTTTCACCTATAGAGCTCCATTTTATGGAATGGTCTGCCTACCCATGTGATAGACGCAGACTCGGTCTCAACCTTTAAGTCTTTATTGAAGACTCATCTCTTCAGTAGGTCCTATGTTTGAGTGTAGTCTGGCCCAGGAGTCTGAAGGTGAACGGAAAGGCTCTGGAGCAACAAACCGCCCTTGCTGTCTCTGCCTGGCCAGTTCCCCTCTCTTCACTGGGATTCTCTGCCTCTAACCCTATTACAAGGCTGAGTCACTGGCTTACTGGTGCTCTTCCATGCCGTGCCTAGGAGGGGTGCATCACTTGAGTGGGTTGAGTCACTGACGTGGTCTTCCTGTCTGGGTTGGCGGCCCCCCTTGGGTTGTGCCGTGGCGGAGATCTTTGAGGGCTATACTCGGCCTTGTCCCAGGATGGTAAGTTGGTGGTTGAAGATATCCCTCCAGTGGTGTGGGGGCTGTGCTTTGGCAAAGTGGGTGGGGTTATATCCTGCCTGTTTGGCCCTGTCCGGGGGTATCATCGGATGGGGCCACAGTGTCTCCTGACCCTTCCTGTCTCAGACTCCAGTATTTATGCTGCAGTAGTTTATATGTCGGGGGCTAGGGTCAGTCTGTTATATCTGGAGTATTTCTCCTGTCTTATCCGGTGTCCTGTGTGAATTTAAGTATGCTCTCTCTAATTCTCTCTTTCTTTATTTCTCTCTCTCTGAGGACCTGAGCCCTAGGACCATGCATCAGGACTACCTGGCATGATGACTCCTTGTTGTCCTCAGTCCACCTGGCCGTGCTGCTGCTCCAGTTTCAACTGTTCTGCCTGCGGCTATGGAACCCTGACCTATTCACTGTGATTACTATTATTTCACCATGCTGGTCATTTATGAACATTTGAACATCTTCGCCATGTTCTGTTATAATCTCCACACGGCACAGCCAGAAGAGGACTGGCCACCCCTCATAGCCTGGTTCCTCTCTAGTTTTTCCTAGCCACCGTGCTTCTACACCTGCATTGCTTGCTGTTTGGGGTTTTAGGCTGGGTTTCTGTACAACACTTTGATATATCAGCTGATGTAAGAAGGGCTATATAAATACATTTGATTTGATTTGATCAAGTCTATTGGCAAATCCTTTTTAAACCTTGTCATCCGAAGAGAAATAATGAAGAGAAAATATCGATAAAACGTCGGTGCTCATATCGATAAAACGTCGGTGCTCATCGGTGCTCATCGGCGCTCATCGGCCATTGGACATCAACATTCCACAACAATGTGGAGATCGCAAATTCAACAATGAGTGGTTTGTAAGGATTCGGTGACAGTGGCTAACTGCAAGCATTGCAACTGGGAAGTTGAAAATAAACAGCTCAAACTTGGAAAATATGTTTTGAACGGTCATTCAATTCGGATTTGTAAATCCGTCATCTTTCTCTTTGATGACAAAATTTGCCCACGAAGGACCGCTGCACCACTTTCCTGTTCAAGCACGTCACAACAACGTGAGTCCAAAAATGTCTTATGCTGCTTCATAAATTATGTAGGATGCCAGAGAGATATGTATACTGTAGTTAAGGAAGTGTATGTTGTGTAGTAATTTTCACCAACATGGTATTGTAAACACATCGTTCGTGACCGGTGTGTGCTTGTTTGCAAACCTTTTTTGTACAACTTTGACAGTGCTACTGATAGCAGTACACTGTAAGAACGGCCCATGTTCTGAATTCTGTCGCTTTACATTTCAAAAGTGCTGAACAAATAGTTATATTGACTACGTCCGTCGCCACTTGCTCATTAATGTCTTAATCGAAATTACGGATTGCCTCTTATACCCTTGTTGTCCCCTTATGTCATAGTTTGTACATCTCAGTTGTCAGTAGAAACCACATTTGTTTAAGCAAGTCAGACATATCAGCGATGTTTTTTTAAAGGCAGTAAATGAGGCTGAATGAACTGTTTCGCTGCCAGACAAGGCTCCGCTGAAAGCCAGGTGTAGCAGTGGTAAGGTGTTGGGACTGCTGTTGGAACTCTGCTGTTGGGACAGCTTTATGTAGGCCCTAACAGTTTGTGGACACCATTTGTCACCGTTATTATAAGGGCACAAAGCGAGACCCAAATGCAGACACAGGAGGCAGATGGTAGAGCTCTGATATTTGTTATAACAAAGGGAGTAGGCAAAGGCAGGTCTGGGACAGTCAAGAGTTCATAAACCAGGTCAGAGTCCAAACAGTACCAGAGTATAGGCAGTCTCTAGGTAAGGCCAGGCAGGGGTCAGAAACCAGATCCGAGTCCAAAAACAGTACAAGGGAATAGGCAGGCTGGTAGTTAGAACAAGCAGAGTGGTCAGGCAGGCGGATTTGGAGTCAGGACAGGCAAGGGTCAAATCCAAGAGGACTAGAAATAAACAGAGACTGGGAAAAATAGGAGCAAGGGAAACAGGAGCAAGGAAAGCTGGTTGACTTGGCAAACAAGACGAACAGAGAGACAGGAAATACAGGGATAAATACACTGGGGATAATAAGCGACACCTGGAGGGGGTGGAGACAATCACAAGAACAGGTGAATCAGATCAGGGTGTGACAGTTATAGTGCAATTAATGTATTGTTTAGTGTTGTGTTGTGTAGTGGCTTTGATGGCATGCATCCCACATTATTATTTTTTGCCTCACCGAGATTGTATTTTTTACTGTACCTCTGCTTAGTCTACTAACTAGCGAACAGTGTACAGAAAAATGTTTGAGGTGGAACAACTACTGTATATGGTTTCACCTCTTGACTATGTCAGAAAGGCAATGGGAATATTGCAACTACTGTATCTCACACCCTGCAGAGGTGATATCTCGCAGTTCTGAGAAATATTTACAGTGCAGAATTGCCATATTCACAGAAAATCTAGAGCCAACTCAGTACACTCCAAGCACATGGAATTATGAGAGAGGGTTCATGAAAGGTTTGCTTCAAACCCCTTATATTCAACTAGGTCATGTCCTGGGGGAGAAGGTAGGAAAAGGACACATATATTCATTGGAAGAGGGGGCATTTTTCTGGTGGAATTTGAAGTGCCAAATTAGATAGTAGCAATTAGTGTAGGATCTGTTGCATATGCAAAGTATTGTATGTTTATGTCTGTGCCTTGGTTTGAAGTTACTTACTTACTTGAAGAGACATTTTACTCCTTGTACCCTTATACCTCAGCTATAAAATGTTGATTAATTTAGACTGTGTGGAACACTGTAGAATAGATCCTGCAATGCAGGTCCAGTTGAAATAAATGAGTTACAGTAGCTGAGGTAAAAGCCATGAGTTTATTTAGAAGTAACAAACATAATTCATTCACCCTATTGTTGGGAGTAGGTAGAAAAAGCAGCACTTGATTTCATAGTCAACTTTTAGTTAAGACTACTATGACTCTAGCAGAAGAGGCTGGTGGGAGGAGCTATAAGAGGACAGGCTCATTGGAATAAATGGCTGGAATGGAATAAATGGAACAGAGTCAAACGTGGTTTCCCTTAATCCATTACAGCCGTTACAATGAGCCCGTCCTCCTATATGTAACGCCCTGGCCATAGAGAGGGTTTTTTGTTCTCTATTTTTGGTTAGGCCAGGGTGTGACATGGGTGGGCGTTCTATGTTCCGTTTTCTATGTTGGTGTATTTCTTTGTTTCAGGAACAGCTGTAGATCGTTGTTGCTGATTGAGAGTCATACATAGGCAGCCTGTTTTTCCTTTGGGGTTTGTGGGTGAATATTTTCCTATTTAGTTTTGTATCCTGACAGAACTGTTGCTGGTCGTTTTTTGGTTTATTTTTGTATAGTGTTCATTCAATCCATTAAATTCATTTAAGATGAACACATCCTCCGTTGCACCTTGGCCGCATTTTGACGACGGCCGTTACACTATAGCTCCTCCCACCAGCCTCTGGAGACTAGAGTACAGTGCGTTTAATATATTGTCTCTAGTGTATAAATTAGGCAACTCAGTGCAAGTCTAATTACCCAGTCAGTTTAATGAATTTATGTGTGTGCATAACAATTAAAGATGAGACTTGAAGAGTAAATCTGCTCTGAATTGTGCAGCTCATTTGCATACATTTATAGACCCCTGAGACAGGATGGAAATAGGCTATGACTGGAAATGTATTCATAAAATATAAATGTAGTGTTTTTGGGGTAAGTTGGCAAGATACTTGGTTTTAAGTTGGCTACATCTTTCATTCCAGGTGGAAAATTCAGTAAATGTTTTTGTTATGTGCACACACAGTGTGTGTGTGTGTGTGTGTGTGTGTGTGTGTGTGTGTGTGTGTGTGTGTGTGTGTGGAGAATGAGAGAGCGAGAGAGAGAGAATGAGAGAGGTGAGAGAAAAGAGAAAAAGGGAAAGGTGAGGGTTTTTCATCCCTCAATTTTCTTCTCACTATTCTCAATGACTTCTGTTCCTGATATCTACAGTCAATGAGATTGGGGCATAGGCCATGGGAAATGAGGCATGTGAAAAAGGCCTCGTTTTAGTAGGCAAGCACATGCAAGGTACAGTAATACATAAGTGTGAAACTGTAGGATCTTCGAATAAAAATATTGTGGTACCATATGACCAGAAATGAATAGAACAGACATGTTCTGAGCTCAACTGTCTAAGAGTCATTGTAACATTGTAATGACTTTTAAGATTGTCTCTTGTATACAATATTTAGAGTATCTCTGGATTATGTTATTATACCATCTAACATTACATTAGAATGACAAGGCACACTCTAAAAGCTCAGCAAAACCTTTGACAAACATTGAAAGATGCAGTCCAGAATCTTAAGCACTTACGAATTGGAATTCGTAGCATATCATACGAATTGCAAAATATATATATACAGTTGAAGTCGGAAGTTTACATACACCTTAGCCAAATACATTTAAACTCAGTTTTTCACAATTCTTGACATTTAATCTGAGTAAAAATTCCCTGTCTTAGGTCAGTTAGGATCGCCACTTTATTTTAAGAATGTGAAATGTCAGAATAATATTAGAGAGAATTATCTATTTCAGCTTTTATTTCTTTCATCACATTCCCAGTGGGTCAGAAGTTTACATACACTCAATTAGTATTCGGTAGCATTGCCTTTAAATTGTTTAACTTGGGTCAAACATTTTGGGTAGCCTTCCACAAGCTTCCCACAATTACTTGGGTGAATTTTGGCCCATTCCTCCTGACAGAGCTGGTGTAACCAGTACAAATCAGCTGGGCTAGACAATCTGGACCCTCTCTTTCTAAAATTATCCGTTGCCATTGTAGCAACCCCTATTACCAGTCTGTTCAACCTCCCTTTCGTATTGTCCGAGATCCCTAAAGATTGGAAAGCTGCTGCGGTCAACCCCCTCTTTAAAGGGGGTGACACTCTAGACCCAAACTGTTATAGACCTATATCCATCCTGCCCTGCCTTTCAAAAGTCTTCGAAAGCCAAGTTAATAAACAGATCACTGACCATTTCGAATCCCACCGTACCTTCTCCGCTGTGCAATCCGGTTTCCGAGCTGGTCACGGGTGCACCTCAGCCACGCTCAAGGTACTAAACGATATCATAACCGCCATCAATAAAAGACAGTACTGTGCAGCCGTCTTCATCGACCTGGCCAAGGCTTTCGACTCTGTCAATCACCGAATTCTTATCGGCAGACTCAACAGCCTTGGTTTCTCAGACAGAGTTCAGTGTGTCAAATCGGAGGGCCTGTTGTCCAGACATATGGCAGTCTCTATGGGGGTACCACAGGGTTCAATTCTCGGGCCGACTCTTTTCTCTGTATATATCAACCATGTCGCTCTTGCTGCGGGTGATTCCCTGATCCACCTCTACGCAGACGACACCATTCTGTATACTTCTGGCCCTTCTTTGGACACTGTGTTAACAAACCTCCAAACGAGCTTCAACGCCATACAACACTCCTTCTGTGGCCTCCAACTGCTCTTAAACGCTAGTAAAACCAAATGCATGCTTTTCAACCGTTCGCTGCCCGCACCCGCCCGCCCGACTAGCATCACTTCTCTGGACGGTTCTGACTTAGAATATGTGGACAACTACAAATACCTAGGTGCCTGGCTAGACTGTAAACTCTCCTTCCAGACTCATATTAAACATCTCCAATCCAAAATTAAATCTAGAACCGGCTTCCTATTTCGCAACAAAGCGTCCTTCACTCACGCCGCCAAACATACAGTCGTAAAACTGACTATCCTACCGATCCTAGACTTCGGAGAAGTCATTTACAAAATAGCTTCCAATACTCTACTCAGCAAACTGGATGCAGTCTATCACAGTGCCATCCATTTTGTCACCAAAGCTCCTTATACCACCCACCACTGCAACTTGTATGCTCTAGTCGGCTGGCCCTCGCTACATGTTCGTCGCCAGACCCACTGGCTCCAGGTCATCTATAAGGCTTTGCTGGGTAAAGCCCCGGCTTATCTCAGCTCACTGGTCACGATAACAACACCCACCCGTAGCACACGCTCCAGCAGGTATATTTCACTGGTCATCCCCAAAGCCAACACCTCATTTGGCCGACTTTCCTTCCAGTTCTCTGCTGCCAATGACTGGAACGAATTTCAAAAATCGCTGAAGCTGGAACCTTACATTTCCCTCACTAATTTTAAACATCAGCTATCTGAACAGCTAACCGATCGCTGCAGCTGTACATAGCCCATCTGTAAATAGCCCACCCAATCTACCTACCTCATCCCCATATTGTTTTTATTTACTTTTCTGCTCTTTTGCACACCAGTATTTCTACTTGCACATCACCATCTGCTCATCTATCACTCCAGTGTTAATTTGCTAAATTGTAATTACTCCGCTACTATGGCCTATTTATTGCCTTACCTCCTCACGCCATTTGCACACACTGTATATAGACTTTCTTTTTTCTATTGTGTACGCTTGTTTATTCCATGTGTAACTCTGTGTTGTTGTTTGTGTCGCACAGCTTTGCTTTATCTTGGCCAGGTCGCAGTTGTAAATGAGAACTTGTTCTCAACTAGCCTACATGGTTAAATAAAGGTAAAAAAAACCTGTGGGTGTATTTCAAGGTCTACCTTCAAACTCAGTACCTCTTATCTTGACATCATGGGAAAATCAAAAGAAATCAGCCAATACTTCAGAAAAAAATGGTAGACCTCCACAAGTCTGGTTCATCCTTGGGTGCAATTTCCAAATGCCTGAAGGTACCACGTTCATCTGTACAAACAGTAGTACGCAAGTTTAAACACCATGGGACCACGCAGCCGTCATACCGCTCAGGAAGGAGACGCGTTCTGTCTCCTAGAGATGAACGTACTTTGGTCCAAAAAGTGCAAATCAGTCCCAGAAGAACAGCAAAGGACCTTGTGAAGATGCTGGAGGAAACAGGTGCAAAAGTATCTATATACACAGTAAAATGAGTCCTGTATCGGCATAACCTGAAAGGCCGCTCAGCAAGGAAGAAGCCACCATTCCAAACCAGCCATAAAAAAGCCAGACTACAGTTTGCAACTGCACATGGGGACAAAGATCGTACTTTTTGGAGAAATGTCCTCTGGTCTGATGAAACAAAAATAGAACTGTTTGGCCATAATGACCATCGTTATGTTTGGAGGAAAAAGGGGGAGGCTTGCAAGCCCGAAGAACACCATCCAAACTGTGAAGCACGGTTGAAAAATGATATGGATATATTGAAACAACATCTCAAGACATCAGTCAGGAAGTTAAAGCTTGGTCGCAAATGGGTCTTCCAAATGGACAATGACCCGAAGCATACTTCCAAAGTTGTGGCAAAATGGCTTAAGGACAACAAAGTCAAGGTATTGGAGTGGCCATCACAAAGCCCTGACCTCAATCCCATAGACAATTTGTGGGCAGAACTGAAAATGTATGTGTGAGCAAGGAGGCCTACAAACCTGACTCAGTTACACCAGCTCTGTCAGGAGGAATGGGCCAAAATTCACCCAACTTATTGTGGGAAGCTTGTGGAAGGCTACCCAAAATCTCTGACCCAAGTTAAACAATTTAACTTCTGACCCATTGGGAAATAAAAGCTGAAAGAAATCATTCTCTCTACTATTATTCTGACATTTCACATTATTTTAAGAAAGTGGTGATCCTAACTGACCTAAGACAGGGCATTTTTACTAGGATTAAATGTCAGGAATTGTGAAAAACTGAGTTTAAATGTATTTGGCTAAGGTGTATGTAAACTTCTGACTTCAACTGTATATGCCCTTTGGTTTCCATTGTGTTGTTGATTAGTGTTACAATGTCCGTTGGTGCGTGAGAGTACCTGTGCTGTGTTGTTTTGGCTTTCGTGACGCTTGTATTGCGCAGATGATTACAGGTCTCGTCCCGTGTAGTATCATTGTGTGTGTGTTTGTTACGGGTCTCGCCCCGCTGTATTTATTCGAGGTACTCCTCGCTCTTTTGTTTGGGTTTCAACCCTGTGTTTTGTTACGTGTTTGTTTGAACTTCGTCCCGTGCCTTTACACGGCACGCCATAATTTGGGTCAATAAAAAACCCAAGTACGCATTCCTGCGCCTCCCGATCCCTTTATACCAACGTGACAGCCTCACTACTGTTATTTTACTGCTGCTCTTTAATTATTCATTATTTATTTAGGATTTTTTTTTGCTTTTATATTTTTTACTTAACACTTATTTTTCTTAAAACTGCATTGTTGGTTAAGGGCTTGTAAGTAAGCATTTCACTATAAGGTCTACAGGTGTTGTATTCGGCGCATGTGACACATGCATTTTGATTTTGATTTGATTTGATTTGAAGCAGGACTGAGTTAACAACTTTCAGCATGTGGCCCCTATACGTTTGCCTTCCTCCCAATTGGTATAATGCATTCACCATGTAAATAGCAGGGTTAGCTTGCTCAAAGTCCTCATCTCAGATCTGTCCACCTGCTGGGCGGTGACAATCCCCCACACCATTGGGAGGCCTGCGACCATTCAGGCGGTCTCCGCGGCAACCTCAGTTGCCTCATTGTATGCTAGCCCGTAGCTCTTGCAAATCAGGCTTGGTGGAATTGAATTGAGAATTGCTTGTGCATGGAGGCTTGTTAGCCAACAACCGAGCGTAAAATTGCCGTCCTTCTATGCCAGCATAACGAGTCAATCGATCTCAAAAGCTTTTCTTTCATTAAAAAGATGTTGCCTGAAGGATTGTCGGTGAACACACACACCAGTTTGTAGAGAAAATACATTGCAGATCAGACTGGGAGTTTCTTTCTTTTTCCTTTTTTCTTTTTTTAATGAGCAAAAATGCATCTCCTGTTCTTTTTCAGCGCTGACTGGCAGGGGAATACTTCCCAGATATTCAGGCTGTATTGAAAGGGGATTCTGAAATCATTTAAGGGTTTTTGATATCAAGGGTTTTGGGGTTTTTAAGGGTTTTGATATGCATGGATAGAAAAGCTTGATCGATTTCAATGTATGTCTACATGAATAATTAAAATGTTGTCAATTCTGTCCAAAACATGTTTTTGTGCCATTCACTGTGTATTTGTGCCATTCACTGTGAATTATTTTTTCTTGAAATAAATTATTTTTTCCAAGCCTTCTAAATGTTTTGAGTCCAATCATTCAAAGACCAGCATATTGCAAACTTTGAGGAATCCTTTGATTTTCCAAGCATGACTAATATGAATAACACAGCAACGGCTTGGAAAACACACATATTCACTCCCTGAACAATGTCGAGGCACTTTTAATTAAACTTGATCAAAAGATGAATTATGCATAAGCCTAATACCATTCCCTCTAAATTCTACAGCACTGCCAGAACCGAGAATGCAGGCTTTGCTCAATCAATATGTGCTATTTGAGAGAACAATATACATTCCTATTTCCAAGATTGTGAAAAATGATGATATTAATATCTACAATTTGTTTATATGAAGACTAGTTACCATATTGTACATCAACGTTTCTGGGTGGAGAGGTTAATGACATATGGTGGATATACACTCAGTGGCCAGTTTACTAGGTAAACCCATCTATCACCGGGTCAGACCCCACTTTTGCCTCCAGAACAGCCTGAGCTCTTTGGGGCATGGAAACGTTGCTCAATTGGTATCAAGGGACCTAACGTGTGTCAGGAAAACATTCCCAACACCATTACACCACCGCCACCAGCCTGTACCGTTGACACCAGGCAGGATGGGGCCATGGACTCATGCTGCTTACGCCAAATCCTGACTCTGCCGTCAGCATGACATACCAGGAACCGGGATTCATTGGACCAGGTAATGTTTTTCGTCTCCTCAATTGTGCAGTGTTAGTGATTGTGTGCCCACTGGAGCCGCTTCTTCTTGTTTTTAGCTAATAGGAGTGGAACCCGGTGTGGTCGTCTGCTGCAATAGCCCATCCGTGACAAGGACCGACAAGTTGTGCGTTCCGAGATGCCGTTCTGCATACCACTGTTGTACTGCGCCGTTATTTGCTGTTTGTGGTCCACCTGTTAGCTTGCACGATTCTTGCCATTCTTCTTCTACCTCTCATCAACAATCTGTTTTTACCCACAGGACTGCCGCTGAGTGGATGTTCTTTGTTTGTCGCAGCATTCTCGGTAAACCCTAGACACTGTCGTGTGTTAAAAGCCCAGGAGGCCGGCCGTTTCTGAGATACTGGAACCGGCACACCTGGCACGACGATCATAGCAAGTTCAAAGTCACTTAGGTCACTCGTTTTGCCCATTCTAACATTCAGTTGAACAGTAACTGAATACCTCGATGCCTATCTGCCTGCTTTATGTAGCAAGCCACGGCCACGTGATTGACTGTCCGTAGGAGCGAACCATTTTTGTGAATGGGGTGGTGTACTTAATAAACTGACCACTGAATGTAAGTTGCTTATCCATTGGTTATTTAGCAAGGACAATTGTATATTGTAAAGATTAAGGCACCTCTTAAACTAAATGGTTATTATTGAAAGCAATGCCTCAAAATAGAAAAAGTGCTCTGCCACATTGATATATGACATTTGACAATAAGTTTGAAGCTAAGACTGGCTACTTCAGGATTGCGGTATTTATTTATAATATTTTCCCAGATTGACCTCTTTCACACAGGAGACCTGTACAAGGCAGGGTAAGCTGACCTCCAATAAGTGCTTATAGGGGAAACTTCTGCAGTGTTGACTCAACATGCCCAGGCCCCCTGTCCAACCAGCAGGAGTTTTCAGACTTTCCAAAAGGGGTCGTCCATTTTGGGTGGTGCTCCTGGTGGGAACAGACAGGCCCAAACAAACCAGCCGACAAAGAACCCATACTCCCACTCCTAGAGATGCCTAACACGCCTCTCAATGGGGAGAAAACATGTGGATAAAAAGAACCAACTTCTTCCTGCTGACAAAGTGGCAAAGAATAAATGAAAGCACTCAAGGGTGGCAGCGAGCAACAAAGAGTTGATGAGCTGAATACATTAGGCTACAGAAAGCCTGGTGGGACTTTAAGACTCTCTGTGGTCTCACTTATACCAATATGATTCCTCCAAATTGCGCCTCACAGCTTTGCTTAGTTTGTTGTTTCTGAAACAAAAGTTGAGAAGCACTTGCAATTTTCGGAATATCTTCGAGCTCTCTGTCAGACGCAAAGGTGCTTCCCTATAATACATAGAGTGAGTCAGTTGCAAGGTTTGCTTTGTAAAAAAAACATGGAAGACAATAGAAAATGGAATAGTGTTTGTTTCATAAAGAACATGCTTGGTCATCTGTTAAATAAAACTTAGCTTTTTTATGATACAGTTCTTCTTCTTTATCCCTAAGGTAGACCAAGATCCAGTTTGTTATTATGTCACACACACACACACACACACACACACACACACACACACACACACACACACACACACACACACACACACACACACACACACACACACACACACACACACACACACACACACACACACTGCAGCCAATAACTCATCATATCCATGGAAGACATCGACCTGTGGGCCAACATTGCAGCTTTCAGACACGATTCTTCCCTCTTTCACACCCCACTTCATTCCAGAACAAAACCCTGACTGACAATACTCAAATCTTCTTTCTCAGATTAGCCCCCCTGCCTTCCTCTGTTCTCCCTCAATCCCCTCCTCTCGCCCACCCCTGCCCTCTGCTTCTTTTCAAGGCAGCGTATGCTAATAGCTCACTCAATACCCTGAAAATAGCTATCTATTTTCCTCCCTTGCTATTTTACATCTCAAGCGGCTTGTCTTACCCGTTGACAAGGGGACCAGCCTTCCAATTCAGTAGCTTTCACAGCTCTGACAGTTGGATTCCTGAGCCTGCCACTGGTTTCAAATAGACTCATTTAGTCCTAATGAACTATTCTGCACAAACTCATAAAGGTATGGCGGCTTGTACTAAAAGTGAAAAATTTGACTATTCATGTTGGCTTTCTTCTCAACTCTCTCTCTCTTTCACATACACTCTGTCTCACACTCTCTCTCGCTATATCAGTCCAGTTTTAGGGTTTACCCTAGTTTTTTTGTTTATGCTTGGATGACTTGTTAGGCTGGGGATAGAGACAGTTTAGAGAGTAAACAGCAGGGAAATGTGAAAGATGGGTTGTTTAGGTTTAGTATGTAGTAACATCCCTGCCAATAAACAGCTTGACTCCAGCCTTCACACCTTACTTTGTTTTATTCTGGAGGGAGAAAGAGGAGAGATGGAACAATCGCAAGACTGCAAAAGTGCCAGAGATGTGCAGGGAGATTATGCTAATGACCTCATTCATAGTCAAACCACCTCTGCACATGTCAGGGAGGACTGCATTTGTCCCCTCTAGTGATAAACAAATTATACATGAAATCAATTCCTTCTCTCTCACTACTTTTCCCTGTTGGCCATCCATTGAAGCCTCATGGTCTCTCCTGTTAGGCTAACATGCTGCATTTCTTCTGCTAATGAAAGCATGGGAGCAGCCGCAGTGCTAAGGCCCCCGCCTGCCTGCACCGAGCAGGTCCTCCCATTACAACCACAGCCAGCGTTAACTAGCCACCTAACTCTCCGAAAGCTAAGAAGCCTAACTGTATCCCAGCCTAGCCACATCAACGTTACTCCCTGTGCTAGCTCTCAGTGGGCTAACTATATTCCTGATGCTTACTAGCCTCCTGGTGCTAGCTCTACATTCTGTAACTTGCCACATCAACTTTTCACCTCACAGCGCCAGCTAATCTCAGTGGGCAAACTTTACTAGATGCGCTAACAAGCCTTCTATATCACATTTCAGATAAGACCCAAATGCAGACAATGTCAAAGTAACAACAGTTTATTAATCCAACAGGGGCAGGCAAAAGACAGGTCAAGGGCAGGCAGGGGTCAGTAATCCAGATAGGTGGGGCAAAGTTACAGGACGGCAGGCGGGGTCAGGGTAGGAAGAGGTCAGTAATCCAGATACAGTGGGGCAAAAAAGTATTTAGTCAGCCACCAATTGTGCAAGTTCTCCCACTTAAAAAGATGAGAGAGGCCTGTAATTTTCATCATAGGTACACGTCAACTATGACAGACAAAATGAGAAAAAAAATTCCAGAAAATCACATTGTAGGATTTTTAATGAATTTATTTGCAAATTATGGTGGAAAATAAGTATTTGGTCACCTACAAACAAGCAAGATTTCTGGCTCTCACAGACCTGTAACTTCTTCTTTAAGAGACTCCTCTGTCCTCCACTCATTACCTGTATTAATGGCACCTGTTTGAACTTGTTATCAGTATAAAAGACACCTGTCCACAACCTCAAACAGTCACACTCCAAACTCCACTATGGCCAAGACCAAAGACCTGTCAAAGGACACCAGAAACAAAATTGTAGACCTGCACCAGGCTGGGAAGACTGAATCTGCAATAGGTAAGCAGCTTGGTTTGAAGAAATCAACTGTGGGAGCAATTATTAGGAAATGGAAGACATACAAGACCACTGATAAACTCCCTCGATCTGGGGCTCCACGCAAGATCTCACCCCGTGGGGTCAAAATGATCACAAGAACGGTGATCTAGTGAATGACCTGCAGAGAGCTGGGATCAAAGTAACAAAGCCTACCATCAGTAACACACTACGCCGCCAGGGACTCAAATCCTGCAGTGCCAGACGTGTCCCCCTGCTTAAGCCAGTACATGTCCAGGCCCGTCTGAAGTTTGCTAGAGAGCATTTGGATGATCCAGAAGAGGATTGGGAGAATGTCATATGGTCAGATGAAACCAAAATATAACTTTTTGGTAAAAACTCAACTCGTCGTGTTTGGAGGACAAAGAATGCTGAGTTGCATCCAAAGAACACCATACCTACTGTGAAGCATGGGGGTGGAAACATCATGCTTTGGGGCTGTTTTTCTGCAAAGGGATCAGGACAACTGATCCGTGTAAAGGAAAGAATGAATGGGGCCATGTATCATGAGATTTTGAGTGAAAACCTCCTTCCATCAGCAAGGGCATTGAAGATGAAACGTGGCTGGGTCTTTCAGCATGACAATGATCCCAAACACACCGCCCGGGCAACGAAGGAGTGGCTTCGTAAGAAGCATTTCAAGGTCCTGGAGTGGCCTAGCCAGTCTCCAGATCTCAACCCCATAGAAAATCTTTGGAGGGAGTTGAAAGTTCGTGTTGCCCAGCGACAGCCCCAAAACATCACTGCTCTAGAGGAGATCTGCATGGAGGAATGGGCCAAAATACCAGCAACAGTGTGTGAAAACCGTGTGAAGACTTACAGAAAACGTTTGACCTGTGTCATTGCAAGCAAAGGGTATATAACAAAGTATTGAGATAAACTTTTGTTATTGACCAAATACTTATTTTCCACCATAATTTGCAAATAAATTCATTAAAAATCCTACAATGTGATTTTCTGGATTTTCTTTCTCATTTTGTCTGTCATAGTTGACGTGTACCTATGATGAAAATTACAGGCCTCTCTCATCTTTTTAAGTGGGAGAACTTGCACAATTGGTGGCTGACTAAATACTTTTTTGCCCCACTGTAGGTGTGGCAAAGGTACAGGACGGCAGGCAGGCTCAGGGTCAGGGCAGGCAGAATGGTCAACAAAGGGAAAACAAGAAAACAGGAACAATCGAGAGACCAGAGCAGAGGGGAAAACGCTGGTAGGCTTGACAAAACAAAACGAACTGGCAACAGACAAACAGAGAACACAGGTATAAATACATAGGGAATAATGGGGAAGATGGGCGACACCTGGAGGGGGGAAACAGGAGACAAAGGGCTGTGAGACATGGGTTTAACTCTGGACACATGAACGGTAGGATGTATATGAAGGGTCCGGGGTAACAGAAGACGAACAGCAGAGGGGCTAAGGATTTTGGAGATGTGAAACAGGCCGATAAACCGGGGGGAGAGTTTACGGGTTTCCACCCGGAGGGGCAGATCCCAGGTGGCGGTCCGGTGGCGATCCCCTTGTCGTCGATATCTGGAGGTGGTCTTGAGGAGGGTTGACCGAGCTCTCCACCAGGTACGATGACAGCGGTGGACAAACATCTGGGCAGAAGGTATGCCGACCTCTTCTTCCTGCTCAGGGAAGAGCGACGGCTGATACCCCAGGTAACAGTCAAAAGGAAATAGGCCCGTGGCAGAGCAGGGAAGGGTGTTATGGGCGTATTCGACCCACACCAGCTTCTGGCTCCAGGTGGTGGGGTTGGCGGAGACCAGGCATGACAGAGTAGTCTCTAGGTCCAAATTGGCTCGCTCCGACTGGCCATTGGACTGGAAGTGGTACCCGGAGGCCAGGCTGGCCGATGACCCAATGAGGGTGCAGAACGCCTTCCAGAACCGGGACGAGAACTGAGGACCCCAGTCAGAGACCATGTCGACTGGTAGTCCATGGATTCGGAAGATGTGCTGCACCATGAGCTGTACAAATACAAATAGAATCGTGAGAATCACAATACATATCGGCATCTAAGTATGGTGAGGGTAGTTTGGGGAGGGTAGTTTGGGGAGAGGAATGAAGTTGGCGGCTTTGGAAAACTGATCCACCACCGTCAAGATGGCGGTGTTGCCATCAGATGGGGGAAGACCCTTGACAAAGTCCAGGGAGATGTGAGACCAGGGACGGTGAGAGACAGGCAGAGGTTGGAGGAGACCAGCTGGTGCTTGTCGAGGAGTCTTCTATGTGCACACACCGTGCAAGCGGCAATGAATGAGGAGACGTCAGGGACCATGGTAGGCCACCAAAAGCATTGTCGCACAAAAGCCAGGGTCCGACAGGAGCCCGGGTGGTAGGCCAGCCTGGAGGAGTGATCGTGTCAGGCACGAACATCCAGACCCATCTGGCTTGCCTGGAGTTGAGCCATTTGGCGGTGCGGAGATACTCCAGGTTTTGTGGTTGGTCCATACAATGAACGGATGTTCCGCCCCTTCCAGCCAGTGCCTCCATTTCTCCAACGCCATCTTCACTGCGAGAAGCTCACGATTCCCCACATCTTAGTTTTTCTCCGTGGCGTTGAGGCAGTAGGAGAAGAAGGCACAGGGACGTAGCTTCAGGTCTAGGGCAGAACGCTGACCCGGACAACCCCCACTCCTACATCAGAAGCATCGGTCTCCCCCACGAACTGATGGGAAAGGTCAGGATGAACCAAGATGGGAGCAGTGGTGAAGCGGTGATTGAGGTCCCGGAACGCCCGGTCAGCAGCAGGGGACCACGTGAACGGAACCTTGGAAGAGGTGAGTTCTGACAGGGGGAAAGCCAGGGTGCTGTAACCCCGGATAAAGCGGTAATAAAAGTTGGCGAACCCCAGGAAATGTTGCAGCTGCACCCTGGACGTAGGCTGGGGCCAATCCACCACTGCTCTCACCTTCTCAGGATCCATCTGGACACTCCCAGCGGAGATGATGTACCCCAGAAAGGGGATGGTGGAGCAATGGAATTCGCACTTCTCTGCCTTGACAAACAGCTGATTCTCCAGGAGGCGTTGAAGAACCTGTCGGACGTGCAGCACATGTTCTTGGGGGGAGCGGGAGAAGACGAGGATGTCATCAATGTAGACGAAGACGAACTGGTTCAACATGTCACGGAGAACATCATTTACCGGAGCCTGGAACACAGCAGGGGCATTGGGGAGGCCAAATGGCATGACCAAATACTCGTAGTGGCCGCTGGACATGTTGAAGGCGGTCTTCCACTCATCCCCCTCCATATCCGCACCAGATGGTAGGCATTCCGTAGATATAGCTTGGAAAACACGGTGGCCCCCTGGAGCGGCTCGAAGGCCAGGTAGATGAGTGGTAGCGGGTAGCGGTTCTTCACCGTTATTTCAATGAGTCCCCGGTAGTCGATGCATGGGCGCAGAGTCTTGTCCTTCTCCACAAAGAAGAACCCTGCGCCGGCGGCAAACGACGAAGGACGTATAAATCCTGCAGCTAGGGAGTCCAATGTAGGTCTCCATAGCCTTGGTCTCCGGTCCCGTCAGCGAGTACAGTCATCCCTGGGCAGAGTGGTGCTAGGGAGAAGGTCAATCCCGCAGTCATATGGTCAGTGCAACGGAAGCGAAGTGAACCGGGCCTTGTTGAACATCTCCCGAAGGTCCTGGTACTCCGCGGGAATGGCGGAGAGGTTCGGGGCACTTTCTGAGCCCCCAGGAAGACGTCCCAGGGCAGGTTGCGCTGACTTCAGACAATGGGCATGGCAGAACGGACTCCAGCCCATGGTGGCACCAGTAGACCAGTTGAGGGGATTGTGTCACTGGAGCCAGGAGAATCCCAAAACAGTGGGAATCTGAGGAGACTTGATGAGCTAGTTCTGAGTTAGAATGTCACACCTTGATCTGCCTTACTTGTCTTTGTGATTGTCTCCACCCCCCTCCAGGTGTCCTCCATCTTCCCCATTATCCCCTGTGTATTTATACCTGTCTTCTCTGGTTGTCTGTTGCCAGTTCGTTTTGTTTTGTTTTGTCAAGCCTACCAGCGGTTTTCACTCTGCTCCTGTCTCTCGATAGTTCTTGTTCCCCCGGTGTTGACCATTCTGCTTGCCTTGAGCCTGCCTGCCATCCTGTACCTTTGCCCCACCTATCTGGATTACTGACCTCTGCCTACCCTGAGCGCGTCCAGCGCCTTAACCTGTTGGGTCTAGGGGGCAGCATTTGCACGTCTGGATAAAAAAAATGTACCCGATTTAATCTGGTTACTAATCCTACCCAGTAACTAGAATATGCATATACTTATTATATATGGATAGAAAACACTCTAAAGTTTCCAAAACTGTTTGAATGGTGTCTGTGAGTATAACAGAACTCATTTGGCAGGCAAAACCCTGAGACATTTTCTGACAGGAAGTGGATACCTGATGTGTTGTATTGACTTTAAACCTATCCCATTGAAAAACACGGGGGTTTAGGAATATTTTGGCACTTCCTATTGCTTCCACTAGATGTCACCAGCCTTTACAAAGTGTTTTGAGTCTTCTGGAGGGAGATCTGACCGAACAAGAGCCATGGAACGGTGATGTCCCATTAGACACCTGGCGCGCTACTTCATGTTGGGTACCCTCGTTCCAATACGTTATAAAAGACTATGCATTCGTCCACCTTGAATATTATTCATGTTCTGGTTAAAAAAGGCCCTAATGATTTATGCTATACAACGTTTGACATGTTTGAACGAACGGAAATATATTTTTTCCCCTCGTTCATGACGAGAAGTCCGGCTGGCTTACATCATGTGCTAACGAGACGGAGATTTTTGGACATAAATGATGAGCTTTTTTGAACAAAACTACATTCGTTATGGACCTGTGATACCTGGAAGTGACATCTGATGAAGAGAATCAAAGGTAATGGATTATTTACATAGTATTTTCGATTTTAGATCTCCCCAACATGACGTCTAGTCTGTATCGCAACGCGTATTTTTCTGGGCACAGTGCTCAGATTATTGCAAAGTGTGATTTCCCAGTAAGGTTATTTTTAAATCTGGCAAGTTGATTGCGTTCAAAAGATGTAAATCTATAATTCTTTAAATGACAATATAATATTTTACCAATGTTTTCTAATTTTAATTATTTAATTTGTGACGCTGACTTGACTGCCGGTTATTGGAGGGAAACGATTTCCTCAACATCAATGCCATAGTAAAACGCTGTTTTTGGATATAAATATCAACTTGATAGAACTAAAAATGCATGCATTGTCTAACATAATTTCCTAGGAGTGTCATCTGATGGAGATTGTAAAAGGTTAGTGTATCATTTTAGCTGGTTTTATGGTTTTGGTGACCCTGTCTTTGACTTGACAAAACATTACACACAACTCTTGTAAATGTACTGTCCTAACATACTCTAAATTTATGCTTTCGCCGTAAAACCTTTTTGAAATCGTAAAACGTGGTTAGATTAAGGAGATGTTTATCTTTCAAATGGTGTAACATAGTTGTATTTTTGAAAAATTTGAATTTTGACATTTATTTGGATTCAAATTTGCCGCTCTTGAAATGCACCTGCTGTTGATGGAGTGCACCACGGGTGGCACGCTAGCGTCCCACCTAGCCCCAAGAGGTTAACTTCCATTGGAATGGAGAGGGGCTGAGTGGGGATGTTCAGCTCGGAAGCCAGTATAGCGTCCAAAAGCTCTCAACGGCCCCAGAGTCAATTAGGACCCGGAGAGATTTAGACTGGTTTCCCCACAGCAGAATGGCATGAAAAGGTGCTGCGAGCAAGGTAAGCAGAAAAGTTCTCCATATGGCCCACCAGAGTACCCGCTCCTACCGGTGAGCCTGGTCTTTTAAAGGACAAGAGGATACAAAATGACCAAGAGTCCCACAATACAGACAACTTTTCGTGTTGATCCTGTATTGCCGTTCCCCTGGCGACAGCCAAGCTCTGCCTAGTTGCATAGGCTCGGGAAGTGGTGACTCAGCCGTCATCGGCCCCTCTCGAGGGAGGTCGGGAAGCCTCGGGTTCCCTCGGCAACGGAACCGTCGGGGACAACTCGGAGGCAAGGTGGAATCCCTGGATGTGCGAGCAAATTTAATTTCCTCTTCCTCCGTCGTTCCTGTAATCGCTCATCGATTCGGATGGTCAAAGTGATGAGGGAATCGAGGTCTGTAGGTAACTCCCGAGCAGCAAGCTCGTCCTTGATGTCCTCCAAGATGCCGCGCAGGAACATATCGAATAGCGCTTCCTGGTTCCAAGCACTCTCCGCTGCCAAAATGCAGAAATCCACCGCGTAGTCTGCCACAATGCGGGAGTCCTGCCGAAGCTGGATTAGCTTCCAGTCAGCTTCCCTCCCGGAGAACGGGTCATCAATAACCTTCTTTACCTCTCCCACGAACCCCTCCAGGCTAACGCATATTGCCGGCTGTTGTTCCCATACAGCAGTAGCCCAGGTGAGAGCCCTCCCGGACATCAACGTGATGAGGTAGGCTATCTTGGAGCGATCCGTAGGGGAAGGAGGAGGGCTGAAGCTCGAAGATGAGGGCACACTAAGCTAGAAACACCTGACAGTTGCTCGGCTCTCCATTTAAGCATTCCAGGGGAGGTAAGCGGGGCTCCCAAGAAGGTGGAGTGACCGATGAGACGGCGCTGCTAACAGCTGAGTTACTGAGGGGCTGTGGGGTTACCACCGTGGTAGGCTGCCTCCCAGACAACCCGTGGAATTGCTCCAGCAAAATGTTCAACGCCTGGTCATGGCGTTCAGCGAACGTTTGGACCCCTCCATAAGGCCACGAAGCAATTCCTTGTGCCTACCGATGGTGGCTTCTTGGGAGGAGATGACGTTGCGCAGCTGGCCCGGGTCTGCTGGGTCAGTCATGGCCAGTTCGTACTATCACGTTTCAGGTATGCAGACAACGTCAAAGTAACAACAGTTTATTAATCGAACAGGGGCAGGCGAAAGACAGGTCAAGGGCAGGCAGGGTTCAGTAATCCAGATAGGTGTGGCAAAGTTACAGGATGGCAGGCAGGCTCAGGGTAGGCAGAGGTCAGTAATCCAGATAGGTGGGGCAAAGGTACAGGATGGCAGGCAGGCTCGGGGCAGGCAGAATGGTTAGAGTCCAGGAGGTACAGAGTGGCAGGCAGGGTCAAGGTCAGGGCAGGCAGTATGATCAGGCAGGCAGGTTCAGAGTCAAGGCAGGCAAGGGTCAAAACTGGGCGGACTAGCAAAAGAGAGATAAGAAAAAGCAGGCGCATGGAAAAACACGCTGGCTGACTTGACAAGACAAACTGGCAACAGACAAACAGGGAACACCGGAAAAAACACCCAGGGACTAATGGGGAAAACGGGTGACACCTGGAGGTGGGTGGAGACAATCACAAAGACAGGTGAAACAGATCAGGGTGTGACACAGTGTATATTTCAGCATAACTGCGGGAAGTAGGGGTGCTGAGGGTACTGCAGCACCCCCTAATAAATTGAAATAATGTTTCCAAAAGTATATAATTAATCCTGTCTGAACACTAGGCAGCACACATGCCAAATATCAAACAGCTTGTTGTGTTGCAGACATAGAAATATAATCCATAGAACCCAGATAGCACATAACATTCTGAGAACCATATGTTTCTTAGAGCTTGGTGAGAGCGTTGTTGTCCTATGATTATTTTGCATTCAACCTTCTCATAACGTTTCCTACAGGTTTCCTCAAGGTTCTATTTAAAGTAACGTTCTCAAATTGTTCTATTTCTCTTTGAGCTGCCTGTGGTTAGCTAAAGGCCTTTTGCAAATTTCTAAATACAATTGCAGGAAATACATTTGGCAAGCAAATGCCTACTGCTGAAAAGAGAATACTAGTGTGTCAGTAGAAGCTACACATTTTTTTGTGTAGCTTGAACAGCAATGTTTTTCAAAGTATCTCAGGCCTATCTTGAGGCCATCACCAGTACAGTGAGAAGCCTAGGCTACACATATTCATGCTATCTTCATCATTGGGTGAGTCAGTGCCACTGGAAAGTTGATTTTGTGGCCTACTGTGGCCTAGAATATTTATATATTTTCTCCTAATATATGTATCCATCTGTGTGTCTCCATTCTTTTTATTGGCCACGGGCCAGGTCAAGACCAAGGTCCGGTTTGCCAAAAGCATCTTAAGGCTAAATTCATCATAGAACCATAGGTTCATATGGTTCTAAATATGAACTTAGCCTAAGATGCTTTTGGGATACCAGGCCCAGGTTGTTTTTATTTATCTGTTTGACAGTGTCAGAGTAGCCACTCATTTTGGTAATTTATGTAGTACAGTGGTTCCCAACCTTTTTATATTCCCGTACCCCTTCAAACATTCAACCTCCAGATGCCCTCTAGCACCAGGGTCAGCGCACTCTCAAATGTTGTTTTTTGCAATCATTGTAAGCCTGACACACACTATACGATACATTTATTAAACAAGAATGAGTGTGAGTTTTTGTGACAAAGCGCTCTTATGGGACCAGGGCACAAATAATAATATAATAATAATCAATCATTTTGCTCTTTATTTAGCCATCTTACATATAAAACTTTATTTCTTCATCGAAAATTGTGAATAACTCACTACAGGTTAATGAGAAGGGTATGCTTGAAAGGATGCACATAACTCTGCAATGCTGGGTTGTATTGGAGAGAGTCTCAGTCTGTGCCTGTATATAGTTTTCATGCTAGTGAGGGCCGAGAATCCACTCTCACATAATGACGTGGTTGCAAAGGGCATCAGTGTCTTAACAGCGCGATTTGCCAAGGCAGGATACTCTGACCGCAGCCCAATCCAGAAATATGGCAGTGACTTCTGATAAAATTAAATTTTCACAGAACCGCTTGTTGCAATTACGATGAGGCTCTCTTGGTCAGATATCGGGAAGTGGACTGGAGACAGGGCATGAAAGGGACAATGAATCCAGTTGTTTGTGTCATCCATTCCGGGAAAGTACAGTTGAAGTCAGAAGTTTACATACGCCTTAGCCAAATACATTTAAATTCAGTTTTTAAAAACTCCTGACATTTAATCCTCGTAAAAAATCACTGACTTAGGTCAGTAGGAACACCACTTTATTTTAAGAATGTGAAATGTCAGAATAATAGTAGAAAGAATGATTTATTTCAGCTTTTATTTCTTTCATCACATTCCCAGTGGGTCAGAAGTTAACATACACTCAATTAGTATTTGGTAGCATTGCCTTTAAATTGTTTAACTTGGGTCAAATGTTTTGGGTAGCCTTCCACAAGCTTACCACAATAAGTTGGGTGAATTTTGGCCCATTCCTCCTGACAGAGCTGGTGTAACTGAGTCAGGTTTGTAGGCCTCCTTGCTCGCACACACTTTTTCAGTTCTGCCCACAAATTTTTATAGGATTGAGGTCAGGGCTTTGTGATGGCCACTCCAATACCTTGACTTTGTTGTCCTTAAGCCATTTTGCCACAACTTTGGAAGTATGCTTGGGGTCATTGTCCATTTGGAAGACCATTTGGAAGACCAAGCTTCAACTTCCTGACTGATGTCTTGAGATGTTGCTTCAATATATCCATATAATTTTTCTCCCTCATGATGCCATCTATTTTGTGAAGCGCACCAGTCTCTCCTGCAGCAAAGCACCCCCACAACATGATGCTGCCACCCCCGTGCTTCACGGTTGGGATGGTGTTCTTCAGCTTGCAAACCTCCCCCTTTTTCCTCCAAACATAATGATGGTCATTATGGCCAAACAGTTCTATTTTTGTTTCATCAGACCAGAGGACATTTCTCCAAAAAGTACGATCTTTGGCCCCATATGCAGTTGCAAACCATAGTCTGGCTTTTTTATGGCGGTTTTGGAGCAGTGGCTTCTTCCTTGTTGTGCAGCCTTTCAGGTTATGTCGATATAGGACTCGTTTTACTGTGGATATAGATACTTTTGTACCTGTTTCCTCCAGCATCTTCACAAGGTCCTTTGCTGTTGTTCTGGGATTGATTTGCACTTTTCGCACCAACGTACGTTCATCTCTAGGAGACAGAACGCGTCTCCTTCCTGAATGGTATGACGGCTGCGTATACTTGCATGCTATTGTTTGTACAGATGAACGTGGTACCTCCAGGGCTTTGGAATTTGCTCCCATGGATGAACCAGACTTGTGGTGGTCTACAATTTATTTCCATTTTTTTTCATTTCTTCTGAGGTCGTGGCAGATTTCTTTTCATTTTCCCATAATGTCAAGCAAAGAGGCACTGAGTTTGAAGGTAGGCCTTGAAATACATCCACAGGTACACCTCCAATTGACTCAAATTATGTCAATTAGCCTATAAGAAGCTTCCAAAGCCATGACGTCAATTTCTGGAATTTTCCAAGCTGATTAAAGGCGCAGTCAACTTAGTGTATGTAAACTTCTGACCCACTGGTATTGTGATACAGTGAATTACAAGTGAAATAATCTGTCTGTAAACAATTGTTGAAAAAATTACTTGTGTCATGCACAAAGTAGATATCCTAACCGACTTGCCAAAACTATAGTTTGTTAACAAGAAATTTGTGGAGTGGTTGAAAAACGAGTTTTAATGACGCCAACATAAGTGTATGTATACTTCCGACTTCAACTGTACCTGCGTAATTGTGCACCCAACTCACTCACGTGCTTTGCTATATCACATTTGACATTGTCCATAAGCTTGAGTTCATTTGCACACAAAAAAATCATACAATGATGGAAAGACCTGTGTGTTGTCCTTGTTAATGCAGACAGAGAAGAGCTCCAACTTCTTAATCATAGCCTCAATTTTGTCCCGCACATTGAATATAGTTGAACCCAACTGAGGAAGGCCTTTTTCATAATTTGAACTTGACTGATCACACGAATGCAAGGTGTTTTCAAAGTGCTATGCATATTATGCATAAAACTGATAGAATGCATCATCATTTGTATGGGGTATTTTGATTAGCCATTGGCTCAACTTTCCCCTGGCTTGATGGCAGAATTTACCCCAAAGCAACCATTTTGAGTAATTAGCGACAAGGATGGACTTTCATGCTAGGTTCAGGACCTTATATTGTATGACACAGTCTAAAAACGATTTACTTTGGTTTAGCTACAAGCATCATGAAATGTATAACACAATAAATGAATTTGACTTTGTGAAAATCAGTTTTATGGACACTTTTGCCATGTGGTTTCTTCCTTCACAGACTTTATGAAACTGTGACCTCTTCCTAAATATTTGGGCACATGATACATTTTGTGTATGGTTTCCTAGGAACAAGCGGTGGCTCAACTAACTCTTTGGCACAACTTATCCCACTCTCCCCTATGCAATCTAACCTCCATTCAAGTTTTGAGGGCAAGGCTTTTTAGACAAAACAAGCCATTATGTACCAAAGCATGTCATAATCAATAATGACTAGAATCCTTTCTATCCTCATTTAAAGCATATTTGTCATGGCCATGTTTCAACCAAAAGCAAAGTCCATTAAGTTTCACTAAAGTCAGTTCACTGTCAGATTTTGTATTTTATCCAACCATCATTCCAAACCGTGATTTCCATGACAAAAACGTGAGACTTGCCCAAACACCTGTCCAGGGTTTGCTGAGAGGGAATCACATTTTTTTTTACCATACAGCTGTGCTCTTGTTGAGCTTTGAGTCAGGACCACTCGAATGCTATTAACATTTTCCAATTAAGTCCTTCTCAAGCAGCAATTGTGTCCCCATTTTATCAGCAGCCCTCTTAAAGTGCAATTGAGGTGTGTGTGTGTGTGTGTGTGTGTGTGTGTGTGTGTGTGTGTGTGTGTGTGTGTGTGTGTGTGTGTGTGTGTGTGTGTGTTTGGAGGAGATTTGGTGGTGGGGGGGTATTGAGGAGTGTGTTGATGGAGGGATGTTAGTGAGGTGGGAGAGAGCGAGTGTGCATTTGTGTGTTGGGGCGGGAGGTATTCATCCAAGAAAAGCTCAAAGACGCTTACAAATCTCTTTGCACCTGCCAGTTATTTCAAATGTAATCCTTACCCTTAATGATGGTAATTTGCTTTGCGGTCACTCGTCATTATAACCTACTGTTAGATTTCTCTGCTTTGACACCCTAACTATCCATTCAGCAGCTGCTTGGTGTAAAGGACATTTTCTCTTGTTGGCAAGACACTTCCATTGTTTCAGTGGTCAGCCACAATGATATACAGTGCCTTGCAAAAGTATTCATCCCCCTTGGTGTTTTCCTATTGTGTTGCATTACAAACTGTAATTTAAATGGATTCTTATTTGGATTTCATGTAATGGACATACACAAATAGTCCAAATTGGTGAAGTGAAAAAAAAAAAAAAAAAATGTTAAAAAAACAAAAAACAAATGTAATACAGAAAAGTGGTCCGTGCATATGTATTCACCTCCTTTGCTATGACGCCCCTAAATAAGATCTGGTGCAACCAATTACCTTCAGAAGTCACATAATTAGTTAAATAAAGTCCACCTGTGTGCAATTTAAGTGTCACATGATCTGTCACATGACCTCAGTATATATACACCTGTTCTGAAAGGCCCCAGAGTCTGCAACACCACGAAGCAAGGGGCACCACAAAGCAAGTGGCACCATGAAGACCAAGGGGCTCTCCAAACAGGTCAGGGACAAAGTTGTGGAGAAGTACAGATCAGGGTTGGGTTATAAGAAAATATGAGAAGCTTTGAACATCCCACGGAGCACCATTATCCAATATAAAAAAATGGAAAGAATATGACACCATAACAAACCTGCCAAGAGAGGGCTGCCCACCAAAACTCACGGACCAGGCAAGAAGGGCATTATTCAGAGAGGCAACAAAGAGACCAAAGATAACCCTGAAGGAGCTGCAAGGTTCCCCAGCAGAGATGGGAGTATCTGTCCATAGGACCACTTTAAGCCACAGAGCTGGGCTTTATGGAAGAGTGGCCAGAAAAAGCCATTGCTTAAAGAAAAGAAAATAAGCAAACACATTTGGTGTTTGCCAAAAGGCATGTGGGAGACTCCTCAAACATATGGAAGAAGTTACTCTGGTCAGATGAGACTAAAATGTAGTTATTTGGCCATCAAGGAAAATGGCACAAACCCAACACCTCTCATCACCCGAGAACCCCATCCCCACAGTGAAGCATGGTGGTGGCAGCATCATGCTGTGGGGATGTTTTTCGTCGGCAGGGACTGGGAAACTGGTCAGAATTGAAGGAATGATGGATGGCGCTAAATACAGGGAAATTCTTTAGGGGAAACGTGTTTCAGTCTTCCAGCTTGAAGGAGCTGGAGCAGTTTTGCCTTGAAGAATGGGCAAAAATCCCAGTGGCTATATTTTGTATCTTCAAAGTGGTAGGCATGTTTTGGAAATCAAATGATACAAACCCCCAAAAAAGCAATTTTAATTCCAGGTTGTAAGGCAACAAAATAGGAAAAATGCTAAGGTGGTGAATACTTTCACAAGCCACTGTATACCTCTACCGGTATGCCATCAAGCCCTGGAGTTTTTCCAGACTGAAAGGATTTAATAGCCTCAAAGTTATATCTACTTTCGCAAGCCACTGTATCACATATATTAGGCAGATTCTTGTAGTTATCACACCCACCACCACCCCTCTCATTAGTGTTCCACTCCATTTGATTGTAATACCCTATTTTGAGTGTGAGATTTTTATGTCTCTCTAATCATCCTTGTTGACAGAGTAGATAGAAAAGGTTTCCCTATATAGAGGCTTCAATCATCCTTGTAGATATAGAGGCTTAAATATATAGGCTTCAATCATCCTTATAGACAGAAATACAAGGTTTTCCTATATAGAGGCTTCAATCTAGCAAATACTTTGACTACAGTCACATAGTCTCCCCCCCTCTTCCCCCTTTCAAAAAGCTTCCCTGCTTGTGTTCACTGCAAGCACACATCAATGAATGCCCGGTGGTGAGGCTTGTGCAAATAACCTGCTGGGCGCTGATAAAAGGATTAATACCGAAAGTTCCTAATCTGCAAAATTACAAATTAAATTCTTCTATTAAAAAAGGATCACCCAGGAGTTGGCTGCTGCTCTTCCTCACACATTTGATTCCCCCTCTGGCGTGCTGCGTATATGGAGTGATATTAGTGCCAACAGAAACGTGCTATTCTAGCTATAGAGTGTGAGTCAGAGAGATGCTTCGACTTCTGTCTTGGCAAACTGCTTGTGTCTGATAATAAAGAGCAAGAAGTATTGTGAGTAATCATCAGCGCATGGACGGGGACGGGGGGGATTCATCTAGAAATTGAATGAGTAGGGTTGCTATGTGCATTGAACTGAATGTTTGAATGTTGAACTATGCTGATCAGGTGGCTGGTATTTTCAAGTCATTGTTGCTTAAAACAACATTTTATGCTTCTCTGTGTTCTATAAAAAAACAATTGATTATATTCTATGGGTATTTAGGAAAAACAATACATGTGAAGTCATAGCCACGGGAATTAGGCATGCTGAATGTGCTGCAGGAGCCCCTGAAAAATCATTTTAAACTTTTTTCACAAAAGTAGTGCACTGGGCCTTTAAAATGTGCTGTATTAGCGGACCGATATAGCTTCTGTAGCATGGGCAAACATATTTTTTCAGCACCCCAACCCCTTGACAATACAACAATTATTTTTTTTATAATAAAATATGCACCACTGTCACGTCCTGACCATAGAAAGTTGTTATTTTCTATGGTAGAGTAGGTCAGGGCGTGATAGTTTTTTTCTAGTTTAGATTTTCTATGTTGTTATGTTCTAGTTTTGTATTTCTATGTTGGGCTTTGTTTGGAATGATCTCCAATTAGAGGGAGCTGGTCATCGTTGTCTCTAATTGGAGATCATACTTAAGTAGTTGTTTTTCCCACCTGGGTTTGTGGGAGATTGTTTTTGAGTAAGTGTTTGTTGTAACTCTTCGTCACGGTTTGTTGTTGTGTTCATTCAGTTTATTTGTATGTATTGCATATTTTCACAGTTTAATAAAGAAAATGTGGAACGATACACACGCTGCGCTTTGGTCCGCTCCTTCATCCGATGAACGACGTGACAGAATCTCCCACCACAATAAGACCAAGCAGCGTGGAATGGACCAGTGGACTTGGGAGGAGATACTGGACGGGAAAGGACCCTGGAGGCAGGCTGGGGAGTATCGCCTTCCTAAAGAGGAGATTGAGGCAGCGAAAGCGGAGCGGCGATATTACGAGGCACTATACCAACCACGAGGCAAATGCGAGAGGCAGCCCCAACAACATTTTTTTGGGGGGGCACACGGGGAGATTGGCAGGGTGGAGACTTGAGCCAACTCCCCGTGCTTACCGTGGGGAGCGAGTGACGAAGCAAGCACCGTGTTATCCCCGCGCCCCGCATTTGTCGAGCTAGGTTGAGCATTCAGCCAGGAAGGGTGGTGCCAGCTCAGCGCTCCTGGTCTCCAGTTCGCCTTCTCGGTCCAGGATATCCTGCGCAGGCTCTGCGCACTGTGTCGCCAGTGCGTATTCACAACCCAAAGCTGTTATTTTCTATGGTAGAGTAGGTCAGGGCATGACGTTTTTTTTTCTAGTTTAGATTTCTATGTTATGTTCTAGTTTTGATTTCTATGTTGGGCTTTGTTGGGGATGATCTCCAATTAGAGGGAGCTGGTCATCGCTGTCTCTAATTGGAGATCATACTTAAGTAGTTGTTTTTCCCACCTGGGTTTGTGGGAGATTGTTTTTGAGTAAGTGTATGTTGTAACTCTTTGTCACGGTTTGTTTTGTTCATTTAGTTTATTTGTATGTATTGCATAGTTTCACAGTTTAATAAAGAAAATGTGGAACGATACACACGCTGTGCTTTGGTCCGCTCCTTCATCCGATGAACGACGTGACAACCACCCCCAACATATTTCCCACAGCTATGTGTGAAGTAGAAAAGCTCTAGTCATTTTGTTTCTAAAGAAGAGGTTGATAAAAGTAAAACTTGCCTGATGAAGTATTCAGTCCCAGTGTCTACCCACACTTTTATTAGTGTGCCTACAGAGATTTATCTACAGTATCTATGTATGAACTTTTTTGACGACTACCACAATGATATAGGTAGAGGAAATTTGACCCCTGCAGTTGATCATGTTACAAATGAAATTCATGACAATAAATATCGGCAATGAAAGCCAACTGAGGTGCTGACCTGTTGCACCCTCTACAACCACTGTGATTATTATTATTTGACCCTGCTGGTCATCTATGAACGTTTGATCATCTTGCCCATGTACTGTTATAATTTCCACCCGGCACAGCCAGAAGAGGACTGGCCACCCCTCAAAGCCTGGTTTCTCTCTAGGTTTCTTCCTTGGTTCCTGCCTTTCTTGAGAGTTTTTCCTAGCCACCGTGCTTCTACATCTGCATTGCTTGCTGTTTGGGGTTTTAGGCTGGGTTTCTGTATAGCACTTTGTGACATCGGCTGATGTAAAAAGGGCATTATAAATATATTTGATTGATTGATGACAAATACATTCCAGTTGCATTCTAATCCTCCACTATCCCCCATCCACTTAGATGTGCAAAGATGTAAAAGTACTGGATAGGTGATAGCAGCATGGCAGGAGCTCCATAATAAACGGCATCGACTCATTGCACGTCAATTTAAACATGCATTTTCACAGTGCAAAAAGAAGGCCGTTGTCAAATTGTTGACAACGGCCTTTAACTCTAAATGTTGTTTTGGAAACCCAATTAATGCGCTTACCAAAATAGAGCCTCTGGTATGATCCTATGTCTATGGGTATGATGGTTAAACCAGCCATCCTCTGAAGAATCTTCCCATCTCATCATAGGAGCTCTGCTGTGTGCTCTGTTGAGACAGAGGATTACATGGTTTACAACATAACAATGAGACACTTGATTTATGCTGCACTCAGATGTAGGAAATTACACTTGTATTACTGTTTGCTACATGCTGAATATGAATATGTGCCAAAAGATTAACCACAGTTCCATATTTGCATAAATCCACAGAGAAAAATATATTAAGTAATGAAATAGGCAACATGTATGGTAACCAAGGGATTAGAATGTGTTTTATCTTGTGTTGGATATAGGCCTAACTGCCCAAAACGAAACACTTATTGAAAAGTTCCAAGGATGCACAATATCTTTCTTCCTCTATCCTACTTTATTCACTTCATTGAACCCAAAGTTAATTTGACTAAGAAAAGTTATTTGCTTTTCAAAACTGCAGTTAAAAAACCCCTCTATCCCAATTGTTGTATTCAATGGAGGGTTGTTTTGAAATCATATCAGCCTCACCAAAGTTTGACATACAGTAAAAGGAGGTAAAATCAGCAACAGTGGTCAGCATTCCAGAATGTTTGTTCTTCACATATTTTATTTCCACATGCAGTTACCACTAGGCTATATCTCAAGGTTATAACATTTAGGGACATCCAGTGCAATAAGGCACTGTCTAACAATATACAGCTCGATTAAAACGAAGCCACATTGCGGTAGTTACCCATTCTGGGCAAATAAAACCACATAACAGAAGGGTTTGTGATACTGTAAAAAACGTTACTAGCCTACTACAGGTTGGGTTGTTCCACAAAGAGTGCTTTTTGCGTCGCTTTCCGTCCCTTTGATATTTTAAGTAGAAATTCTGCACCAATATTGAATTTTAAAAGCCTGTTATATTAAATGAAGAAGTGCCCTTTAATATAGACCACATGGAGAATTCAATAAATCATAGTTTTTTTATATGAGTAAAGGCTTGCTAAAGTGCAAAAATTCTGCATTTTGGCATGTCCCTCTGTCAACACTGTCACTTCTAGCAAGATTTCAATCCACTTAATCCAAAGATGTATCCAAGTTTCACCATTATTGTAAAGCCCCAGTTATTGTGTTGCTTTGACAGTCATTTCTGAAGATTATTATTTATTTCATGTGACTAAGGATTCATTTGTCTGTCCCCCATTTTAAGGTCCACCATGTTACATGAACTGAACTCTCATTTTAATATGGTGATTTTTTTTCAAAATAGTTTTTTTACAGGCTAGAAATGTTTTAGCAATGTAAAAAAAATGGTGAAGCTTGTATTCAATTGCCACTCCATGAACATGTTCTCTTAATGACAGAATGTTCAAATTTGGTGAAATGAAAAAAAAAATGTATACCAAGTTATACTTCTCAAATGGCTCACAGACGTTTTCAGAATAGGATGTTTGGGTGCAGTTTCTAAAGACAACTAATAAGCATTGCTTTGATGGCTTGTATTGAATTTCAGAGAGAAGACTTTACCCATAGTTAACTGTTGTCATCTGTAGCGTTAAACTAATTCCCATAAGATTGGTGTATTTGATAAGTCATAAATAAATGATGCTCTATTAACTCTTGCATTAATGTTTTCACTTCACAAGGACATGCAAGCCTCAACATGAGCATGCTGTTATGAGGCAAAAACATAATACTTTCAAAAAAAGGGGTAGTTATTGCTGTGGCACATGTGTTTTAGTAAGTTTGCCTTTGGGAATTTTGACAATGAAGGTGATAGGTACAAAGAATTTATGAAGCTGTCATGAATCACATACTGGTTTGACTTTGCACGGGCAATAACATAACATCATTTCTACATAAGGCATTGATCAAAACTGGTTACTCAAAAACACTTTCTGTCCCCTGCAATGAGAGATCATGTTTGAAGCAATGCATTAGCAACATACAGTATTTTATCTAACATCATTTACGTATTTATTTAGGATTTATTTTATGATTTAGTTATTTACACTGAACAAAAATATAAACGCAACATGTAAAGTGTTGGTCAACATGTTTCATGAGCTGAAATAAAAATAACCCAGAAATGTTCAATACATCTGAAAAGCTTATTTCTCTCAAATTTTGTGCACAAATTTGTTTACATCCCTGTTAGTGAGCATTTCTCGTTTGTCAAGATAATCCATTCACCTGACAGGTGTGGCATATGAAGAAGCTGATTAAACAGCATGATAATTACACAGGTGCACCTTGTGCTGGGGACATAAAAGGCCAGTCTAAAATGTGCAATTTTGTCACACAACACAATGCCACAGATGTCTGAAGTTTTGATGGAGCATGCAATTGGCATGCTGACTGCAGGAATGTCCACCAGAGCGGTTGCCAGAGAATTTAATGTTATTTTCTCTTCCATTAGCAGCCTCCAATATGGTTTTAGAGAATTTGGCAGTATGTCGTTGTTACGTGTTACGTTTTTCTTGTTCCCCATTTTTCCCCTGCTAGTGTGTTTGTCTTGGGCATTACAGGTGTACCGAGTTGCGGCTAACGATGGTGGGCGTGGCTGTAGCTGATTACAGAGAGGATATCTGTTTGCCGTGTGAGAAGAGAAGAGAGGAGGGGGAGAGAGAGAGAGGACACTTGTTTTTTGTTTGATTATTTGTGTTAATTTCCTTGTGTTTCAGCCTGTCCTCCTGAGGCGCTCCACCCTACCTAGGTCCTGGAGAAGGGAAAAGGTAGATCTGCCCATGGGTGTACATTCTCACGTAGATAACCCATTGTTTTATACACTAGGTTAGCCGGGCGGGTGTCACCCTTGTATTTTCATTGGAACCAGGTAGGACAGTGGGTTAGGGTTTAGAATGTGTTAGGAAGGATTAGGTGTGTAGAAGAGGAGGGACCTTTTGTTTATTTTCATTACTTGGACCCCGAACCCAAACATTTCCCTTCTCTTACCTTCCCTTGTTGTGGTTGTTTTGTTTCTTATTAATTATTTATGGGTGTGTTATATTGTTTATTTAACTAATTCACTAAACATCCCCTGAGGGTTAAAATTGAGTTCTGGTTGTGGTCTGATTTATTTATCGCTCATTGCACCCCACATTTCTTCCCTTTTCATCTGTATTACCTGGTGTGTTTAGGCCCAGGCATTTACGTCTCCTCCTCAGACGAGCTACACCCGAGGGGAGAACGTAATAGTCGTGTAACCACGCCAGCCTAAGACCTCCACATCCGGTTTCTTCACCTGTGAGATTGTCTGACAACAGATGTAACTGAGGAGCATTGCTGTGAGTTTTTCCTCATGAAAGGGTTTTATTACAGACAGAAATACTCCTCAATTACATCTGTTGTAACTGGCTCCCAAGTGGGTGCGCTGATGCCTTCCCAGGCCCACCCATGGCTGTGCCCCTGCTCAGTTCTGTAAAATCCATAGATTAGGGCCTAATGTATTTATTTAAATTGCCTGATTTCCTAATAAGAACTCTAACTCAGTAAAATCGTTGAACTTCTTGCATGTTGCTTTTATATTTTGGTTCAGTATACTTGAATAAACAAGGCTAACTGGACTGTAGGCCAGAGAAACAAGAGCCTACATATATTATTCAGGCTGAAGGATTAACAACCTACCATTTCTCTCTTGAAAGAGCAAAACAAGACCCTTTTCAAAGTTGGTGCCTAGACCTGTTCCCCAGAAAGTTTTACCTCCCTTGTGTGACAAGTGTTTCATGCTAAATGTAAGCCACTATCACTAGCAGAGGGTCTTTCTGCTGAAGGGAAAAGGCCTCTGAATACATAATATAACATGGCTTAAAGCTGTGCCGAGAGTACAGAGGCACCTACTGCACACACGCAAAGTAATTTAATGTATGTTCATCTCAGTAACATCATGCCAGCAAACATCGGATGTTTGTTATTGTAGCGACCTCTTTGGATCTCTTGGCGTAACTTGTGTTGCGTTGACAGTTGCTGAACCCGGTTTGGAGTCCCGGTTGGTGCTACCCCACGAATTTGCTACAATATTGTGGCGGGGCACCGAAGCGAATTGCGTTCGGCAAGTGGGTGTGGGGATGTGTAGTCAGGCGTCAGGCCATGGATGTGAAGGCATGTAACAATTTTGGGCCCAAATCTTCATCAGGCAACAGCGTCCTCTGTTGTCTGAAATACCAAAAAACCTCGACACAATTTTGTTTAAAACAAAGTTTTTTTTTTTAGCAGCGATTAACATTTCGGTTATCTTTCGGTTTTTAAACTACTAATTGACCAACGTTGGTTCAATAAATTGAATACAATTTAGTTTTAGTTTTTTGTGAGCTCAATGAAGTTTCCCCAGAGATAAATCAGATCAAACCCAATATTTGATACAGTTTAGCGCAGAAAACGTGGTAATTAACTACAATGACCATAATCTATTGCAAGCCTACTTGTCAGGTCTGTTTCTTTTTTATGCCAGCTACATTTTATGCAATCCAGAGAGCAGTTGCTTTGCGAGGTATCTCTGCCTAAAAATACATGATCTAATTGATTGATAGTTGGTATTCAGCAGTCACATGCCTTATATACTTTGATGAACTACTAAAATGTTGATTTTGTCTTTCATTAATAATTGTTTTATTCTGTGTTGTTACAGCATTCAACCCATATAATGCATAGTGCATTTAATGTTAAAAAAAAGTTTAGCTAGGTAGCTATGGTTAACTTGTTGTCATGAAGTTTCTGGAAGTGTATCGTTTTATCATAATACCTATGGTTATTGTTTTTCAGAATGTGTGCTACTGACACATTGCAGTAGTATTCTGTTGCGGACACATGGATTTATAGCTAGCCATAATGCATTGTAAGTAAAGATACCACCCATGTTCAAGCCAGCCAAAGGCCGAGCCCAGTGTCTCCTCTAAGTGTGCAAGCAAGCAACTGTCTGCCACGTTAGCAAATAATGCTAGGTAGTTTACCAACTAATCATTAGTCTACTGAGATGTGTTAAGTTGCGTCAATTCGATCTGGTATCGGAACAAAATAGTCAGCACGTAGTAACTTCTGATTTCTTTGTACTTTAATTAATGCAAACCCTTGAAGGGTAAATAGGTGGTTTGTATATACGGGCTCCCTGTAACACCTCGCAGGGCAAAACAGAGAACTGAAATGACATAAGTTCTTCCTTTAATACTTCTTGACAGGTGTAGTTCCCTCTCCCTGAGGGCCTGTCATAGTAGAGGCTTGGGTGTGGTTTAGACTTACTCCAGCCTATCGTTGGCGTGCAGGCTGGTCCCAGCCTCTAGACGCATCTTTGTTGCCAGGCATAGTTGTCTTCTAGCTTATCTTCGTGTGTGTACCCGAGAGTCAGACACCCAAGGACAGTGCCTGTTCTTGTGCCACAGCCATTCTCCCCTCTATCAGTTCCTCACATACACCTGTCCTTGAGCGGCCCCACAACCAGGCATGTGTGTGTGTGTGTGTGTGTGTGTCACGAGTCTACTCAGCCTACACTACTAGCCAGCAACTCTCCAGTTAGATTGAGCGACATATAATAGACATGACTATGTTAATACAATATAAACCTTTTATGTTTAGCATTAGTATTCATAAGTTATGCACCACAACTAATTTTATTATATAGGTTTAAATAGTTGTATTATATTGGTTATGCAAACAAATAGTTGGTTAAACCCTAACAGATGTTTATTTCAGAGGGATTTATGGAGACTGAGACAACCCCAAATATACCCACAGAAAGCCATGGGCATGGGATGAATGGGACTGATAAAGGCAGAGCTGCCGTTAAAACTCAGTAAGTGTGCTTGGCTGGAACAAAAGCTTGCACCCACAATGGCCCTATGTGAATACAATTGGCCACCCCTGCCCCAGACCATCACCAGTCTGACATGAGTACTGATGGAACAGGCATCAATGAGAGAAACTACACAATTAAAAATATCAGACCAAAAGGGGGAATCTAAAAGTATTAGGCATACCTATTGATTTGTCTCAATTATATGTCAATGTGATTTAGCATTCTCTGTTTTTCAGGTTTCTCACAACGAAAGAAAAATTCCATGAATTACTGGACTCTGGGGGGGAAGGGTCCTAACGGTAACAAGGCCAGCGGTGATGCAGGACCAAAGGAGACTGCAGAGGACTCTATGGAAGAGCCTCAAAAGAAAAAAATGAAAGTTGACCCGGATGAGCAGGAGAGGACGGGGAAACAGGACAGCAAGCGAATGCGAGAGCAGGACAAGTCCAGGCCGCACATGAAACCCACGAGCTACGAAAACAGACTGTGTCCTTCCATTATTCAGGTAGGAATGCCACTTTAGGGGATAGATGAAAGGGCCAACTACTATTCATGCAACCTGGGACTTTCCATCTTAGAAATCCCCCCAAGTCATTCAGTGATGTTTTTCCTTTACCTATCAGGAGCATGCTCAATTGAGTTTCCTGTAGACCTAATTGTTTATCAACACCAATTTTATATATTTTTTCCCCCCAGGAGTGTGAGACCAAATGTGTCTATGGCGACAAATGCAAGTTCTTCCATGACATTGTGGTGTACATGCGGCAGGTAGCCTAGTGGTTAGAGTGTTGGACTAGTAACCAAAAGGTTGCAAGATTGAATCCCCGAACTAACATAAAAATCTGTCGTTATGCCCCTGAACAAGGCAGTTAACCCACTGTTCCTAGGCCGTCATTGAAAATAAGAATTTGTTCTTAACTGACTTTGTCACGTATCTCAAGGAGCGGGAAACGGGCAAGTCAGGCGCAGGAGACGAAATGTCCGTAGAATATATATTTAATAATGTCCAGAGTGAATACAACGACTAGGCAGGGTGCAAACCACAACCAAGAGGGAGAACAGCTACAAACTAAAAAAAAAATACACGGGGCGCAGCCCGGCAACCCTACAGCCTATCAAAAATGTTGTGTAAATAAAACACATAGGAAAAATCATCCAGTCCTTAACCTCAACGTAACACAGAACAATCCCGCACAAATCCCAAACAAGAAACAGACAAACGAAATACTCTCCCACTAATTACAAACAAGGAACAGGTGCATACTAAACAGACATAACCAACAGACACATGAAACATGGATCGGTGGCAGCTAGTAGGCCGGCGACGACGACCACCGAGCGCCGCCCGACCGGGGAGTGGCGCCACCTTCTGTGGACGTTGTGACAGACTTGCCTAGTTAAATAAAGGTAAAATAAAGATGGCCTCCAAGCCCGCCGACGTTGGAGAGCACTGCTACCTCTGACACTTTTGGGAAGTGCCACTACGGCCTGAGCTGCCAGTTTGCCTGGGCCCACACTAGCGCTGACCTCAAAAACCTAGTGAACGAGGAGCGCGTGAAAGCCATGGAAAGGAGAACGCCAGTGAGGAATAGGCTGGACAAGGACCTGCAGTGGCGCCTCCACAAGAAGGTGACGCCTACACGAAGACCATTTTCAAAGGTGGACACAAACAAAGCAGGAGAAGGCTGGATAAAGGCAGCAGCAGCAGAGAACGGTAAGGCTTGATGGGTCTGCCATTATGTGGGAAAGGTATGTCGCCTGGGTTGTATTCATTAGTCACACACCGTAGCAAAATGTTTTGTAACAGAAAATGGTTTGCAACAAAAATAGTATCTATTGGTCAAATTCAGGTAGGTCCCTCCCCTTTTGCTTCTGTTTGGTTCCAAGTGAACTCACCCATGGTGGTGGTGTGATGTATCACCGACTGATTCGCAGTAATTTCACTGTTTTTAGCTGCAGAATTGGCCATATGTTTTTGTTTGGTCAGTTTTCTTTGTGTACAACTCTCAATGCCAAATTCTACTTCAAGTAGCTTTACAATTTGTAAGGACTTATCAGGTGCAGAGATGGTGTTAGAATAAATTAATGGATTAATTAAATTATTAAATATTTATAATCTGATTTTCATGCTGATCAGGTGTTCATGTTAATTATCTGAGAGTTCAATGTTTTCTCTCCCTTAGCTGATAACTGCTGCTCATTGGAGGTTCACTCGGTGTTCTGAAGGGGAGAAACCACAAACAGACAACCAGGGAACTGACGTATAGTAACAACACTATTACACTATGACTACTACTCCATTTGTCACAGGGCGCTTAACATCAACCTGGGCCTTAATCTTCGAAGAGCAATTAGAGGTGACTGGTGACAGTGGCAAGGAAAAAACTGCCTGGCTGGGAAATATAATAGATCTGTGCGATTTAAAAAAAAAATATATATATAATTTTTTTTATTTATAAAAAGGGGGGAAGCTCTTCCCATGGCTGTGCATTTATTTTATGGTGTCTAGAAGTTTTTCCTTGACAAGTTGTTTACCTTTTGGAAAATTGCAGGTTAGCCAGGAGAACCTGGCTCTAGTGAAGACCATTGGGCATTGACTGATGCTGATGTCATAAAGCTACTACAATGTGAAAAGAAGCTGGTACATTTGAGCTGCAAGGTATTTTGTCTTGCATGTCGGGGATCTGAGTGGCACTTTGTATATTAGGCTCATTTAAACATTAACAACCCATTTTAATATTAAGAAGTTGTATAAACCAAATAGTACATTTATGAATAGATTGTTTTTATTCTTCCTAAAGGTGGACTTCAAAGACAAGCTGTATCTTGCTCCCTTAACAACAGTAAATTGGTCCTTGGAACAGAATTGGCCACTTTCCCAGACTAAGATTATTCCTACTCCTGGACTGAAACCCAAGCTCAACTGAATCTATTTTTAAAAGTTTCTTAGTCCAGGAATAAGCTTGTTCTGGGTCTTGGAAACTGACCCAATGTGCACAGTCTAATGGCTTGATATTTCATACTAACCATACTCCAAAGAGGATCACAACTTTATTGTGTTTCATGTACTCTATGATTTTGTGTGTTGTGTTCTGCATTATGTATTTTAGAATTATCTAATAAAATGTATTCATTCCTCTGTGTGGAAACCTGCCTTTCCGTCGTATATGCAAACGCTTCTGCGCTGACATTACGTGTGGGAAGATGGCCATGTGTACCAACCTGCTGCAGGGCCAGTTGTCCGAATGGGCGCTCCTCAAAAGACACGAGAACGAAAGTAATACTTAGATTAGTATTTTTTTTAAACCGGATTAGCAATGACAATCTGAGTACTCAGGGAGCATAGGCCATCGATAACTCCTGTCCATTGCACTTTGTTCTGGGCAGTATGCTTAAGCTTGTTCCACCCCATGCCGGTTCTAAAAGTGATAGTCGTGGAAGTGGTAGTAGATCACGCCAAAGTTTCAGACATTTTTTTTAGGTTAGTCTGTCTCTCATTTGTTGTGTGGATCTAGCTATTTTCCTCAATCTGAAATGAATGGGAAAGATGGGGATCATTTTAGTCCATTTCAGATTTGTCCTCCTGGGCATTTGAGCTCAAAGCAAAGGTATTTGAAACTGTTACATTTTATAGGTAGAATCCTTAATTGAAACAATAACAAAGTCATCCCACCTATGTTTTTGTAAAAAGCTGAGGGATAGACAGAGCTATGGATGCAAGGACTGACAATAATGCCAAAATTATTTATAAAATAATCCAATTACAATTTTAACCATGTTTAGAGGCTGTAGTGTTTGTTTGCATTTACTTTGTTTAAAACAATCTTATATTTGGGGTTCATTCTGTCACGTTCCTCGTCTTCTGACGATATTGCGAAATCACTGTCAGAGAACGTGGACCAATACGCAGCAGGTTGTGTGCTCAACATCATGTTTATTAAACACGTTGATCACAGAAAAACAACAAATGCAGACAACACGACAGGAGACAGTTTCGCAGGCTATAACTAGCAGTGCAAAAAACAACTACCCATGAAACACAAAGACAAACACACCCTACTATATAGGACTCCCAATCAAAGGCAACTCAACACACCTGCCTTCAATTGAGAGTCCAACCCTAATTAACGAGACATAGACCAGTGACAAACCCCATAAACATACATCAACTCCCCTCTGCCACGTCCTGACCAAACTACAATAATCAAATATACTCTATACTGGTCAGGACGTGACACATTCCTGACGCAATGACCAGATGTACAGAGCTACTCAACAACAAAATTGACGTGGACTTTGTGGACATCAACTCGGGGTGTCCCATTGACCTTGTGTGCAAGAAGGTAAACTTCTGAATCTATCGCGTGAGGACCGAAATAAGGTATTTCAATGGACATTCTCCATTGAGCTTGCTTTTTAGTCCAGGATTAGTCTTAATCTGTGTCTGGGAAAACCAGCCCTCTAAAACAGATGAATAATATGGTTTTCCCTTTCCTTAGGGCGGAGGTTGTGGTCTGATGTGCACCAACACGTTTGAGCAAATCATCCGAGGAATGAACTCTGTAAGCGATGCTTCTATATATAGTATAATTCCTTATTTGCTCAACTATGGTATTGGACATGTTGCACTCGATGCAGGCTCAATAAAACGCTCAAAGCATTTGAAAGAAAATAAATATTACTTGAACTCAGTTCTGGTATGTAAAGGGACTTGGTTGTTCTGTCCTCTGGTTCTGGATGTTCCATTGACTGTCAAGATTCGTTCAGGACAGGCGTTCATGATAAGGCCAACATCGCGCACAAACTCCTCCCAGAGATGAAGAAGTGGGTGGTGTCCATGATCACGTGTGTCAGAATGTAATGCTGAATCCTAAATCGATCTAGCCTAAGTAAACTGTTGTGTATTGTTGGGGTCTTGGTTGTGTCAGGGATGTGTAGCATAAGAGTAATTTCAAGTATCTATGTAGTTGCATGGTAGGTCCAGGGAACAGCGCTATACCAAGTCAGCTGACTGGGACTACATTAATACCTACATTAATACCTGCTCCCAACTCGCCAGCCCCATCCCACTCTTTGAGTTAGATTTAGAGATTTTATTAGTCAGATGCAGATGTAATAACAGTGAAATTCTTAAACTCTAAACTTTAACAGCTCAGGCCAAAGGGAAGTGAAAGAAACAATACAAATAATGTTCCCGCTTTAAATTACGTGCAGTTTATAAAGGTTTCATGCTTTATAAAGGGTTCATAAATGTGGCATAACTGTGTGACATGACCAACAATGTAAAATGTGACATAACCTACGATGTTTTTGGTAACTGGCCCAAAGAGTTTAACCGCTAGGCTACCTGCCGCATATGGCGATAATCCCTGAGAACTCTCTCGGAAGGTAAAAAGGGCGACATTTGATGACCAAGTATTCCAAATTGGGAGAGCAGAAGCTTGCAAGTTCCTGTACGTTTCCCCTGTTGCACCACTTGTTGTTGATCAGAAAATGGAGCCCTTCGCCTTTGTTCTTGCCAGAGAAAGCCTGCTTTCTGTCCCCTCGATGAACTGTAAAACCCATTGGTTGTATATAATCCATTTGGTTGTCGAAGGAAAGCGAAGCCTCAGTGAAACAATGTATGCTGCAGAATCTGATGTCCAACTGGAAGGAGATCCTCACACTGAATTCAAGTTTATTCATTATTGATTGAACATTAGCGAGTAGTAAGCTCTGTAATGGAGGATGGGTCGCCCGGCAACTCAATCTCACAAAGTGTGTATGTTCGTGCATGCATGTTTGTGTGTGTGCACCTGTTAAACCTAATCTCTCTTCTATGCAGGTAATGGGGACATTTTGTTTTACGATGACGCCATGAAGGTTAGAGAGATTAAAGTTTTGGGTATTATGCTGGAAAGGTTGGTATCTTAATGGAAAAGAATAGACAGTGCATTCGAAAGTATTCAGACCCCTTAACTTTTTCCACATTTTGTTACGTTATGGCCTTATTCTAAAATGTATTACATATTTTTTTCCCCTCATCAATCTACACACACAACCCCATAATGACAAAGCAAAAACTGTTAAGACATTTTTGCAAATGTATAAAAAACAGAAATATCTTACTTACATAAGTATTCAGACCCTTGAAATTAAGCTCAGGTGCATCCTGTTTCCATTGATCATCCTTGAGATGTTTTTACAACTTGATTCGAGTCCACCTGTGGTAAATTCAATTGATTGGACATGATTTGGAAAGGCACACACCTGTCTATAAGGTCCCACAGTTGACAGTGCATGTCAGAGCAAAAACCAAGCCATGAGGTTGAAGGAATTGTCCTAGGAGCTCTGAGACGGGATTGTGTCGACACAGATCTGGGGAAGGGTACCAAAACATTTCTGCAGCATTGACTGTCCCCAAGAACACAGTGGCCTCCATCATTCTTAAATGGAAGAAGTTTGGAACAACCAAGATTCTTCCTAGAGCTGGCAGCGCAGCCAAACTGAGCAATAGGGGGAGAAGAGCCTTTGGTTAAGGGAGGTGACCAAGAACCCGATGGTCACTCTGAAAGAGCTCCAGAGTTCCTCTGTGGAAATAGAACCTTCCAGAAGGACAACCATCTCTGCAGCACTCCACCAATCAGGCCTTTATGGTAGTGGCCAGACGGAAGCCACTCCTCAGTAAAAGGCACATGACAGTCCGCTTGGAGATTGCCAAAGGCATCTAAATACACTAACCATGAGAAACAAGATTCTCTGGTCTGATGAAACCAAGGTTGAACTCTTTGGCTAGAATGCCAAGCGTCACGTCTGGAGGAAACCTGGCACCACCCCTACAGTGAAGCATGGTGGTGGCAGCATCATACTGTGGGGGTGTTTTTCAGCGGCAGGGACTGGGAGACTAGTCAGGACAGAGAGATCCTTGATGAAAACCTGATCGAGCGCTCAGGGCCTCAGACTGAGGCGAAGGTTCACCTTCCAACAGGACAATGACCCGAAGCACACCGGCAAGACAATGCAGGAGTGGCTTCGGGACAAGTCTCTGAATGTCCTTGAGTGGCCCAGCCAGTGTCCAGACTTGAACCCGATCTAACATCTCTGGGAAGACCTGAAAATAGGTGTGCAGCAATGCTCCCCATCCAACCTGACAGAGTTTGAGAGGATCTGCAGAGAAGAATTGGAGAAACTCCCCAAATAAAGGTGTGCCAAGCTTGAAGCGTCATAACCAAGAAGACTCGAGGCTGTAAACGCTGCCAAAGGTGCTTCAACAAAGTACTGAGTAAAGGGTCTGAATACTTATTGTAATAATGTCTACCCAAGTTCTCTCACGTCACCCCGCTCCTCCGCTCTCTCCACTGGCTTCCTGTAGAAGCTCGCATCCGCTACAAGACCATGGTGCTTGCCTACGGAGCTGTGAGGGGAACGGCACCTCCGTACCTTCAGGCTCTGATCAGGCCCTACACCCAAACAAGGGCACTGCGTTCATCCACCTCTGGCCTGCTCGCCTCCCTACCTCTGAGGAAGCACAGTTCCCGCTCAGCCCAGTCAAAACTGTTCGCTGCTCTGGCACCCCAATGGTGGAACAAGCTCCCTCACGACGCCAGGACAGTGGAGTCAATCACCACCTTCCGGAGACACCTGAAACCCCACCTCTTTAAGGAATACCTAGGATAGGATAAAGTAATCCTTTTCACCAGTAGGCATCTCCCAAAACTCTGCTCATCACTACTCAAATTACATCATTAGTACTGACTTTCCTCTCATGTATATAGTAAATAAGTAGTGAAACACATTATTGAGTAGAACTTGTGATGAATTGTACATATTACATTTTTTTCATGAGGTTGAGGTCATTTACTGCCATCTGGTGGCGACTAAAAACAATTGCACAATACAAACTGTTAGAAATTGGTCCTTTTAAAATAGGTATTAGTGCTTGAAAAAGTACTTAAGTTCTTGAATTTGACTTGCCACTGTCTGTACAATCTTGGGCTAAGGGTTGATTTGAGATGGGACGCACATCCAATTCAGTCCCTTAACCCTTAATTCAGTGGTTCTCAAACCTCTCGTCGGGGACCCCCCAGACATTTCACAATTTTGTTGTAGCCCTGAACTAACTCACCTAGTCAAGGGCTTGATGATTAGTTGAAAATTGTAATCAGGTATGTTTGCCTTGGATTAGTTAATATACATGGAAAGTTTGGGGGGTCCCCGAGATGAGGTTTGAGAGCCCCTGCCTTAAAGCTGCAATATGTTACTTTTTGGGACGACCCGACCAAATACACATAGAAATGTAAGTTATAGATCTGTTATACTCATTGAAAGCAAGTCTAAGAAGCAGTAGATATGTTCTATGTGTCACGCCCTGACCATAGAGAGCCATTGTTTCTCTTTGGTGAAGTAGGTCAGGGCGTGACTGGGGGGTATTCTAGTTTATTATTTCTATGTGGGGTTCTAGGTTATTATTTCTATGTTTGATTTGTATGACTCACAATTAGAGGCAGCTGGTAATCGTTGTCTCTAATTGGGGATCATATTTAAGTAGTTATTTTTCTCACCTGTGTTTGTGAGATCTTGTTTTTGTGTAGGTGCCTATTTGCACTTCACTGTCATCACGTTTCGTTTGTTCATTTACTGTTTTTGTATTTTGCTATGTTTCACTTTATAATAAAGATGTGGAACGCTAATCATGCTGCGCCTTGGTCCAATTATTACGACGATCGTGACACTATGTGAGCTATTTCTATGCTAATTGGTAATTTTTGCGTCTCTTACTTTCGGTTCTGTACACCAGCTGATAATGTTTGGTTATAGAAAATATATTTCACAGTGGTTTAGATGGTACAATGATTCTCTACACTATACTTGCTTATGTAACCGATGTGAAATGGCTAGCTAGTTAGCGGTGGTGCGCCCTAATAGCGTTTCAATCGGTGACGTCACTCGCTCTGAGACCTGAAGTAGTTGTTCCCCTTGCTCTGTAAGAGGCGCGATGGGTAACGGTGCTTCGTGGGTGTCAGTTGTTGATGTGTGCAGAAGGTCCCTGGTTCAAGCCCAGGTTGGGGCGAGGAGAGGGACAGAAGCTATACTGTTACACTTATTTTGTCACATAAAGTGAAATTAGGCAAACTATTAGAACTTTTGTAACCATGAAATGGCGGCGTGATTTCACCATAGTGCATCTTTAATTGACTCCAGCTCTGGTTGTAAACCAGACCTGCCAAAATGCATGCATTTTGTGTACAACTACGCAATTATCTGTCCATGTATGCAGGTACAAGATCCGAGTTAAAGGTACGCAGAAATGAATAGGGCCTGATTATTATAAAAAAAAGTTTACATTTTAATAAAAAATAAATCCACTGTGTAAATCTAACATCCCGATTCTCAAGCGGCAACACACAGACATGTACGGAGTTTGTGTCAACGGACATGGAGATTAATACATCATTATTCAACGTAGCTACTCCGTGTCTGTCCCTCCTGTTTGTTGTGATGCTGAGTTTGCCGACTGTCAGCTACGGAGGTAAAGACAGATTCAGGTTGGATATTCAACGGATATTCGCCTGTAGTTTTCCTTATGTCCACCAAAAGCAGTTAGGGACTGTCAACATAGTGACAACATTTTCTAATTTCAATTTCAATAGCTCTTTAACCATTACTCCTAAAACGTTCAAAACTGGTTCTAGCTAACCTGATGGCATAGCATTGCACAACCCTTTTTTGGTTGATTTACATCTCGCACTATTTTAAATTATTTATTTACATTTTTGAATTTCAATAGCTCCTTGGTCGTGTGACCTACTGACTTCACACAAGGTTCAGCATGTACACTCAGTGGGCTTACGCATTGCACACCCTTTAAGTTTGTCCATTTTCATCTCATGCAATTTACATGAATTTTCAATGTTTCAAATTTCAATAGCTCCTTGGTCATGTGACCTACTGTCCTCAAACAAGGTTCAGAATGTCCACTGACTACACTTCTATATTGCACACCCTTTAGTTTGTCCATTTTCATCTCACGTTTTTACATGGATTTTACAAACTTTCAAATGTCAGTAGCTCCTTGGTCATGTGACTTACTGACCTCAAACTACTTTCAGAATGTCCACGCAGATTAAAATATCAAAACAAACTCTGAACCAATTATATTCATTTGGGGACAGGTCGAAAAGCCTTAAACATTTATGGTAATTTAGCTAGCTAGCTTGCACTTGCTAGCTAATTTGTCCTATTTAGCTAGCTTGCTGTTGCTAGCTAATTTGTCCTGGGATATAAACATTGAGTTGTTATTTTACCTGAAATGCACAAGGTCCTCTACTCCACCAATTAATCCACACATAAAACGGTCAACCGAATCGTTTCTAGTCATCTCTCCTCCTTCCAGGCTTTTTCTTCTCTTGACTTTATATTGCGATTGGCAACTTTCATAAATTACATGCATTACTGCCAACGACCTATTTCGTCTTTCACTCACCCACATGGGTATAACCAATGAGGAGATGGCACGTGGGTACCTGCTTCTATGAACCAATGAGGAGATGGGAGAGGCAGGACTTGCGGCGCGATCTGCGTCAGAAATAGAACTGACTTCTATTTTAGCAACACAGATGCTCGTTGTTGCGCACGAGCAGTGTGGGTGCAATAATTGAATAATATAGATTTCTACATTTATTTTGCAACGCTCGCGCACACAATGCGAGCAGTGAAGTCAGCCTGTAATTGTTTCAAGCTAAAGTTAGCGAACATAAGATGGACATTCAGTGGGTTCTAAAGTACCAGCAGTTTACTCACATTTGCCAGGGAAAGAAATGAATTGCAAATACGAAAAATAACTGTTCGCATTTGTGCAAGTGTGATATACATTTAATTCTGCGTCCCATTAGTTGTATTTTCCACTTAACATTACGAGGATCATGAAACCTGATAGACTGTAACTGTAATTATGATTCACGTCACAAAAGGCATTACAAAAGTATAATAAAAAATAAATATAAACATCTTGGCATTAAATGGAGATGAAGAATGAATGAGTGTCCGGTATTAGCTACAGAGGCAATGCTTCTAAAATGCCTTTGCACAAGATTTGAGATGTTATCAATTTAGAAAATGTGCTGCACAGAAATAGGCTGAAACACCGGACTCTTCAAGCGAACAGCGTTCAGATTCACTTTGCGGTAGCCTACTTAAGCTTTGTGTAGACAGTTTGCGGTCTGTGTTGATGCGATCATTTGTTTTATGTTTTCAAAATGGTTTTGCTTTATGTGTTGATTAGGAACCATGCCTAAAAAGCCAATACTAGCAGGCGCTAGTGATTGGCCATGTTTGATAGGTGACAAGCGTTCCTCTACTACAGTTTAGAGACTAAACTTGGGGCCAAGGCAAGCTGGATCTGAAGACCTATGCAGATGTCAGAAACGTGGCATGGTCTATTCCCACCTTTTGGCTGTGATGCTGGGGATATTGGTCATATTCCACAGCAATGCAGACTGCGAACGAATATTCAGTCTCGTTCCCAAGAACAAACCCAGTACAGAGCCTCCCCCAGTACAGACATGCTGAGTGCCCTCGTTACCAAGGTTTCAATGATTGTCAGAGGAACTGTTTTAGCCTCTGAGAAGTCTACCCTGATGCACTGCTGTGTAAGGCTAAATCTGCTAGCTACCAGGCAAATCTGTCTAGGAAATGATTTCCTGAACATTTGAAGGTCTCCAGAAGATTTGTTCTCACCCACTGTTTCCTATCATACGTTTTAATTTTTTTGTTTGTTGTTTATTATGTTTATTTGATACTGATGCTCTGCTTCAAACATTTGTTGTTATCATAGAGTAAACATTTTTTTACAATGTATGAGACGCTTGTACCTCAAACAAATAACATTATTTGTTTAATAAAATTTTAAAAACTCCAAGAACAAAAGCATCCTTGTGTGTTCTTTCTAATTACATCTTGTTAGCGACTTTTACCATATGTGTTAATGGAATGCTGTCAAGAAAGAAAGTATTTCAACCTTTTTATAGACTTGATTTGGTACAATTCTATTATTGCGATCAGACTCTCACAGCGCGCGTCCTCTCCAATTTGCCACGCGCATCTGGTACTCTAAAAAGTTGGACAGGGTTAGCAGGTCTCTCATACTTTTCTTCTCCTGTAGGGGCACCCTCATCAAGCACTGGGTTTTCACAGAGATCAAGGAGCGGCGGGACTGGGATATCTCGTCCAGCGAGCGGCTGGACTGACTTCACCCACTACGGCCTGGAGCACTGGGGCTCGGACATCCTAGGCCTGGAGAAGACCAGGAACTTCCTGCTGGAGTGGCTGTCCTTCATGTGCAGGTGTGTACTCGTATAGACAGGAAGTATCAGGTGGTATTCACACTTTGTAGTAATGCTTAGAAACATGCACATTTGTTTTTTTTGTGCATTTTAGGTTGATCAATAGATTGATGTAGATGAGGACAAACAATTATTGAAGAGAACCTGCAGGACTGTATTTGCCATATTTTACAAAACGTAGAATTCAACCACTTAAAATATTATTTAATTTATAGCTGTAAACATCAACAACTCAACACATTTAATGTGGACATGCCAATCTAAACCTCTATCCTTTGTAAGTACATACCAGTTGGGCTGCTCGAACGAGTGACACAGAGGATCAACGGGCGACCACCCTACTACATGGGCAGGGAGTACCTGGAGTCTCATGGCAAGTCAACACATAGGGGACTGAATCAAGATCAGGTGAGGATCACTGTTGCCTATCCTAACCTAGGTTATTTTGTCAGCCAGCGTGTTTTCATTCACATTGATCTCTTGACTCATTCTGGGGTTGAAACTTCCAATAAAGAATTGCTTAGTAGGAGGTTGCAAGAGCAATGTCTGTCTCAACCCTTGTTCTCGAGGACTTTATATGGTGGCTTCTTAACCAGTCAATAAAATAAGGAGAGATGGACAGTTAATGCTCTGTAAACAATTGTCCCATTAACATTTGTCAGATAGCATAGATTACCTCCTATACCAGGGGTCTGCAACAGGTCAATTGTGAGCTACCAGTAGCTCGCAGCCCACCTATGAGTAGCTCGCCAAAGAATTATGAAAGTACATGCAATTTTCACGTGTTCCACCGCAAACTGTCATTAAAACCTCTTAGGGCTAGGGGACAGTGTTCGGACGTTCGGATAAATGACGTGCCCAAAGTAAACTGCCTGCCACTCAGGCCCAGAAGCTAGGATATGCATATAATTGATAGCATTGGATAGAAAACACTCTGAAGTTTCTAAAACTAATGTTTGTGAGTATAACAGAACTGATATTGCAGGCGAAAACCCGAGGAAAATCCATCCAGAATAATTTATTTTGAGGTCACTGTCCATTTCAACGCTTGTCTGTGGGATATACAAATAAATAGCTCCCAGATTGCAGTTCCTATGGATTCCACTAGATGTCAACAGTCTTTAGAAAGGGTTTTAGGCTTGTTTTTTGAAAAATGAATTAGTAGTTGTAGTTTTTCAAGGTGGCTCTCATTTTAACTGTAGTCTTGTGGTGCGCGTGGATGATGGCGCGCACCTCGTTATTTATCTCCGGTATTGAACATACTACATTCCGTCTTAAATTGTATCATTTATTTAGATATTAGGGTACCTGAGGATTGATTAGAAACGTTGTTTGACTTGTTTGGATGAAGTTTATTGGTAACTTTTGGGATTCCTTTGTATGCATGTTGAACTAGTGGAACGGGTGGATTACTGAATCAGACGCGCCAACTAAACTGATTTTTTTGGCATATAAAGAAGGACTTTATCGAACAAAACGACCATTTGTTGTGTAGCTGGGATCCTTGGGATTGCAAACAGAGGAAGATCTTCAAAGGTAAGTGATTTATTTTATTGCTATTTCTGACTTGTGACGCCTCTGCTGGTTTGGATTTTGTTTTTAAATCTTTTGTATGCGGGGCGCTGTCCTCAGATAATCGCATGGTATGCTATCGCCGTAAAGCCTTTTTTAAATCTGCCAACGCGGTTGGATTAGCAAGAAGTTAAGCTTTTAAATGATGTAGGACATTTGTATGTTCATGAATGTTTAATATTACAATTTTGTAATTTGAATTTGGCGCGCTCCAGCTTCACCGGATGTTGTCTGTTAAAACCTAAGAGGTTTTAACAGACACCACAAGCTTCCAGCTACTTTCTAATCAACGCAACATTTACTTTATCCCACCCCTGGTTAGCCACTATTGGCTTATAAAACCACATCTGCCAATTAATATCCAGCAATATTGCCCGTCTGTCAGTGTGGTGCGCCCGTTTGTCTATCACTCCGTGTGTAGCCAGTTGATGTGATAAGTCTTGTGGGTTGACAGAAATACTTTCCCCAAAACCATCGCAAAATAAATGTTAACGGCAAAGTAGGCCTGGTAGAAGTACAGTATCAGTCAAATGTTTGGACACACCTACTAATTCCAGGGTTTTTCTTTATTTTTTTACTATTTTCTACATTGTAGAATAATAGTGAAGACATCAAAACTATGAAATAAAACATGTGGAATCATGTAGTAACCAAAAAAGGGTCAAACAAATCAAAATATATTTTAGATTCTTCAAAGTAGCCACCATTTGCCTTGATGGCAGCTTTGCACACTCTTGGCATTCTCTCAACCAGCTTCATGCGGAATGCTTTTCCAACAGTCTTGAAGGAGTTCCCACATATGCTAAGCAGTTGTTGGCTGCTTTTCCTTCAATGCGGTCCAACTCATCCCAAACCATCTCAATTGGGTTGAGGTCGGGTGATTGTGGAGGCCAGGTCATCTGATGCAGCACTCCATCACTTTCCTTCTTGGTCAAATAGCCCTTACACAGCCTGGAGGTGTGTTTGGGGTCATTGTCCTGTTGAAAAACAAATGATAGTCCCACTAAACACAAACCAGATGGGATGGCGTATCGCTGCAGAATGCTGTGGTAGCCATGCTGGTTAAGTGTGCCTTGAATTCTAAATAAATCACTGGCAGTGTCAAAAGCAAAGCACCATCACACCTCCATGCTTCATGGTGGGAACCACACATGTGGAGATCATCCGTTCACCTACTCTGCATCTCACAAAGACAAGACGGTTGGAACTAAAAATCTCTCATTTGGACTCATCAGACCAAAGGACAGATTTCCACCGGTCTAAAGTCCATTGCTCGTGTTTCTTGGCCCAAGCAAGTCTCTTCTTATTGGTGTTCTTTAGTAGTGGTTTCTTTGCAGCAATTCGACAATGAAGGCCTGATTCACGCAGTCTCCTCTAAACAGTTGGTGTTGATGTGTCTGTTACTTGAACTCTGAAGCATTTATTTGGGCTGCAATTTCTGAGGCTGGTAACTCTAATGAACTTATCCTCAGCAGCAAAGGTAACTCTGGGTCTTCCTTTCCTGTGGCGGTCCTCGTGAGAGCCAGTTTCATCATACTTGATGGTTTTTGCGACTGCACTTGAAGAAACTTCTTGAAATGTTCTAGACTGACTTATCTTCATGTCTTAAAGTAATGATGGACTGTTGTTTCTGTTTGCTTATTTGAGTTGTTCTTGCCATAATATGGACTTGGCCTTTTACCAAATAAGGCTATCTTCTGTTTGCCAACCCTACCTTGTCACAACACAATTGATTGGCTCAAACGCATTAAGAAGGAAAGGAATTCCACAAATTAACTTTTAACAAGGCACACCTGTTAAATGAAACGCATTCCAGGTGACTACCTCATGAAGCTGGTTGAGAGAATGCCATGGGTGTGCAAATCTGTCAAGGAAAAGGTTGGCTCCTTTGAAGAATCTCAATCTGAAATATATTTAGATTTCTTTAACACTTTTTTGGGGTTACTACATTATTCCATGTGTTATTTCATAGTTGTGATGTCTTGACTATTATTTTACAATGTAGAATAAAGAAAAATCCTGGAATGAGTAGGTATTTCCAAACTTTTGACTGGTACTGTATACCATGAGTAAGTATATAATTTGTATCTATTATTTATTTGCAAACTTGGCCATGAAATGAAAAGCAGCAGTACAGAACCAGTGCTAGACCGGCACATTCCTCACTCGCTTTCTCGTGTACACTAAGGACCTGGGGAAGAGTTGCAGGGGAGAAGAGAAGAATGTCCCTATTTCATGTAAAAAAAAAAAAAATTGCAGCTTGCAACATGTTTCATTTTTTAAAAGCAGCTGAATATCTTTTCCAACTACACACAACACGCTGAATAGTTTCATGGAAAAGTTTTTTTTAATAATAGTCAATCATATGTTCCCTTCTCCACAGTGGAATGCTGCTTGGACCTGTACCCAAAAATGTCAACTTTCTGCCCAAGCATAAGACAAATGCTTATAAATGAATGTGTGTGACTGCTCAGCAAAATGTAATGATGGCAAAGCTTTTTTCATTCTTTTATTTATTTTATTCACGTCATCAGGCCTGAATATACACTGCTCAGAAAAATAAAGGGAACACTTAAAACCTCTTACATCTAGACGTTCCGCTAGCGGAACACCTGCTCCAATATCCAATGATGGGCGTGGCGCGAAATACAAATTCCTCTAAAATCCGAAAACTTAAATTTTTCAAACATATGACTATTTCACAGCATTTTAAAGACAAGACTCTCGTTAATCTAACCACACTGTCCGATTTCAAAAAGGCTTTACAGCGAAAGCAAAACATTAGATTATGTCAGCAGAGTACCCAGCCAGAAATAATCAGACACCCATTTTTCAAGCTAGCATATAATGTCACAAAAACCCAGAAGACAGCTAAATGCAGCACTAACCTTTGATGATCTTCATCAGATGACACACCTAGGACATTATGTTATACAATACATGCATGTTTTGTTCAATCAAGTTCATATTTATATAAAAAACAGCTTTTTACATTAGCATGTGATGTTCAGAACTAGCATACCCCCCGCAAACTTCCGGGGAATTTACTAACAATTTACTAAATTACTCACGATAAACATTCACAAAAAGCATAACAATTATTTTAAGAATTATAGATACAGAACTCCTCTATGCACTCGATATGTCCGATTTTAAAATAGCTTTTTGGTGAAAGCACATTTTGCAATATTCTAAGTACATAGCCCAGCCATCACGGGCTAGCTATTTAGACACCCGGCAAGTTTAGCCTTCACCAAAATCAGATTTACTATTACAAAAGTTTGATTACCTTTTGTTGTCTTCGTCAGAATGCACTCCCAGGACTGCTACTTCAATAACAAATGTTGGTTTGGTCCAAAATAATCCATCGTTATATCCGAATAGCGGCGTTTTGTTCGTGCGTTCCAGAAACTATCCGAAATGGTAAATCAGGGTCGCGCGCATGGCGCATTTCGTGACAAAAAAATTCTAAATATTCCATTACCGTACTTCGAAGCATGTCAACCGCTGTTTAAAATCAATTTTTATGCAATTTATTTCGTAAAAAAGCGATAATATTCCGACCGGGAATCTCCTTTTCTGTAAACAGAGGAAAAAACACAAAGACGGGGGCGGCCAGTGCACGCGCCTAAGCCCACAGTCCCTTGATCGGCCACTTGAGAAAGGCGATAATGTGTTTCAGCCTGGGGCTGGAATGACGACATTCAGGTTTTTCCCGGGCTCTGAGAGCCTATGGAAGACGTAGGAAGTGTCACGTTAGAGCAGAGATCCTTTGTAATGGATAGAGATGGCAAAGAAGTTCAAGAAATGGTCAGACAGGGTACTTCCTGTACAGAATCTTCTCACGTTTTGGCCTGCCAAATGAGTTCTGTTATACTCACAGACACCATTCAAACAGTTTTAGAAACTTTGGAGTGTTTTCTATCCAAAGCTAATAATTATATGCATATTTTAGTTTCTGGGCAGGACTAATAATCAGATTAAATCGGGTACGTTTTTTATCCAGCCATGAAAATACTGCCCCCTAGCCATAACAGGTTAAACAACACAATGTAACTCTAAGTCAATCACACAAAAGCAACACTGATTGACAATACATTTCACATGCTGTTGTGCAAATGGAATAGACAACAGGTGGAAATTATAGGCAATTAGCAAGACACCCCCAATAAAGGAGTGGTTCTGCAGGTGGGGACCACAGACCACTTCTCAGTTCCTATGCTTCCTGGCTGATGTTTTGGTCACTTTTGAATGCTGGCGGTGCTTTCACTCTAGTGGTAGCATGAGACGGAGTCTACAACCCACACAAGTGGCTCAGGTAGTGCAGCGCATCCAGGATGGCACATCAATGCGAGCTGTGGCAAGAAGGTTTGCTGTGTCTGTCAACGTAGTGTCCAGAGCATGGAGGCGCTACCAGGAGACAGGCCAGTACATCAGGAGACGTGTAGGAGGCCGTAGGAGGGCAACAACCCAGCAGCAGGACCGCTACCTCCGCCTTTGTGCAAGGAGGAGCAGGAGGAGCACTGCCAGAGCCCTGCAAAATTACCTCCAGCAGGCCACAAATGTGCATGTGTCTGCTCAAACGGTCAGAAACAGACTCCATGAGGGCCCGACATCCACAGGTGGGGGTTGTGCTTACAGCCCAACACCGTGCAGGACGTTTGGCATTTGCCAGAGAATACCAAGATTGGCAAATTCGCCACTGGCGCCCTGTGCTCTTCACAGATGAAAGCAGGTTCACACTGAGCACGTGACAGACGTGACAGAGTCTGGAGATGCCGTGGAGAACGTTCTGCCTGCAACATCCTCCAGCATGACCGGTTTGGCGGTGGGTCAGTCATGGTGTGGGGTGGCATTTCTTTGGGGGGCCGCACAGCCCTCCATGTGCTCGCCAGAGGTAGCCTGACTGCCATTAGGTACCGAGATGAGATCCTCAGACCCCTTGTGAGACCATATGCTGGTGCGGTTGGCCCTGGGTTCCTCCTAATGCAAGACAATGCTAGACCTCATGTGGCTGGAGTGTGTCAGCAGTTCCTGCAAGAGGAAGGCATTGATGCTATGGACTGGCCCGCCCGTTCCCCAGACCTGAATCCAATTGAGCACATCTGGGACATCATGTCTCGCTCCATCCACCAACGCCACGTTGCACCACAGACTGTCCAGGAGTTGGCTGATGCTTTAGTCCAGGTCTCGGAGGAGATCCCTCAGGAGACCATCCGCCACCTCATCAGGAGCATGCCCAGGCGTTGTAGGGAGGTCATACAGGCACGTGGAGGCCACACACACTACTGAGCCTCATTTTGACTTGTTTAAGGACATTACATCAAAGTTGGATTAGCCTGTAGTGTGGTTTTCCACTTTAATTTTGAGTGTGACTCCAAGTCCAGACCTCCATGGGTTGATAAATTGGATGTCCATTGATTATTTTTGTGTGATTTTTGTTGTCAGCACATTCAACTATGTAAAGACAAAAGTATTTAATAAGATTATTTCATTAATTAAGATCTAGGATGTGTTATTTTAGTGTTCCCTTTATTTTTTTGAGCAGTATACTTTACCTCTTAATGAATAATACACTGGAGTCATTTCAAAATTACTGTAAGTTTATGTAAATGACTTATAAAAAATGTATTCGGAGAGGTGTGTATCTTTTACTTGGAAATGTATTTTCTTACCATTGCACCAAATAAATACTGTATATGGAATAAAATAAATAAAAATACAGCTGATCTTTTCCCTAAAGCATCTTAAGGCTAAGTTCGTTAGAACCATGGGATCCTAAGGTTCTAACAATGGGATCCTATGGTTCTAACAATGAACTTAAGATGCCTATGGGAGACTGGGCCTTGGTCTCTTCTAGTCTTCATGTTTACACTGATCCATCCCCAGCAGATCACAGCGCAGCAGTGTAGAGTACACTGCATAGAAAGTTGAGTCACACACCTTGTCATAGAAGTCAGCACACCAGTACATAGCCGTGGGAAGTAGGGGTGTTGGGGGGGGGGGGGATGCATCACCCCCTGAACATTTTGAATTAAAAAAAGGAAAGTTCTCACAAAAGTAGTGCACTGGGCTTTTACTAGTCCTGTATTAGCGGACCGGATTTATAGCCATCTGTAGCGTGGGCAAAATAAAAATCTCCCCATCCCCAAACATCTTCAAGCAGCTATGTACCAATACGCCACACTGTCCTCCAGTGAGGTTGGAGAGGACTAGAAAGGAGCGAGATGTAATTGTTTGGCCATCCATGTCTTTGGGCATTGCTGAGCAGTCTGTCTGTACACCACACAACCCTGTCAAACTTGGTGAGATCATAGTTACAGCTGAGAACAACCTCATCTCCCGCTGAGAAGAACTCAGACCAGGTGAAAGCCGGCCTAATGAGCTTACACCATATTTTTTTGACCTGTCAAGTATTTTCCTGTTAGTGCAGATGAAGGGCACCTACATGTATTTTCGTAGCATGAAGCTTGGAATTGGGTAGCCTACTCTGTTACTGGTTCAGTATTTAGCTGCCTTGGAATCAAAATTGATGTTTTGCGAATCCCAAAGGCCCAATATGGTGTAGAAAATGACAGGAGTTAATGTCTTCTATTGATGGCTTGGGGTTGTGTTGCACCAACACTAGCCCAGATTAACACTAGAAAGTTCAACTTTAATGTGAATGAAGCCAATGCGTGCGGTTTCTTGGCAAACAAGGGTTAGTCTATGTATAATCCAGTCATGAAGATTTGATTTGTTTCCAATTCACCAGACTGATGAATTCAAGCCAGAAGCCGCGTTCAAAACAACTGGGGATTGGGAACTCGGAAATCTTCAACTTCCGACATCAGTGCTTTCAAGACAACTTTGAAATCGTAAAAATATAACAAGCTCCGACTAGAAAAATATATTTTGAACGATCTTCCAACTATGAACTCTAAGTCGGGAACTCGAGCATCTTTCTAAAGCTCAGACTTTCCGACCTGAATATCACTGATGTCAGGATTTGACCTAGTTTTTTTTCAGAATTCCTAGTTTTCTTGAAAGCACAAGGGCTGCATTCCAAACACTTAAAAGACACACCCTCTCCCCTCAAATTAAGAGGACACTTCTGATGTCGTATCATGACGTCTGACGAGCTTACACTTGCAGGGAAAGGGGCAAGGGAGGAAGGAATTGATTTTAAATGGACCACCCTTGCCCGGAAATTTGTCACTCGTTCGTCCCGAGACAATTGTGTTTTCAGCCAACTGTAGCTTGTGGGTGCTTTATATGCACTACAGTCAATTATGATCGCATGTCTACTTATATTAACTATATAATTATTAATATACGCCTACTGTATGATAGCTAGCAAATGAATTAGCTAACTAACGTTAGCCTGCCTAGCTGGAAATTCTGAAGAAGGAAAAAGTTTTATTTTTACAATTTCCAAAAGATAACCAAACAAAAACATTACTGTTACTAGACGTTTGTGTCGTCGTGCATTAGTAGTACAATTTCTAACTTAATTACGTTAGTTTTTGCATACACTTGTATGTTGACTTCTCCATATTGACGTTGAGGTTTTAAGTCTTAGCGGATGTACAATCATCACGAATTGAATTATGGGGCGTTTCAGGCCCCGAAGTGAACATAATTGTAAACAAAAACGAGGGCTTCGGGGCTTACGTTGCGAACTTCCCTTGCTTGGCTAATTATTTTTTGGCCACGGGAATTCCCTCAAGGGCATAAGGCGAGGGTAAGTGAAGGAGGGTGTGTCTTTTATGAGTTTGAAATGGGCCGGGTGCCTGCGGGCTGACCCCGGATGCCATTTGAAAGGTGTTTCCTCCAACACATTGGCTGCATTCCAAACACTTAAGACACCCTATCCCCTCAGCCCTCAAATTAAGTGGACACTTCTGATGACGTATCATGACGTCTGACGAGTATACACTTGCAGGGCGAGGGAGGAAGGAATGATTTTTAAATGGACAGCCCTTGCCCGGATATTCTTCACTCGTTCATCCTGCGATGATTGTGGTTTCACCCACCGGTAGCTTGTGGGTGCTTTATATGCGCTACAGTCAGTTATGATTGCATGTTAACTTATATTAACTACATAATTATTAATTATTATTATTATTTTTTTATATATATATTTGTTTTACATAATTATTAATATACGCCTACTGTATGATAGCTAGAAAATGAATTAGCTAACTAACATTAGCCTGCCTAGCTGGAACTTCTGAAGAAGGAAAATGTTTTATTTCTACAATTTCCAAAAGTTAACCAAACAAAAACATTACTTTTACGAGATGTTTGTGCATTAGTAGCACCATTTCTAACGTATTTACATACATTTTTACTTACACTTGTATGTTGACGTTCACATCAGCAAAGCTGAGTACAGGCTGAACCAATTTAGAAGACATGTTCACTGCTTTTTCAGTGTAACCCACCACACTCAATCCATAGGCAGAGCCAATGATTCGTGGCCTCAGCAGAAAAATGATGCCTCAATATTTCCTCAACTTTAGTGACCGGTCTAATAGTCAAGTAACACTAGGTTACAGTACTATTTCCCAGCACAATAACACACTGGTGGCAGTCTAGACATTCCCTGTTGTATTGACAGTGTCAAACAAACGTCATGTTACCAGTGTCTCTCTCTCTTCTGTCAAAAAAGAGCGGACCTAATGGGAACACAGCCCATTAGTCCTGCAACCTTTTCTTAACTCAAGTTCTGCCCTCAGCTACGCTGAGTACAGAACGAGCTAAAGAGTTAGACGACATGTCCAACAGGTAGAATCGGATAAAAGGAGACGGTGACGACCACGACGCCGCTGCACAAATATCCTCTACCCCAATTAGCTTTGAAAAGTGCCTTAGACTCCACAAGTGGAGTGGGCTCTTAAGCCATGAGGCATTGGTCGCCCTGCCGCCTCATAAGTCGCCTCAATGCCTTCGCAAAGCCAATGAGACAGCCGCTGTTTTGAGAGTGGTCTACCCAGTGCGTTAGCACCGTGACACACAAACAATTGAGGTGATGACCTAATCATCGCCGTGCGCTGCACTTAGCACACCAAGGCGCGCACCGAGCACAGGCGATGAAGTCTCTCCTCTCTCCGCTCCACATGAGGAGGTGGGGAGAAAGCCCATAGCTCAACAGTCTGTGACCTCTATGAGCTCTTAATAACCTTCGGCATAAATGCCGGGTTAGGACATAACACCACTCTGCTCAAGTCGCCATTTATGGCAAGGCAGTCGGGTCTCGTCAAAAGAGCACACAAATCACTGACACGCTTGGCTGTAGTCAAGGCAAGCAACAGTGCCGTCTTCAAAGACAACATCTGAGGGGAATTTGATTCAATGATTCGGACGGCGTCTCACTGAACGCCTCGAGTACCAACGTTAAATCCCACTGTGATAGCGTGGCTCTCGTCCCCAATAGAAACTGTTTCACTAAAGGGTGACTGAAAACAGTGTCTGCCAAACCCCTCATGACAAGCTGAAATCGCTGCCGCAAACACCTTAATGGTGGCGGGTGAGCGCTGCTTGTCAAACATGAACTGTAGGAAAGAGAGCACACTCTCAACCTGACAGCACACGGGGTCCATATTCTCGGTGGTGCACCATTGTGAAAACATGTTCCATCTACTGGCATAAGTCCTGTATGTTTCTGATTACTGAATCAGATAACCCACGGTGCTCTAGCCTGTCCCTCTTAGGAGCCAGACCCTCAGTGGCTGGCCGATTAGGGACAATTGCTCTATCATACCTGCCGCCTGAGACATCGCGTCCTGTCTGTGGAATTGGCCATGATGGCGCAATCAACATTTGAATCATCTCCGCGTACCACGGAGCCCCTGGGCGGTCGGGGGCTATCAAGATGATTGACAGCCCTCCTGTTCTCACACGGGCTAGCAGTGGGAGAATGCAGGACAGCGGTGGAAATGCGTACAGGAGAACCTCTGGCCACTGGTGTGCAAAAGCGTCTATCCCTAGTGGCGGTTCGTCCTGGGCTCGTAGAGAAAACCATAGGGGCATTGCGCGTTCACACGTGACGCGAACAGGTCCACCTCGGCTCTCCCAAACCGTTCCCATATTTGGAGAACAACATCGGGTTGCAGTCGGCACTCGTCGTCTCGGGGACCCCCTCGAGACATGAGGACTGCTCCGATGTTCTGACAGCCTGGAATGTGTGCTGCTCGTGAGCCCACAGCCACAATTCCTCCGCCAACCGGTGGAGTGCAGGACACCTGACTCCCCTTTGGCGATTTATATAGGCTACTGTCGTTCTGTTGTCTGACCAGACCAGCACATCATGTCGCTGTAGGGTGGACATGAAGTGGGTCAGAACCAGTAGAACTGTCTCCATTTCCAGGAGGTTGATGTGACGTCCCGATTTGGACCACACACCTCCGACTGCCCGAGCCTGACATGTCCCTCCCCATCCAGTCAGACAAGCATCGCTGTACACTGAAATGTAGGATGACACTCTGCCTATTGCGACCCCTTGTGTCATTACGGACGGGTCTCTCCAATAGTGAACTGTCAACAACCGACGACGGTGCCTCACTGGGTCCAGTCGTAGTTGAGCAAACCATCGCTGTGTTTTGCGCATGTGCAAAAGTCCCAGCGGAAACACGGAGTGGGCAGACGACGAGACCCAAAAGTGTCATGACTGAATGTGCCGTCACCATGTGATTTGGATAAAACTTTCTTAGGGCTAACAACAAGGCAGCCCGTCGAGGATCCGAAATTCGAGCCCTCATAGTCACAGTGTCTAGCTGTAATCCCAGATAGACAATCTGTTGACTGGGCCAAGGCGCACTCTTTTTCAAATTCACAGCGAACCCCAGACGTGTGAGGTGAATCACTGTCTGTGTCGTGTGTGTGATCGCCAGCTCTGCTGACGTGGCCAAAACCAGTAGGTCGTCTAGGTAGGCTAATAGCCTTATCCCTTGACGGCACAACGGCTCCAATGCCGCCTCCACATATTTGGAAAACGTGCGAAGTGCCAGGACGTACCCGAATGGCATTCTCGCATACTCGTACGCCACCCCTTGAAAGGCGAAACGCAGAAACTTCCTGTGACGCGGAAGTACCGGCACATGAAAGTATGCGTCCTTTAGATCTATGCTTACACAAAAGTCTCTGTTGTGAATACATTCCAGTAGACGTTTTGTCGTGAGCATTCGGAAAGGCCGTTTGGCTACGCTCTCGTTGAGAGTGCATAAATCCAATATCGGCCTCATTCCCCCTGTCTTTTTTGGCACTAGGAAATAGGGTGAATATAGCCCGCTGTTCCTTTGCTCCTGGAGAACTACTGTGATCGCCTCTTTTGCCAAAAGACCCGTAATGTCTTTCACAAGAGCGGCTACTTTCTCTGGCGTCTTCATCACCGTCTTTGCAGCGGTGTTACTACAGACTCGGGTTCAATCCTGGGCTGTATCACAACTGGCCGTGATCGGGAGTCCCATAGAGCGGCACACAATTGGCCCAGCATCGTCCGGGTTAGGGGAGGGTTTGGCCGGGGGGGCTTTACTTGGCTTATCACGCTCTTGCGACTCCTTGTGCCCGGCTGTGCGCATGCAGGCTATTGTGTTTCCGCCGACACATTGGTGCGGCTGGCTTCTGGGTTAAGCGGGCAGGTGTTAAGAAGCGCGGTTTGGCAGGTCATGTTTCGGAGGATGCATGACTCGACCTACGCCTCCTGAGCCCGTTGGGGAGTGGCAGCAATGAGACAAGATCGAAATTGGGGAGAAAAAGGGAGTAAAAAAAATATGTTTTTACTATTATTGAATGTAGAAAACACCTGGGCACCTCATTCAGAAATGCTGGCCCGCCGCGCCGGATCTGCCCGAGTGGCCCGCCGCGCCGGATCTGCCCGAGTGGCCCGCCGCGCCGGATCTGCCAGAGTGGTCACGTCCTGACCAGTATAAGGGTTATTTGTTATTGTAGTTTGGTCAGGACGTGGCAGAGGGTATTTGTTTTATGTGGTTCGGGGTGGTGTTTTTGGTAGAAGGGTATTTGATTTATGTATTCCGGGGTTTTTGGGCACTGTTCCTTGTTTATGTATTTCTATGTTTAGTCCAGTTAGTTGTATTTCTATGTTTAGGTTAATGGGGGGTTGGACTCTCAATTGGAGGCAGGTGCTTTCTCGTTGCCTCTGATTGAGAGTCCTATATATGGGTATGTGTTTGGTTTAGTGTTTGTGGGAGATTGTCTCTTGTTGACTGTTTGGTTGTTCGTGAGTTCTTCGTCGTTTGTTATTTTGGTGTTTTCTTGGTTTCAATAAATATCAAGATGAGCATCCACATTCCTGCTGCGTTTTGGTCCTCCTTTCCCGACGACAACTGTGACAACACTGTATTTCTGATCAATTTGATGTTATTTTAAATTGACAAAATTTTTTGCTTCTCTTTCAAAAACAAGGACATTTCTAAGTGACCCCAAACTTTAACAGTAGTGTATAAATATACTGTATTCTATTCTACTGTATTTTAGTCAATGCCACTCCGACATTGCTCGATGAAATATTTCTATATTTCTTAATTCAATTTTTGAACTTTACATTTTTGTGTATTGTTGTGAATTAAAAATAGATACTACTGCACTGTCGGAGCTAGGAACACAAGCATTTCGCTACACCTGCAATAACATTAGCTAAATATGTGTGACCAATAACAATATATATTTTTTTACTTTGTAACTGTTTTAAAGTCACCATTGGCCTCATGGTGAAATCCCTGAGCGGTTTCCTTCCTCTCCGGCAACTGAGTTAGGAAGGACGCTTGTATATTGGTAGTAACTGGGTGTATTGATACACCATCCAAAGTGTAATTAATATGAGAGAAAATTTGACTTGGAAAGTTGTCTATTAATCAGCTACCAAAAACTTAAGCTTATATTCAATATGCAGTACCAGTCAAAAGTTTGGACACACCTACTAATTCATGGGTTTTTCTTTATTTGTACTATTTTCTACATTGTAGGATAATAGTGAACACACCAAACTATGAAATAACACATGGAATTATGTAGTAACCAAAAAAGGGTCAAACAAATCAAAATATATTTTAGATTTTAGATTCTTTAAAGTAGCCACCTTGCCTTGATGACAGCTTTGCACACTCTTGGCATTCTCTCAACCAGCTTCACGAGAAAAGCTTTTCCAACAGTCTTGAAGGAGTTCCCACATATGCTGAGTACTTGTTGGCTGCTTTTCCTTCACTCTGCGGTCCAACTCATCCCAAACCATCTCAATTGGGTTGAGGTCGGGTGATTGTGGAGGCCAGGTCATCGGATGCAGCACTCCATCACTCTCCTTCTTGGTCGAATAGCCCTTACACAGCCTGGAGGTGTGGTGGGTCATTGTCCTGCTGAAAAACAAATGATAGTCCCACTAAGCACAAACCAGATGGGATGGCATATCACTGCAGAATGCTGTATTAGCCATGCTGGTTTAGTGTGCCTTGAATTCTAAATAAATCACAGACAGTTTCACCAGCAAAGCACCCCACACCATCACACCTCCTCCTCCATGCTTCACGGTGGGAATCACACATGCAGAGATCATCCGTTCACCTACTCTGCGTCTCTCAAAGACACAGCGGTTGGAACCAAAAATCTCAAATTTGGACTCATCAGACCAAAGGACAGATTTCCACCGGTCTAAAGTCCATTGTTTGTGTTTCTTGGCCAAAGCAAGTCTCTTATTATTATTGGTGTCCTTTAGTAGTGGTTTCTTTGCAGCAATTCGACCATGAATCCCTTTGTGTTTAGGGGTGTTTCACAATATCTATCAATTTAACCACTTATGCAGTAAAATATTTTTACACAATCATAAATGGGAGACATGAGAGATGTGAAAAAACATGGTTGTGGTTTTTTCTACCTTGGGCAGGGGTATGTAAATATATGGCGGCCTTGCCATCTTAACCTGTCCTGTTGAATAAAAACGGTCCTTTTCCGACAATCAGATTCTTGTTTGTCAGTATGGTCTGTCCCTTTGCGGAAAATCCAATTAACATCGGAGCCTGCACTGTTCGCCGTGCATTACAAATTATTGGACAACTTACTCAACCCGTACATAGCCAATGTAACCCAAAGCAGTTATGCTCTGACTGCTATAGGCCTACAAACTACAAAAGTAAATGTATTACTTGGAAGTTTCCTGTACATTTCTGAACGATTTGGCAAGGCATCTGTGTGTAGAGCCGTAAGAAGAGTCTGCCTTTATTGCATTCCCTGGCCATCAGGCTGTCCATATAATCAAAGAGGACTACAGAATTGCAGGTACAGTAGGCTGTGGTCAGTTGACTGCCAGCGATGCTTTGCTAAGCCATGTGTGTAAGCTAGGCCTATTAGATATTGGAATAGTGCCACTTCACTTGCACATTTACTTTGTCTGTTATTTTCTGCCAGGCTCCCTCTCTGGCTTTTGTATTACTTTTTTTGGTAAATATGTGAACATATGTTGAAACTGTTTCTTGTTCTAGACTTGTGATATTTTTGGCTCTGTCTTTTGACTCCATATCAATAATTTTTTTCTGCCATCAACATGAGGACCTTTTTGAATGTTGTACTCACCCGCTAGTTGTCCGATCAACTAATCTGTGCTTCGCTTAAAGGCTCTGCATGGTCAATCTGACATCTGCAGTGGCCATACAGCATTTACTGTGATACGGCCTATGCGGAAGTCAGGGCATTCATACTTCTTGAGAAGAGCAGAGCTGTTGTGAAGGAAGTGTCAATACGGAGATATATGGAGCCCTCCGCATTGTCAACAATGGAAAAAGTACCCAATTGTCATACTTGCGTAAAAGTATAGATACCTTAATAGAAAGTCACCCAGTAAAATACTACTTGAGTAAAATGATTTGGTTTTAAATATACCTAAGTATCAAAAGTAAATGTAATGGATAAAATATACTTAGTATCAACAATTCCTTATATTAAGCAAACCAGACGGCACCATTTTCTTGTTTAACATACATCTTGTTACAATGTATTTCATAGCCAGGGTCACACTCCATTTACATTACATTTACATTTAAGTCATTTAGCAGACGCTCTTATCCAGAGCGACTTACAAATTGGTGCATTCACCTTATAATATCCAGTGGAACAACCACTTTACAATAGTGCATCTAAATCTTTTAAGGGGGGGTTAGATGGATTACTTTATCCTATCCCAGGTATTCCTTAAAGAGGTGGGGTTTCAGGTGTCTCCGGAAGGTGGTGATTGACTCCACTGTCCTGGCGTCGTGAGGGAGCTTGTTCCACCATTGGGGTGCCAGAGCAGCGAACAGTTTTGACTGGGCTGAGCGGGAACTGTGCTTCCTCAGAGGTAGGGAGGCGAGCAGGCCAGAGGTGGATGAACGCAGTGCCCTTGTTTGGGTGTAGGGCCTGATCAGAGCCTGAAGGTACGGAGGTGCCGTTCCCCTTACAGCTCCGTAGGCAAGCACCATGGTCTTGTAGCGGATGCGAGCTTCAACTGGAAGCCAGTGGAGAGAGCGGAGGAGCGGGGTGACGTGAGAGAACTTGGGAAGGTTGAACACCAGACGGGCTGCGGCGTTCTGGATGAGTTGTAGGGGTTTAATGGCACAGGCAGGGAGCCCAGCCAACAACGAGTTGCAGTAATCCAGACGGGAGATGACAAGTGCCTGGATTAGGACCTGCGCCGCTTCCTGTGTGAGGCAGGGTCGTACTCTGCGAATGTTGTAGAGCATGAACCTACAGGATCGGGTCACCGCCTTGATGTTAGTGGAGAACGACAGGGTGTTGTCCAGGGTCACGCCGAGGCTCTTAGCACTCTGGGAGGAGGACACAAGGGAGTTGTCAACCGTGATGGCGAGATCATGGAACGGGCAGTCCTTCCCCGGGAGGAAGAGCAGCTCCGTCTTGCCGAGGTTCAGCTTGAGGTGGTGATCCGTCATCCACACTGATATGTCTGCCAGACATGCAGAGATGCGATTCGCCACCTGGTTGTCAGAAGGGGGAAAGGATAAGATTAATTGTGTGTCATCTGCATAGCAATGATATGAGAGACCATGTGAGGATATGACAGAGCCAAGTGACTTGGTGTATAGCGAGAATAGGAGAGGGCCTAGAACAGAGCCCTGGGGGACACCAGTGGTGAGAGCACGTGGTGCGGAGACAGATTCTCGCCACGCCACCTGGTAGGAGTCCAAGCGTGGGCCGCGCCGGAGATGCCCAGCTCGGAGAGGGTGGAGAGGAGGATCTGATGGTTCACAGTATCAAAGGCAGCAGATAGGTCTAGAAGGATGAGAGCAGAGGAGAGAGAGTTAGCTTTAGCAGTGCGGAGAGCCTCCGTGACACAGAGAAGAGTAGTCTCAGTTGAATGCCCAGTCTTGAAACCTGACTGATTAGGATCAAGAAGGTCATTCTGAGAGAGATAGCAAGAGAGCTGGCCAAGGACGGCACGTTCAAGAGTTTTGGAGAGAAAAGAAAGAAGGGATACTGGTCTGTAGTTGTTGACATCGGAGGGATCGAGTGTAGGTTTTTTCAGAAGGGGTGCAACTCTCGCTCTCTTGAAGACGGAAGGGACAACACTCAGACATTATTTGTTTTGTGTTTAGTGAATCCGCCAACACATAGACAGTAGGGATGACCACGTGTACTCTTGATAAGTGCGTGAATTTCAACGTTTTCCTGGTCTGCTAAGTATTCAAAACGTAACGAGTACTTTTGGGTGTCAGGGAAAATGTATGGAGTAAAAATTACAATATTTTATTTAGGAATGTAGTGAAGTAAAAGTAGTCAAAAATATAAATAGTACAGATACCCCAAAAAACTACTTAATTAGTACTTTAAAGTATTTTTACTTAACCTCTCTGGGGTATGTGGGATGCTAGCGTCCCACCAGCGGGATACACTATTCAACAGCCAGTGAAATAGCAGGGCGGCAAATTCAAAACAACAAAAATCTCATAATTCAAATTTCTCAAACATACTACTATTATATCCCATTTTTAACCTGTTGGGGCTAGGGGGCAGTATTTTCACGGCTGGATAAAAAAACGTACCTGATTTAATCTAGTTACTAATCCTACCCAGTAACTAGAATATGCATATACTTATTATATATGGATAGAAAACACCCTAAAGTTTCTAAAACTGTTTGAATGGTGTCTGTGAGTATAACAGAACTCATTTGGCAGGCAAAACCGTGAGACAGATTCCGACAGGAAGTGGATACCTGATGTGTTGAATTACCTTTAAGCCTATGCCATTGAAACACACAGGGGCTGATTAATGTTTTGGCACTTCCTATTGCTTCCACTAGATGTCACCAGCCTTTACAAAGTGTTTTGAGTCTTCTACTGTGAGATCTGACCGAACAAGAGCCTTGGAACGGTGATGGCCGATTAGACTCTGGCGCGCGAGGTCATGTTGGGTACCCTCGTTCCAATACGTTTTAAAAGAGAATGCATTCGTCCACCTTGAATATTATTCATGTTCTGGTTAAAAAAGGCACTAATGATTTATGCTATACAATGTTTGACATGTTTGAACGAACGTAAATATATTTTTTCCCCTCGTTCATGAAGTGAAGTCCGGCGGGCTTAGATCATGTGCTAACAAGACAGAGATTTTTGGACATAAATGATGAGCTTTTTTGAACAAAACTACATTCGTTATGGACCTGTGATACCTGGAAGTGACATCTGATGAAGAGAATCAAAGGTAATGGATTATTTACATAGTATTTTCGATTTTAGATCTCTCCAACATGGCGCCTAGTCTGTATCGCAAAGCGTTTTTTTCTGGGCGCAGTGCTCAGATTATTGCAAAGTGTGATTTCCCAGTAAGGTTATTTTTAAATCTGGCAAGTCGATTGCGTTCAAGAGATGTAAATCTATAATTCTTTAAATGACAATATAATATTTTACCAATGTTTTCTAATTTTAATTATTTAATTTGTGGTGCTGACTTGACTGCCGGTTATTGAAGGGAAACGATTTCCTGAACATCAACGCCATAGTAAAACGCTGTTTTTGGATATAAATATGAACTTGATAGAACTAAAAATGCATGCATTGTCTAACATAATGTCCTAGGAGTGTCATCTGATGGAGATTGTCAAAGGTTAGTGCATAATTTTAGCTGGTTTTATGGTTTTGGTGACGCCTGTCTTTGAATTGACAAAACATTACACACAGCTATTGTCAATGTACTCTCCTAACATAATCTAACTTTATGCTTTCGCCGTAAAACCTTTTTGAAATCGGACAACGTGGTTAGATTAAGGAGATGTTTATCTTTCAAAGGGTGTAAGATAGTTGTATGTTTGAAAAATTTGAATTTTTACATTTATTTGGTTTCAAATTTGCCGCTCTTGAAATGCACCTGCTGGTGATAGGGTGCACCACGGGTGGCACGCTAGCGTCCCACATAGCTCCAAGAAGATACACTTCTCGTTAATCCAACCACATTGTCCGATTTCAAAAAGGCTTTACGGTGAAAGCATAACATTAGATTCTGTTAGGACAGCACCTATACAAGAAAAACCACACAGCCATTTTCCAAGCAAGGAGAGGCATCACAAAAACCAGAAATACAGCTAAAATGAATCACTAACCTTTGATGATCTTCATTAGATGGCACTCATAGGACTTCATGTTAGACAATACATGTATGTTTTGCTCGATAAAGTTCATATTTATATCCAAAAACCCCATTTTACATTGGCGTGTAATGTTCAGAAATGTGAATGAGGTGAATGAGCACATCAATTTACAGAAATACTCATCATAAACGTTGATAAAATATTAAACTGTTATTCAAAGAATTATAGATACACTTCTCCTTAATGCAACCGCTGTGTCAGATTTAAAAAAAACTTTACAGCGAAAGCACACTTTGCAATAATCTGTGTACAGCGTTCAGACACAAACTATTATAAATATTATAAATATTCACTTACCTTTGATGATCTTCATCAGAATGTACTCCCAGGAATCCACAATAAATGTTTGTTTTGTTCGATAAAGTCCATCATTTATGTCCAAATACCTCCTTTTTGTTCGCGTGTTCAGTCCACTACTCCAAATGCAGGAAGCACGCGCAAAATGTCACAACGAAAAGTAAAAAAAAGTTATATTTACATTCGTAGAAATATGTCAAACGATGTATAGCATCAATCTTTAGGATGTTTTTAACATAAATCTTCAGTAATATTCCAACCGGACAATTCCAATGTCTTCAGAAAAGAAAAGGAACACAGCTAACTCATGTGAGAGCGTGCCTCTGAGCTCAAGTCATTTTCTCACTCATCTGACTCCAGGACCTCTTATTCTCTCCATATTCACAGTAGAAGCATGAAACAACGTTCTAAAGACTGTTGACATCTAGTGGAAGCCTTAGGAAGTGCAAAATGAACACTAAGTCACTGTATACTGTATTGGCAATCACTTGAAAAACTACAAACCTCAGATTTCCACACTTCCTGGTTGGATTTTTCTCAGGTTTTTGCCTGCCATATGAGTTCTGTTATACTCACAGACATCACTCAAACAGTTTCAGAGTGTTTCCTATCCAAATCTACTAATAATATGCATATCCTACCTTCTGAGCCTGAGTAGCAGGCAGTTTAATTTGGGCACGCCTTTCATCCGGACGTCAAAATACTGCCCCCTACCCTAGAGAAGTTAAGTACTTTACACTACTGCGCATTGTTACAAAATTTGGGAGGCGCATAGCGATGTGATACAAAGCTCGATTTGGCCTCCGCACGGAGCCTTTGGATTGCATTGCCAGAGCAAGGATGAATTGGCTTCAATTAGGCCAATTTAAATGAGAAGCAGCCATTCTGGAACCAACAAATCCCAGACTCCCTCATCTGTTTAAGAGAAGCCGGATATGTTAAACCCTCCTTCTGGAATACCCACCAGAGGGGTATCCAACGAAGCAAGCGCGATATACTCAGGGTTTTCTAAAGCTAACCAGCTTCAGTTAGCTTCACATTCCAGCTCAGGCTTCATCCGTACTATTACGCTGGATATTGCTTGTCCACCTGCCGCTAACTCTAGCAGGCTTGTAACTGCATGTGTAAGGGGCTTAATACAGTTGTATTCCATCCACTAGGGGGTACTCTGGTGAAGCCCATGGGAAATAAAGGAATATAGTTTAAGTGAATTGGGGAGAAGAAGAATAAGAAACAAAAAAAGGGCTGTAAACTGCTGTTACATGTGCTGACATGATTAAAGGTGAAGTAAACAGTACCTTCCGTGTTGTAGGTTATATTATAAGCTCATAGAAGGGGTAACAAATTTGGAGGCACCGCTGAGATTTATTTTCATGTGAGCACCGGCCCATATTCCTGGAACGGACAACGAGTGAGAGACATTGGGAGGACAATATGAGTCGAGAGAGGGAAACGTTGTTGGATGAAATCGAACAGAGTTTATGGACTTTAACTGAGGACAATTTATGGCACTTGTGTGTATGTTGTGGAATAGGAGGCGCAAATTGATGGAAGATTACTGTGAGAAGGAGGATTTAATGGAATCAGAGGATGAGGGAATGTCTTGACTGCTTCAACTGAAAGAAGAAATCAAAGGAATATCGGACTCTGAGGATAATGTGAAAAGTCTGCCTACAAGTCCCAGCCAGTCAGCGCCAACGATGCAAGTGGATAGCGAACCCAGCGGAGAGACGGAAGCTGCGGCAGAACGAAAAGAAGAGGGAGGGGCTCCTCAGCCCAGCAGAGAAGCGGTCTCAGCTCCAGAAAGGCACCCGCCACAGAGAGAGAATGGAGTGAGTGTGTCCAGTTATAAAGACTTTAAAATCCATGGACAGATAGGAGATCATAATCAGAAAGATAAGCTCAGCTTCAGCAGCCTAGAACATCAGATTGAAAATGGATGGAGAAAAGGGTACCATGAATTAGAAATCATACAAGCAGTAACCAGAGCTGTGAGCCCAGGGCTTAAAATTAGGAGTTATCTGGAGGGAAAAACAGACATGACACTCTACACACTAAGGCAAATCTTGAGGAGACATAATACAGAGAAGGATGCTACTGAACTGTATCACAAGTTGACTAAAGCAACACAAGAGCCGGGAGAGTCTGCCTTGGACTTCCTAGTCTGAGTCTTTGACCTGAGACAGAAAGTGTTATCAGCCTCAGCTCGTGCCCAATCAGGACTGAAATATGGCAAAGAGTTAGTCAAGAGCCAATGATGACAGTGCATCTCCAGAATATTAACACCAGTGATGAACTGTTGCTTGAGAAAATGCAAATTGCCCAGGGAAATGAAAGCGAACGCATGCAAAAGGCCAGGATTTCACGTAAGTTCACACCCACACGAGTGAACATTTTACATTTACATTTTACATTTTAGTCATTTAGCAGACGCTCTTATCCAGAGCGACTTACAGTAGTGAATGCATACATTTCATACATTTATTTTTTTCCGTACTGAACGCAGTACTGAGTGAGGATAACGGGGATAGCGGAGAGGAATGTGCACAGGCAGAGCCCTCACAGACCACAGTCCAAAAACAAAATAAATTAAACCCTCTACTGAGTAAAATTGATGCGAGCAATGAAGCAATCAAAGAACTGACCTGTCAGGTAGCCTCATTAGTACAGTCAGTGCAGGGCAGTGATAGCCATTGGGCAGTAGGATGTAGGATCAGGGGCAACGCACATCCATCGGGAAATGCCTGGGGGTCACAACCATGGAATGGGGAGTGACCTCAGATACATCTAGCTCCATTCAGTGTTGCAGCGGCTGCAGTGCAAAGGAAGAGAGAACCTCAGAGTTTAAGTTGTGTTCATTGTGTCATAAAGCTGCCTATTGTTCCAAAGTGTGCCAACAGGATCATTGGAAACAGCACCGACCTACATGTAAGACTGCCCACAAGACTGATCACAACTCCCCTTGTCCCATGACACAGAGAGAGTGGGGGCCAACTACCCCAGCTACCACAAAACATTGTAATGCAGAACAGCTCATTGGTAAAAAAAAATGTAAAGTGTGGTGTTATATGGAGGGTGTAAAGACACAGGGGCTCAGTTATCTATCATAAGTGAGGAATGGAGAAAATGTAATTTGCCACGCACACAAACTAGACCACTGGCAGAAATCATGGGCAATGCAGAGAAACTGGATCTGAGGGCAGCCCATGGCACTGAATTTCCCTTTCTGGGTTGGATGGACATTTTGTTTTAGTTTGCTTGATCCCAATGCTGAGGTCATTGCAGGAAAACAGTTGAAGGTTCTGATATTAGTCACAAACGAAAGACTGGAGAAACCTATCATTGGGTTTAATGTAACTGAAGAAATAGTTAAAACAAAAAGTAACAAGGAGCCCTCAGAGCTGATGTATACAGTAAATATGCTTAGAAATGCACTTAAGCTAGCACAGGGAAAGGCAAAGACTCTACTCCATCTGCTTCAGCACTCAGAGTACACAGAGGAATGTTTGCTTACAGCAGGCAGACGTGACGTTGTCATTCCAGGTGGACAAACAAAATGGATTCATCCCTGTATCTCAAGAGAGGCCCCCTTCAATGATGAAATTGTGTTATTTCAACCGGACGTGAGAGGGGTCTGTGGCCTGGACCTACAAAGTCAGGTCGTGAAAACATCAAAACGGCCATCTCGAAAAGTTGACATTGCAGTAGTGAATACTACCAAACATGACATTACCTTACCAAGACAAACAGTGATAGGGACATTACAGAGAGTAGTAGCGTGTCACCTGGTTCCTGTGCCCAGTGGAGAAAAGGTTACTGTAGCACAGGTTCAGGACAGATCCCCACCGGAGCCTTGCCCTGACAACGGTCACATAGAGTGGTGGGACCCACCTGTAGATGTTCAGCACTTGAGCCAAGAACAACAATAACTAATCAAACAGATGCTCAGAGGAATCAGCAGTTTTCGGCAAAGATGACATGGACATAGGGTGTATTGAAAATCTCAGAATGGAGATAACATTGACTGATAACATACCAGTGGCAAAGAGATACAATGGTGTGCCACGCCCCTTGTATGCTGAGGTGAAAAGCCACCTTCAGGGGCTCCTGAACAAAAACTTAATCAGGAAGTCAACTTCATCATACGCATCACCTTTGGTCTGTGTACGGAAAAAGGATGGGAGTTTAAGACTTTGTTGATTACAGGGGATTGAACAAGAAGACTGTTCTGGACAGGCATCCCGTATCCCGTATATAGAAAATACTTGATGGTTTGGGAGGAAACTCATGGTTTACAGTTTTAGATCAAGGAAAGGCATACCACCAAGGCTTTGTGGGAGAGGAGTCCAGAAAATACACTCCCGTCAGCACCCCTTGGGCCTTATATGAATGGAATATAATTCCCTTTGGCTTATCAAACAGTCCCCCTGCCTTCCAAAGAAGCATGGAGGAAAGTTTAGAGGGTATAAGAGACCTGTGTACCATATTTGGATGATGTTCTTATTTTGAATCAGTCATTTGAACAACATGTGGAAGATGTCCGTCAGGTACTCAGGCAGCAAAATAAATGGGTTATTAAACTCAGGGCTGATAAATGTGACCTATTCAAGAATGAGGTCCGTTATTTAGGAAAAATAATTTCTGCTGAGGGTTACAGAATGTATGTTAAAGAAATTGTACAGTGCAAGAACTGGTAAACAGGCCACCAACAAACGTGAGAGAGCTGAGGAAACTACTGGGGTTTCTCGGGTACTATACGGGTTATGTACAGAACTTCTCACAACCTGCTAAATGTCTCTATGACTTACTAGCAGTGAAGTCAGAGACCCCAGCATCCAGGAAGCGAAGGACCAAGGTACCGTTGTACAGTCAGGACAGGCTCTGCCCCACCAGAGAGTTATATAGGAGGATGCTCACCAGAGAGCATTATTTTATTTATTTTTATTTCACCTTTATTTAACCAGGTAGGCGAGTTGAGAACAAGTTCTCATTTACAACTGCGACCTGGCCAAGATTAAGCAAAGCAGTGCGACAAAAACAATAACACAGAGTTACACATAAACAAACATACAGTCAATAACACAAAAGTAAATAAATATATAAAAATGTACAGTGTGTGCAAATGTAGGCAGGTAGGCAATAAATAGGCCCTAGCGGTGAAAATAATTAAAATTTAGCATTAATACTGGAGTGATAGATGTGCAGATGATGATGTGCAAGTAGAGATACTGGGGTGCAAAAGAGCAAGAGGGTAAGTAATAATATGGGGATGAGGAAGTTGGGTGTGCTATTTACAGATTGGCTGTGTACAGGTACAGTGATCGGTAAGCTGCTCAGACAGCTGATGCTTAAAGTTAGAGAGGGAGATATAAGACTCCAGCTTCAGAGATTTTGCGAATTCATTTCAGTCATTGGCAGCAGAGAACTGGAAGGAAAGGCGGCCAAAGGAAATGTTGGCTTTGGGGATGACCAGAGCAATATACCTGTTGGAGCGTGTGCTACGGGTGGGTGTTGCTATGGTGACCAGTGAGCTGAGATAAGGTGGGGCTTTACCTAGCAAAGACTTATACAGTTGAAGTCGGAAGTTTACATACACCTCAGCCAAATACGTTTAAACTCAGTTTTTCAGAATTCCTGTCATTTAATCGGAGTACAAATTCCCTGTCTTAGGTCAGTTAGGATCACCACTTTATTTTAAGAATGTGAAATGTCAGAATAATAGTGGAGAGAATGATTTATTTCAACTTTTATTTCTTTCATCACATTCCCAGTGGGTCAGAAGTTTACATACACTCAAGTAGTATTTGGTAGCATTGCCTTTAAATTGTTCAACTTGGGTCAAACATTTCGGGTAGCCTTCCACAAGCTTCCCACAATAAGTTGGGTGAATTTTGGCCCATTCCTCCTGACAGAGCTGGTGTAACTGAGTCAGGTTTGTAGGCCTCCTTGCTTGCAAACGCTTTTTCAGTTCCTCCCACAAATTTTCTATAGGATTAAGGTCAGGGCTTTGTGATGGCCACTCCAATACCTTGACTTTGTTGTCCATAAACCATTTTACCACAACTTTGGAAGAATGCTTGGGGTCATTGATCATTTGGAAGACCCATTTGCGACCAAGCTTCAACTTCCAGACTGATGTCTTGAGATGTTGCTTCAATATATCCACACACTTTTCCTACCTCATGATGCCATCTATTTTGTGAAGTGCACCAGTCCCTCTTGCAGCAAAGCACCCCCACAACATGATGCTTCCACCCCCGTGCTTCACGGTTGGGATGGTTTCTTTGGCTTCCAAGCCTCCCCCTTTTTCCTCAAAACATAACAATGGTCATTATAGCCAAACAGTTCTATTTTTGTTTCATTAGACCAGAGGACATTTCTCCTAAAAGTACGATCTTGTGCAGTTGCAAACCATAGTCTGGCTTTTTTATGGCGGTTTTGGAGCAGTGGCTTCGTCCTTGCTGAGCGGCCTTTCAGGTTATGTCGATATAGGACTCGTTTTACTGTGGATATAGATACTTTTGTCACTGTTTCCTCCAGCATCTTCACAAGGTCCTTTGCTATTGTTCTGGGATTGATTTGCACTTTTCGCACCAAAGTACGTTCATCTCTAGGAGACAGAGCGTGTCTCCTTCCTGAGCGGTGGTCACGACTTCCGCCGAAGTCGGTCCCTCTCCTTGTTCGGGCGGCGTTAGGCGGTCGACGTCACCGGCCTTCTAGCCATCGCCGATCCACTTTTCATTTTCCATTTGTTTTGTCCTTGTCTAACAGACCTGGTTTCACTCCCCAAATTACTTGTTCATTATTTAACCCTCTGTTCCCCCATGTTTGTTTTTGAGTGATTGTTTGTTGTATTTACGGTCCGTATTGTGGGCTAGGTTTATCGTCTTGTATTTTGTAAATCTTGAGTAAAATTACGTGTATTACTCATCTCTGCTGTCCTGCGCCTGACTCCTCTGCACCAGCTACACCCAGACCGATTACAGCGGTATGACGGCTGCGTGGTACCATGGTGTTTATACTTGTGTACTATTGTTTGTACAGATGAACGTGGTACCTTCAGGCATTTGAAAATTGCTCCCAAGGATGAACCACACTTGTGGAGGTCTACAATAATTTTTTCTGAGGTCTTGGCTTATTTCTTTTGGTTTTTACATGATGTCAAGCAAAGAGGCACTGAGTTTGAAGGTAGGCTTTAAAATACATCCACAGGTACACCTCCAATTGACTCAAATGATGTCAATTAGCCTATCAAGCTTCTAAAGCTATGACATCATTTTCTGGAATTTTTCAAGCTGTTTAAAGGCACAGTCAATTTAGTGTGTAAACTTCTGACCCACTGGGATTATGATACAGTGAATTATAAGTGAAATAATCTGTCTGTAAACAATTGTTGGAAAAATTACTTGTGTCATTCACAGAGTAGATGTCCTAACCAACAAGCCAAAACTATAGTTTGTTAACAATACATTTGTGGAGTGGTTAAAAAATGAGTTTTAATGACTCCAACCTAAGTGTATGTAAACTTCCGACTTCAACTTTAGATGACCTGGAGCCAGTGGGTTTTGCGACTGATATGTAGTGAGGGCCAGCCAACGAGAGCATACAGATCGCAGTGGTGGGTCGTAAAGTTGAAGTCGGAAGTTTACATACAGTTAGGTTGGAGTCATTAAAACAAATTTTTCAACCACTCCACAAATTTCTTGGTAACAAACTATAGTTTTGGCAAGTCCTAACTGACCCAATTTTTACTAGTATTAAATGTCAGGATTTGTGAAAAACTGAGTTTAAATGTATTTGGCTAAGGTGTATGTAAACCTCTGACTTCAAATGTATATGGGGCTTTGGTGATAAAACGGATGGCACTGTGATGGACTACATCCAGTTTGCTGAGTAAAGTGTTGGAGGCTATTTTGTAAATGACATCGCGGAAGTCAAGGATCGGTAGGATAGTCAGTTTTACAAGGGTATGTTTGGCAGCATGAGTGAATTAGGCTTTGTTGCGAAATAGGAAGCCGATTCTAGATTTAATTTTGGATTGGAGATGCTTAATGTGAGTCTGGAAGGACAGTTTACAGTCTAACCAGACACCTAGGTATTTGTAGCTGTCCACATATTATAGATCAGGACCGTCAAGTGTAGTGAGGCTAGTCGGGCAGGCGGGTGCGGGCAGCAATTGGTTGAAGAGTACGCACTTAGTTTTACTGTCACGTCCTGACCAGCAGATGGAGCTATTGTATTAGTTTTGGGGTCAGGACGTGGCAGTTTTGTGTGTGTGAATGTTTGTTGGTCATTGGGACTTCCAATTGAAGGCAGGTGTGTTGAGTTGCCTTTGATTGGAAGTCCTATATAGGTGTGTGTGTTTTTCTTTGGGGTTGTGGGTAGTTGTTTTTGCACTGCGTTTGTATAGCCTGTAAAACTGTTGCTGTCGTCATCTTTATTGTTTTGTCCTTTTAAAAAAAATTAAAACCATGAGTATTCACATTCTCGCTGCGCCTCGGTCCTCTTCTCTCCAGTACGACATTTTCCGTGACGAGTACGACATTTTTTGTGACATTTACTAGTGTCATGACGTTGGCCTCTTTTGGTACAGGGAGGACAGTTGACCCCCTCCCTTTTGCACCACCACCCAACCTATCTTCCCCCCAATCCACCCTGTGTGTAAAGGGTTGTAAAAACTCTAAAATTCCAGGAGAGTCTCTGGCCACATGGCCCATAGAGAGACACAGGAAATTCTTCCAACTCATAGAATTGGAGAGCCAAGCGACATTTTGTGTTCTGGAGAAGGTAAGGAAGATTGGTGAAGAATCCAGCTACGAACTGATCCGCTTGGTACAATTTTGTGATACTCAGAAGAGACAATATAGCCATATTACCATAAAACTGTTTATATAATAGACTCAGCTTAAGACTTGCATCATATGGGTGTATGGAATGTATTAATAAGGATAAAGCTTTTGTAAGACATTGAGATGCTATTGCACTGATGTAATGTGATAGAATTGTATTTCTGTAACCAAGTCTAGCTCAGTCATGGGCACGCCCCCAGGGACCCATACAGGACCAGGCGTCATTTGACAAGCCTGTTCGATGGGCACTATAAAACACCCCTTGATTTACATTTCCCCAGACCAGGCCTCCACTCCATTGAGTTGGCCCATAGGTTTGACCATCCAAGTACTCTATTGAAAGTTAACTATACCACTTGGTTAAATTTTAGACTATCGAGACCGACAGAATAAGAACAAGTCTTTGATATTAATTATTAGTCTGCAGCTAAGTAAATTATATCATCGAACGCGAAGACCAACGAAACATTCATTCTATGACGACATTAATGAATGTCGCTCTGAAAGACCCATTCTAACCGAGAGAGAGAGAGAGAACGCGGACAAAACTCCCCAACAGAACAGAACTCTCGAACAAGGATCACGACGACACATGAGCGTAAATATATATTGATTGCAATTGTTCCCGAATGAGTGAGCCTTCAATTGTTAATATTAATGAACTCTGTGTAACTTCTCAGCTGACCGTTTATGACCCATTGTTTAACAGACCAGCCATGCTTGTTAGCCATTAGGGCACATTACTATACCAATCCTTTGTGACGATAATTACTGTTTGTATGTTTTCTGTTAATTACTTAGTGTAGTAAATAAATGATTTTAAGACAATTGATGTATGGATGATTTTAGTAAAGACTGGGTTCGTGCAGATACAACAATTTACGACGTTTGGAATGAGACTGGACTCGAGGTAAAATACACCATTTAAACCAGAAGATAATCGGCCTATACTATAATAGAATATAATATTATAGTACAGGAAAGTTATATTAGGAAAATTATAGCTTTGTAATCTGAATATTCTCCTTGGTGCCCCGATCTCCTAGTTAATTACAATTAAACGATTAATCAATTTAATTGCGTGATAATAATTACAGGGAGCTAATTGATAAACATATCTTCAGTTTAATGGTACCCCCAAAGACACGACACTAGCATTTAAAAGCATTTGGAGTCCACGGAAGGAGTCTTGTATGGCGGTGAAGCTCGTTTGGAAGTTTGTTAACACAGTGTCCAAAGAAGGGCCAGATGTATACAGAATGGTGTTGTCTGCGTAGAGGTGGATCAGAGAATCACCAGCAGCAAGAGCGACATCATTGATATATACAGAGGAAATAGTCGGCCTGAGAATTGAACCCTGTGGCACCCCTGTAGAGACTGCCAGAGGTCCGGACAACAGGCCCTCCGGTTTGACACACTGAACTCTATCTGAGAAGTAGTTGGTGAACCAGGCGAGGCAGTCATTTGAGAAGCCAAGGTTATTGAGTCTGCCGATAAGAATGTGGTGATTGACAGAGTCGAAAGCCTTGGCCAGGTTGATGAAGACAGCTGCACAGTACTGTCTTTTATCGATGACGGTTATGATATCGTTTAGGACCTTGAGCGTGGCTGAGGTGCATCCATGACCAGCTTGGAAACCAGATTGCATAGTGGAGAAGGTACGGTGGGATTCAAAATGGTTGGTGATCTGTTTATTAACTTGGCTTTCGAAGATTTTAGAAAGGCAGGGCAGGATGGATATAGGTCTATAACAGATTGGGTCTAGGGTGTCTCCCCCTTTGAAGAGGGGGATGACCGCGGCAGATTTCCAATCTTTGGGGATGTTAGACGATACAAAAGAGGGATTGAATAGGCTAGTAATAGGTTGCAACAATTTTGGCTGATAATTTTAGAAAGAGAGGGTCCAGATTGTCTTGCCCAGCTGATTTGTAGGGATCCAGATTTTGCAGCGCTTTCAGAACATCAGCTGTCTGGATTTGGGTGAAGGAGAAGCGGGGGGGATTTGGGCGAGTTGCTGCAGGGGGTGTTGACATGCTGACCAGGGTAGGGGTAGCCAGGTGGAAAGCAAGGCCAGCTGTGGAAAGATGCTTATTGAAATTACCGATTATTGTAGATTTAGTGGTGGTGACAGTGTTTCCTATCCTCAGTGCAGTGGGCAGCTGGTAGGAGGTGCTCTTATTCTCCATGGACTTTACAGTGTCCCAAAACCTTTTGGAATTAGTGCTACAGGAAGCAAATTTCCGTCAGGAAAGCTAAGGCTAGCTTTTTCAAACTGACTGAGTATAATGGTTCCTGACTTCCCTGAAAAGTTGCCTGTCGCGGGAGCTATGAAACACCACAGGATGTTTTTATGCTGGTCAAGGGCAGTCAAGTCTGGGGTGAACCAAGGGCTATATCTGTTCTTAGTTCAAAATGTTTTGAATGGGGTATGCTTATTCAAGATGGAGAGGAAGCATTTTTGAAGAGCAACCAGGCATCCTCTACTGACGGGATGAGGTCAATATCCTTCCAGGATACCAGGGCAAGGTCGATTAGAAAGGCCTGCTCGCTGAAGTGTTTTAGGGAGCGTTTAACAGTGATGAGGGGTGGTCGTTTGACCGCGGACCCAGTACGCACGCAGGCAATGAGGCAGTGATCGCTGAGATCCTGGTTGAAGACAGCAGAGATGTATTTAGAGGGCAGGTTGGTCAGGATGATATCTAAGAGGGTGCACATGGTTACGGATTTAGGGTTGTACCTGGTAGGTTCCTTGATGATTTGTGTGAGATTGAGGGCATCTAGTTTAGATTGTAGGATGGCAGGGGTGTTAAGCATGTCCCAGTTTAGGTCACCTAACAGCATGAACTCTGAAGATAGATGGGGGGGCGTTCAATTCAAATATGGTGTCCAGGGCACAACTGGGGGCCGAGTGGGGTCTATAACAAGCGGCAACGGTGAGAGACTTGTTTTTGGAAAGGTGGATTTTTTTTAAAGTAGAAGCTCGAATTGTTTGGTCATAGACCTGGATAGTGACAGAAGTCTGCAGCTTATCTCTGCAGTACATTGCAACTCCGCCCCCTTTGGCAGTTCTATCTTGTTGGAAAATGTTGTAGTTGGGGATGGAAATTTCAGGATTTTTGGTGGCCTTCCTAAGCCAGGATTCAGACACGGCTAGGACATCCAGGTTGGCGGAGTGTGCTACAGCAGTGAATAAAAGAAACTTAGGGAGGAGGCTTCTAATGTTAACATGCATGAAACCAATGCTTTTACGGTTACAGAAATCAACAAATGAGAGCGCCTGTGGAATGGGAGTGATGCTGGGGGCTGCAGGGCCTGGGTTAATCTCTACATAAGAGTACGGCTAAAAGAACTGGTCGTCTAATGCATTCGGAACAGAGAGTAAAAGGAGCAGGTTTCTGGGCGCGGAAGAATAGATTCAAGGTATAATGTACAGACGGGTATGGTAGGATGTGAGTACAGCAGAGGTAAACCTAGGCATTGAGTGATGATGAGAGAGGTTTTGTCTCTAGAGGCAGCATTTAAGCCAGGTGCGGTCACCGCATGTGTGGGGGGGTGGAACATAAGAGCTATCTCAGGCATATTGAGCAGGGCTGGAGGCTCTACAGTGAAATAAGACAAAAATTACTAACCAAAACAGCAATAGATTATGTAAATTTACATTAGGGAGAGGCATGTGTAGCCGAGTGATCATAGGGTCCAGTGAGTAGCTAGGTGAGCTGGAGGCACGGTGATTCAGACAGACCGGTCGTGATGGATCGGCGGGGCTCCGTGTCGGCAGCAAAGGGTTCAGGCCAATTGGCAGAAGAGGTATTGAAGCCCAGGAATTATCTGATGGAATTCTTCGGCTAGCCGGGAGAAGGGCCTAGCTCCAGGATAGCTCCAGGCTAACTGGTGCTTGCTTCGGGACAGAAACCCCCTCGGATGGTTACGTCGGTAGACCAGTCATTATGGATCGGCGGGGCTCCGTTTCGGGAAGCTAAGGGTCCAGGCCAAAAGAAGTGGCAGCTTTCGAGATGATTTCAATTAGAACACTTGGCGAGTGTGTTGACTAACCCACCTGTGCATGCTTACCCAGATTTCAAGGACCCTTTTATCCTGCATGTTGATGCCTCCGAAGAGGGATTGGAAAGTGTGTTAAACCAACGACAAAGTGGCAAACTGAGGGTCATTGGATATGGCTCCCGCACCATGACTCAAGCAGAGAGAAACTTTCACCTTCACTCAGGGAAACTGGAATTCTTAGCTCTCAAATAGGCAGTGACTGAGCGGTCCCGAGATGACCTATTTTATGCTCCCTTTGTGACAGTGTACAGTAATAATAACCCCTTGACACATGTACTAACTACAGCAAGACTGAATGCCACCGGTCATCGCTGGGTGGCAGAGCTGTATGACTTTAATCTCACAATGAAGTTTCGTCCTGGAAAGGTGAACACTGATGCAGACTTTCTGTTACACTCTCCTTTGCATGCTGAACATTACATGGAAGAATGCACAGAGAAACACTCACTAATGTTCAGACACAACAGAACGACTGTAATTTGGATATCCGCGGTCACACTAAGGCCATCAGTGCAAGAGGAGCTGTTGTGGTGGGGGGGAACAGTTACAGACTGACTGTCTCCACACGATCTCATACAGGCTTAGTTAAAGGATGCAGCTGTATCGAGAATCTTGGAACTGAAAAGTCAAAGGACTAAGCCTAAACCAACAGAATGTCAACAAGAGTCATACAAAGTCAAACAGTTACTGCAAGAGTGGAACAGGCTCCATGTCTCATCAGATGGATTATTACAACTGAAAACAGCAAAAAGGACACAAGTTGTGGTACCAAGTCAGTATAGAACACTGATTTACAAGTACTTACACACTGAAATGGCCCATCCAGGAACAGAAAGAGTGTTGAACTTAGCACGAGAACGCTTTTATTGGCCACGCATGCAACATGACATTAAACCTTTTATCACTAAAGTGTGTAAGTGTATCAAACAAAAGAACCAGTGAAATAACTAGGGCCCCAATGCAACATGTACGAGCTACAGCTCCTTTCGAGATGATTTCAATTGACTATGTGCATTTGGAGAAAAGCAGAGGGGGCTACGAGTAAATTTTAGTTATTTTAGATAACTTTACAAAATTTGCACAAGCCTACTCCACCAGAAATAAGTCAGGGAAAACTGCAGCCTAAAAGCTTTTCGATTATTTTTTCCCAAAGTTTGGCTCTGTGTCAAAAATCCATCATGATCAGGGAAGAAAGTTTGAAAATCAGTTATTCAGAGCCTTGCAGAACTGTACGGGACTAGCCAATTCTAGATCCTCTCCATATCATCCACAGGGGATCCGGTGGGGAGATTTAACCGTACACTGTAGTCAATGTTGCGCACACTAGATGAACAGAAAAAGGCCAACTGGGGTGATTATCTGAACAAGGTCATTCATGCATATAATTGTACCACCAGTGATGCTACTGGGTTGTCACTGTATTTCCTGCTTTTTGGAAGGGCTCCACTGCTACCTGTTGACCTTGTCTTTGTGTTACAGATAAAGGAACAGGAGAAATCATACAAGGATTATGCTAAGAAGTGGCAGCAACAGATGATGGAAGCCTATGACATTGCCATTAGAAACATGGAGAAATCAACAGCAAAGGGAAAAGCCTACTACGATCGGAAGAAAACGAGTTAGGTTCTGGTCTCAGGGGATCGTGTACTGGTGAGGAACATGTCAGAACGTGGAGGGCCAGGAAAGCTCAAATCACACTGGGAGGACCAAATACACGTGGTGGTAACCAGGAAAGGTGATGACAGCCGTTCTATGAGGTCAAACCCGAGAGGGGTACAGGCAGGGCCCGGGTTCTGCATCGCAGTATGCTCATGTCATGTAATTCCCTACCATTTGAGGAACTTGTTGAAACACCCTGTAGGGGTCTGTGGAGAAGGGAACCACCCCAGCAAAAGTAGAAAAATGGGGAGAGCGCTGAGTCTGAGAGCTCAGATGAAGATTCTTATCCAGTTTTCATCAATAGGCCATGTAGGGATGAAGAGAGCAGACAGAGTAGCACACAGCTAGTATCAGATAATAGTGAGGAACGGGGTCAGACTGATAAAAACTTCACTGTGAAGGAGTGCCAGCCAGTCCTCAGAGACAGCCCGGAGAGGACGGGGGTAAATATGGAAACAGCTGAGGGCTCAGAGACTCAATCATCTCATGATGAAGTGGACACTGATTCATTGGGGTCACCCATGACCTTGCCCCGCCGTTCAGCCCGGCAGAGGAGGCCCAGAGACATTCTAACCTATAACGCTTTAGGGCTGCCAAGCTCTTATCAGGATAACAACTAGAGATGTTCAGATGTGTATATATATTTTTGTTACCTTTACTAATCACAGTGTGATAATGTTTAGTGGGGGTTGCGTCTATATGTCTATGTCTAGATAGTTATATCGCTGTTAGGCCAGTTTTCTCAGTTGTTCTCATGACCAGTACTTACATCCTCTGTTTGTTTTGAGTCCAGTGAAATGTTTGGGACAACACTTAGTTTTTGCATGGGGGTGTTGTAATACAGTTGTATTCCAGCCACTAGGGGCTACTCTGGTGAAGCCCATGGGAAATAAAGAAATATAGTTTAAGTGAATTGGGGAGAGGAAGAATAAGAATTTAAAAAGGGCTGTAAACTGCTGTTACATTTGCTGACATGATTAATAGTGAAGTAAACCGTACCTTCCGCGTTGTAGTTTGTATTATAAGCTCAGAGAAGGGGTAACACATGTCGCACATAGGTGAACGCCGAACTCTTAATTGAGGCAATGCTGAAACGTCATCGGGCGCGTCAGTGCCACATTTTCATTTGTGCTGAAATAAAAATTATAGAAAAGTTCATGTGCAAATCCAGCAGGCTATGGTGTGAAATAGGCTTTTAGAAGTGCGGTCTTTATTTCATTACTTATCAGTAATGCCGACTTTGGTGTGCTTATCAATGCACAAGCACCTTTCCCCCCACTCCTATCATAAAATAGATACAATAATTTATTAGGCTAAGTCATACAAGATTCTTATTGTGCGTGAAGTATAAAATGCATTCTGTCATTACTAAATGTGTAACGTGGTATTTTAACATTACTACTTTTTAACACAAAAAAACATATGATTAACATATGTAATCAGTCTTTTTTTAATTTTATTTTTATTTTATGTAATCAGTCTTCTTCCTCAAATGAAGGGGATGATGACGCAATCTTTGCAAGAGGGAGGTAATCTGATATTATTGGTCTTCATCTCCTGGCTCAGTCATTTCATTCGCGATAAGTGGAGTTAACCGTGATTTATGCCGCGTTCAAAACAACTGGCACTGGGGGAAAAAAATTAGCTCGGAATTACAAGTCGGAAACTCAGGCATCTTTCTAGAGTTGACTTCCCGACATGAAGATCACTGACGTCATGATTTAAACTCGTTCCCAGTTGTCGTGAAAGTACCATTAGCATTCCCCGGAGGAGGTTAGATATGAATGTACCTGGCTAAAAGGTGAGCCACTTTCGAATGACCGGTTATCCCAAGTTGAACTCAGAGTTGACTACAGTTACTTCGCTAACTCCTCAAACCTGCTTCCGACGTAAAAAAATATATAAAATTGTTTCGCAAGATCCATGTGAAACACTAACTTTTCTCTGGGATTTCAGTTGCTAGGTACAGGTAGGAGCAGCTGAAGAGACGGCTGCAGAAATAAAAATAAGATGGTTTAGAAGAGGTGGACATTGGAGGATGAGATGAGAACCTTCAGCAAGAAGAAAACAGCTACTGAACTGCTCTGTGGCCACTCCTTCAACACCACTGCCAACCACAAAATGGACAAACACTGCAAACGGTAAGAGAGATTCATTTTAAATGTAATCACATTAATCTGTCATCCCTTCAGTTCTAATTCACTTTCCACGCTCAACTTTATTTCTTCACCCTCAATTTCCATACCTGCTTAGATTGACAACCATATATGAGGATTATATACTGTGTCCTGTGAGTGTTACAAATCGAATGTTTACAAACCGAACGATGTATAGTTTCAAAGTAAAAATATTCTGAGTGCCGTCTATTAATTTGAGTGGTTACAATTCGCTAGGACCGTTCCTAGCTCTATACCAAAACAATTGATGGGACCCCATATTATTGTTTTCGTAGCAGAATGGAGCTTTAAGATGGCATCTAAGGATACTAACCAAAATCGAAACAGATGCTCCAGAAACCTCAAGGGAGATATTTTTTTGGGACAAATATAAACTATAGATTTGACAGTAAATAAGTCGAAGCTATTAATAAAAAAAAGCAGAGCTTATGAAATTAATTTATACATTACCAGCTTGTTTTCTAATTTTGAATCTTATTAATTTGGAACCAATATTAAGGCCATTAGGACATTTGTTAAATCATTAAAATGTTTCCTTGTAATACTAGAAAAGCCCGGCCTCTTTGAATCCCCATTCAGGCCAATGAGGGATCATTTTGACTCAACATTCAGTCTAATAAATACATTTTCAGTTTAATAAATACATTTTCAAAATAATACTTTGGTTGTGTTTATGAAGATCTTGGGTAACATAATACAAACAAAATAGTATTTCCAAGAACACAAATAAATTTTCATTAGTTTGTTACTGCAGGCTGTCTGTTGCTGGCATGCTCAAATGTGGAGCGCATGGAACAGAGGATATTCTTGGAAAAAGTAATATTTTGAGCTCATCGACTCAATTTTGAGACTGATTTGGCAATGGTAAGTGTTTTTGAAACCTAAGAATCTGCTGTTTCTGATACTGTATAGAAATTAAATCGAAATATGTTATCTGCATGTGACTCTGTAGGAGGATTTGAAAAAGTCCCTTTTTGGCGTGGGGAAAAAAGACCTCTTAACTGCTTATAACACATTCTGTTAGTGATATTGAAATTCTAACAACATATGACTTATTAAGGAAAAGTTAAGGATGGAGGGGGGAATTACTTTAAAAATGTCAGTGATATTATCTCCTTGACCTTTCTTGTGTTAAACACATTTGAGTCTGAAAAAAGTGATATAACTGTAAACCCAGAATATCTACATTAATTTTGAGTACCTATCATAAAAGTAATTTTGGAACATTTAAAGTCAATGTCTTGAAGTACTCAACACAAGATATTACTTGTTTTAAATACACATTTATTTTCTCTAACCCAAAATGTATTGATATGTTTTTTTTCCACTTTACTCAGTCTCTTGAAAGGTTCATGAGAAGAAATTATGAATGGACAAAAGACCCATAGACATTAAAACCAGTTGATGGTGATAGCGCTGACGTCATCCACGTATTCCTATGGAAAACTCCCGATGGCTGCGCATCATCAGAGATACTTTTGAAGATATGGGAAACCAGAGACATTTTTGAGGAGATGGCAAACTCATATTAACGCATATTGTTGCCCATGCGTCGTCAGTGGGCTGAACGGTACATTCAGGGCGATTCTAGGACAAGTTGAGCTCTCCGTCATGGAGTGAAATGGAGTCAATTGGGCGCTAGCTAAAAAACCCAACATTAGCATGAGTTTTGTGAACAAGAAGTACAGCATTGCAAATATTTTCTGAGATGTAAGATAAATAACTTGTTCTCTGTAATATTGTATAGTTCTGGAATCGTGACATTACGTACTTTCACGGAAAATAGGCAGTTTTCTCAACTCATACCCTGACTTTGAGAAGGGACTGCATGACAATGAGATCGCGATTAGTCGACAGTGTGCTGGGTGGACGTTATATATTTAATTATTCATTGCCTAATGTGATTCCTTTCTCCTTTCTCTACTATCTCATGCGTCATGTTGCTGAATGGCACAAAAAAAAAAATTGCTAAGAATCCTTGTCGATGTAGTCATTTTCATCCTGCCTGAGAGTCAACCTTAATGCTTGTTTAGCAACACAACCAACGCCTAAGGAACTAGGGGGCAAAACAGACGGGATTGGGAGTTGGCTTAGATTGTTGACTATGGAAAGCCATTTGGGTCTTTACGTGTAAAACCCCCCCCCCCCCCAAAAAAAAAACATGTCAAATAACACTATTTGACGAGTCAAATAAGGTTTTAATTTGACATGTCAAAAAAAAGTTATATTATAATATTGTTGTGTGTGCTAAATTTGCACATGTAAGCCAAGCGCTAATATTACGATCAGTAGCACTGTCAAAGCTGCTGTAAAATATAAATAAAAGATTGCAAACAAGCATACTCCTCGGCCACGATGTAGTTACAATACCACGTTGGTAATAAGGCATTATTTGTTTGACTGAATGGGACAACGTCTGTGTTAGCATTTGAAATAAGACCAGGATCAAACGAGCAGGATCAAAAATGTTAGCAAATATCTTTTGATACAGATTTTATTATCAACTTTTGGGGTAGTTAGCTTTAGCTAGGTACCTAGCGAGCACCAATGCAACCAGCCTGTAAACAATGACCAGATGAAACTGCAGCCATTTTCAATATTCTTAGCAATGATTTAGGAATCCATGTGACTAAATATTAGCTAGGCAACCACTTGTTGTTGTCCTATTGAAATCGAACTTCAGTTCATTAAAATAACTAGCTAGCTAGATAACGAACTAAACAAGCTAGCCAGCTATTTAACCCTGTTGCCCCAAGTTAACGTTTAAGCAGCTAGCTGGCTTCATCTGGCTAGTGCCGCTTGACCGGACCGGGCTGTGTTGTGGAAATTGCGGTTCGCCTTTTAAATAAAAGTCCCTCTGAAAGTGATGCAAATGGATACAAATAGTGGAATCATGCCATATTTAGACTAGATAATGCGAAACAAGGTTGGAGTGTTGGAATGTGGAGCAATGAAATGGGGTATCAGTCTACTCTGTACCGAAGTCCTCCTCAGTTATCAGACTCCAAAACATCCATGTTGTATTGTTTTTCCTCTGGAATAGTGTTCAACAAACACAAAATAGGTTGACTGGTACAATAAATGTGGCTCAAATGAGCCACATTTATTGTACCAGCTAGCACCTAGCTAGCACCAATACAACCAGCCTGAAAACAATGACCAGTAGAAACTGTAGTCATTTGCATTATTCTTAGCAATGATTTAGGAGTCCTTGTGAGTAAGTATTGTTGTTCGCCTAATGAAATTGAACTTCAGTTCATGAAAATAAATAGCTAGCCAGCTACTTAACCCTGTTGCCCAAAGCTAGCGTTAAAAGCAGCCAACTAGGGGAGCACGTGATGCCGCGGAGCTGAGCAGATGTTGACAAACCGAGCTCTTGAAAGTTATTCTATTATTACCTAAATAACAACGTTGAAACAATATTCTAACATCGGCTGATTAAATTGTCAGGTACTTACCTTCCCAAAGAGCCATGGACCTCCGACCGAGAGGCAAGAAGGACGACCAAAACGTCGTTGATTCCAAAATACCTAGTGTCGCAGTCTCCCTCGACGCTGAAAAGGCCTTTGATAGGGTTGAATGGCCATACCTTTTTCGCGTCTTGGAAAAGTTTTGTTTAGGTACCGTGTTTGTAAATTTGATAAAATCACTCTACAAATCTCCTAAAGCTAGGATTGCTACCAATGGAATTACTTCCTCCACTTTCCCTCTCTATAGGGGGAACAGACAAGGTTGCCCAATTAGCCCCTACCTCTTTGCCCTCGCCATCGAACCGTTGGCTGAGGCTATTAGAACGTGTCCTGACATACATGGCTTTGAGGTGGGCCCCCAGACCCATAAGTTATCACTCTTTGCGGACGACCTTATCTTATTTCTAACAAACCCAGAACACTCCCTCTCTCACTTGCAGATCCTACTACAGTGTTATTGTTCTTTCTCTGGATATAAGGTTAATTTTGACAAAAGCAAAATCTTACCGTTGTCTGTCTTTGACCATCATACCATCAAGCACAACTTTCCTTTTAGATGGTCGCCTCTGGGCTTCACATATTTGGGCATAATGGTGGATGGTAACCTGAACAACCTCTATAAACTCAATCTGGCCAGCTTGTTGCAAAAGGTGGAGGGTGACCTGTGTAAGTGGATGGACTTGCCCCTCACTCTACTGGGTAGAATCAATGTGATTAAAATGAATGTCCTGCCCAGATTAATATATTTGTTTCAATCTCTCCCTATCCCTGTGCCCGCAGCATTCTTTTCCTCTCTCGACAAGCTGACCAGACGGTTTATCTGGCATGGCAAAACCCCGAGGGTTAGCCTGGACAAACTGACCCTTGATTACGGTCAAGGAGGCTTAAACCTCCCCAATTTTAGAATGTACTACTGGGCTGCACAGTCTAGGTTTCTGGCTCAGAGCTTTGGCAATGGTCCCTCTCCCTCATGGTTGAACATTGAAAAGCTTGAGGTAAATGACGACACGGGGGCAGAATTGTTTTACAAATGGGACAGAAAATCTATAAAAACCATCACAGACAACCCTTTAATCATACATTCTGTCCTGGCATGGTGCAAACTGCATGAGCTGTTCAGACGACAGGGATTTCTTTCCCCTAAAACCCCTTTATGGAACAACAGACTGATCCCTATGTTTTTCCAGAATAGTAACTTTAGACCATGGTCTGATAAGGGGATCACTCTTTTGGAACACTGTTATGAGGAGGGAGTTCTTATGTCTTTTGATCAGCTGAAACAGAAATACCACTTGTCTAACAGGGACTTCTTTAGCTACCTACAACTACGAAACTTTATTAGGGTGACCCTCAAGGGACAATGGAACCTACCTAAGATGTCACCTATTGAACAACTCTGCCATGCAGACCAACCACTATTCAAGACCATTTCCCGTGTTTACGATGCTCTTATGTCAGGACTAACGCTGCCTGAGCTAGATAAACCCCGACTTAGATGGGAAAAAGATCTGGGTATTGATCTTGATGAGGGTCTATGGAGTGACTTATGCAGGGATGGTGTTACATCCACATTGAACTCCAGATACAGACTGATCCAGTTTAATTTCCTCCATCAGCTCTATATCACCCCATCTAGACTGCACAAGTTCAACCCTGATATCTCCTCCCTATGTTTTAGATGTGGCTCAGATGAAGGAACATTCCTCCATTCCACTTGGCAGTGTTCAAAACTACACGGTTTCTGGCAGGGGGTATGCGATACCATATCCTCAATTCACGGGGTTGTATTCCCTTTAGACCCGGAGGTCTGTCTACTGGGTAACTTTACTAACACTAATCTTAGGCAAAGCCATACTATAAAGCTAACAGAAATATTGCTAGCGATTGCCAAGAAATGTATTGCCTTGAAATGGAAATCAGATTCCTCCCTGCCAGTTACAATGTGGCTATCGGAAGTTAATTAATAGTTGTATCCCACTGGAGAAAATCACTTACTGCTTGAGGAATAAGTTAAAGACATTTGGCAACCTTTTATTGACTATATGGAGAATCTCCCCCCACATCACATTGATTGCATCTCTAGATAATCCTTATATAATGTTTCACACGTAATGTATAATATGTATTTTTTATTTTACTCTTTATTATGACTTTTATGTGTTATGTATGGTTGTATATATATATATATTTTTTTAAATTGTTACGCTCGTCTGTTACCGTCACTTTGTCCAATTGTTGTCTAATATCTTTTCACTTTTGTTTTGAATGTGCTTAATTGGAATATGCAAAAATAAAATATTCAACAACAACAACAAAAAAAGCAGCCAACTAGCTTCATCTGGCTAGTGAGGCTCAACCGGACCGGGTAATATGTTGTGAAGCTAGCCACAAAAAGGATTAGGCACAATAGTGGAATTTGAGGTTTACCTTCAAAATAAAAGTACCTATTTGAAAGTGATGCAGAAGGTTACAGTTGGTTGAATCATGCCATATTTAGATGAGATAATGTTAAACAAGGTTGGAATGTGAAGCAATGAAATGGGGTATCAGTCTACTCGGTTACAACCACAGAACACAACTCTGAAGAGTTTATGCAAATACACTACTGGTCAAAAGTTTTAGAACACCTACTCATTCAAGGGTTTTTCTTTATTTTTTACTATGAAATAACACATATGGAATCATGTAGTAACCAAAAAAGTGTATTTCATATTTGAGATTCTTCAAATAACCACCCTTTGCCTTGATGACAGCTTTGCACACTTGGCATTCTCTCAACCAGCTTCATGAAGTAGTCTCCTGGAATGCATTTCAGTTAACAGGTGTGCCTTCTTAAAAGTTAATTTGTGGAATTTCTTTCCTTCTTAATGCATTTGAGCCAATCAGTTGTGTTGTGACAAGGTAGGGGGGTATACAGAAGATAGACCAAGTCCATATTATGGCAATAACAGCTCAAATAAGGAAAGAGAAATGACAGTCCATTATTTTAAGACATGAAGGTCAGTCAATACTGAACATTTCAAGAACTTTCAAAGTTTCTTAAAGTGCAGTTGCAAAAACCATAAAGCGCTATGATGAAACTGGGGCGGCAGGTAGCCTAGTGATTAGAGCGTTGGACTAGTAACCGAAAGGTTGCAAGATCGAATCCCTGAGCTCACAAGGTAAAAATCTGTAGTTCTGCCCCTGAACAAGGCAGTTAACCCACTGTTCTTAGGCCGTCATTGAAAATATATATTTTTTCTTAACTGACTTGCCTAGTTAAATAAAGGTCAAAATAAAATAAACTGTCTCTCATGAGGACTGCCATAGGAATGGAGGATACGTTCATTAGATTTACCAGCCTCAGAAATTGTAGTCCAAATAAATGCTTCACAGAGTTCAAGTAACAGACACATCTCAACATCAACAGATGAGACTCTGTGAATCAGGCCATTATGGTCAAATTTCTGTAAAGAAACCACTACTAAAGGACACCAATAGGGAGAAGAGACTTGCTAGGGCAAAGAAACACAAGCAATGGACTTTAGACCGGTGGAAATCTATCCATATTGGAGATGTTTGGTTCCAACTTCCGTGTCTTTGTGAGACGCGGTGTGGGTGAACGGATTATCTCTGCATGTGTATTTCCCACTGTAAAGCATGAAGGAGGAGGTGTTATGGTGCTTTGCTGGTGACACTGTCTGTGATTTATTTAGAATTCAAGGCACACTTAACCAGCATGTCTACCACAGTATTCTGCAGCTATACACCATCCCATCTTGTTTGAGCTTAGTGGGACTATCATTTGTTTTTCAACAGGACAATGACCCAACACACCTCCAGGCTGTGCAAGAGATATTTTACCAAGAAGGAGAGTGATGAAGTGCTGCATCAGATGACCTGGCCTCCACAATCCCCCGACCTCAACCAAATTAAGATGGTTTTGGATGAGTCGGACCGCAGAGTGAAGGAAAAGCAGCCAACAAGTGCTCAGCATATGTGGGAACTCCTTCAAGACTGTTGGAAAAGCATTTCAGGTGAAGCTGGTTGAGAGAATGCCAAGAGTGTGCAAATCTGTCATCAAGGCAAAGGTTGGCAATTTGAAGAATCTCAAAAATACAATATATTTTAACGTATACTTTTTTGGTTACTACATGATAACATGTGGTATTTCATAGTTTTGATGTCTTCACTATTATTCTACAATGTAGAAAATAGTACAAATAAAGAAAAACCCTGGAATGAGTAGGTGTGTCCAAACCTTTGACTGGTACTGTATCTACGCGAGTCAGGGTTCTCAACTCTGGCATACTTAAAAAACAAGTACAGAAACAGGCTCAATGCTGAACATGACCTCCGTGTTGCGCTGTCAAACCCAGAATAGAAAACCTGTGTGATTTGATCAATCAGTTTATTACAGTTCAGAATAAAAAATATATATTGTATTTTAACAGCAACAGTTCTAACCTAGACTTTTTTTCAACAATACTTCCTACAGTAAGATGTACAGTAGGCCTGCATTTTTCATCTGTACTATTACTTAGGGTTGCACTATCAAAAACTCAAACTGTGATCAATGAGTTTATTCCAGTTAAGATTTAAAATCATTGATTGTATTTTAACAGCAACAGTTCCAACCTAGACAGATGTAGAGAGTGTTTTTAATGGGAAAAAATAAATATGCATAGCTATTTATATGGGTATTTCATTGTTATTTGTTTTTGGCTTATGGGCAATGAAATGTACCAGTATTTACGTATAGTTTTTTATTTTTTTTTATTTATGTATATTTTCATAAACTTGGGTCTCAGGAAAACAGAATTTCTAATTTGGGTCCCAGGCTGAAAAAGTCTAAGAGCCCCTATTATCAACGTTATATATAATAATAATAATTAAAAAAAATATATATATAATAATAATAATAAAAAAAAAATATATATATATATTTTATTATTTTATTTTTTATTAATTAAAATACGTAAAAAAGTAATGCACGTGTTAAATGAATATGTGACGTGCTGTCATATCCAGGTCCTGATTGGGAAGAAAGCTTATTTGTTGCATTAAATAGTGTTGACCTGTATATTTTTGATACGCAAAAGTCGAAACGGCGCTCCATTTATACAGGTCCTGGTTGGTCAACAAGCTTATTGGACGCATCAAATAGTGTGTGTATCTTTTTTGACACGTAAAGGACCAAACTGCATTCCATAGTTGACAATATGTGAACTCTTATTTATTCTCCAATGTTTATTTAAAACATAAATACGTTTGCACAATGAGCACTTGTCTCTCAAAACATCGTTAGTTGTTGTTTAGCTAGCTAGCCAATCGTAGACATATTTAACGTTACATTGACATGACATCAGTCAAAACACCTCAAAACAAGACATGGTATCAATAACAAGCTGAAACAAGTCACGTACGATTCCCCACATGGCAGTTTCTTGTCGTTGTTGGTAGAATCAGAACAATTTTGGCCGTTCTGGCGATTGTAATTTACGTAGGCTTTCTAGGGCAGACCAGGGCTTTTGGCACCGCTCGGTTGCTACGCAGTAGCCGATCAGCAGAGTTTGCGACTTCACGCTCCAGACCGGACAATGGGGGCCTGCAAAGACTTCCTACATCATTCAGAATACTTCACTATTGTAGTCATATTTTGTCTCTACAGCAAGAGGGCGCCAAATGATCAGGTTCTGGTTAGTTATTGTTCAACATACAGGCCCGGTCCAAATATACTGCTCAAAAAAATAAAGGGAACACTTAAACAACACATCCTAGATCTGAATGAAAGAAATAATCTTATTAAATACTTTTTTCTTTACATAGTTGAATGTGCTGACAACAAAATCACACAAAAATAATCAATGGAAATCCAATTTATCAACCCATGGAGGTCTGGATTTGGAGTCACACTCAAAATTAAAGTGGAAAACCACACTACTGGCTGATCCAACTTTGATGTAATGTCCTTAAAACAAGTCAAAATGAGGCTCAGTAGTGTGTGTGGCCTCCACGTGCCTGTATGACCTCCCTACAACGCCTGGGCATGCTCCTGATGAGGTGGCGGATGGTCTCCTGAGGGATCTCCTCCCAGACCTGGACTAAAGCATCCGCCAACTCCTTGACAGTCTGTGGTGCAACGTGGCATTGGTGGATGGAGCGAGACATGATGTCCCAGATGTGCTCAATTGGATTCAGGTCTGGGGAATGGGTGGGCCAGCCCACAGCATCAATGCCTTCCTCTTGCAGGAACTGCTGACACACTCCAGCCACATGAGGTCTAGCATTGTCTTGCATTAGGAGGAACCCAGGGCCAACCGCACCAGCATATGGTCTCACAAGGGGTCTGAGGATCTCATCTCGGTACCTAATGGCAGTCAGGCTACCTCTGGCGAGCACATGGAGGGCTGTGCGGCCCCCCAAAGAAATGCCACCCCACACCATGACTGACCCACAGCCAAACCGGTCATGCTGGAGGATGTTGCAGGCAGCGGAACGTTCTCCACGGCGTCTCTAGACTCTGTCACGTCTGTCACGTGCTCAGTGTGAACCTGCTTTCATCTGTAAAGAGCACAGGGCGCCAGTGGCGAATTTGCCAATCTTGGTGTTCTCTGGCAAATGCCAAACGTCCTGCACGGTGTTGGGCTGTAAGCACAACCCCCACCTGTGGACATCGGGCCCTCAAACCACCCTCATGGAGTCTGTTTCTGACCATTTGAGCAGACACATGCACATTTGTGGCCTGCTGAAGGTCATTTTGCAGGGCTCTGGCAGTGCTTCTCCTGCTCCTCCTTGCACAAAGGCGGAGGTAGCGGTCCTGCTGCTGGGTTGTTGCCCTCCTACGGCCTCCTCCACGTCTCCTGATGTACTGGCCTGTCTCCTGGTAGCGTCTCCATGCTCTGGACACTACGCTGACAGACACAGCAAACCTTCTTGCCATAGCTCACATTGATGTGCCATCCTGGATGAGCTGCACTACCTGAGCCACTTGTGTGGGTTGTAGACTCCGTCTCATGCTACCACTAGAGTGAAAGCACCGCCAGCATTCAAAAGTGACCAAAACATCAGCCAGGAAGCATAGGAACTGAGAAGTGGTCTGTGGTCCCCATCTGCAGAACCACTCCTTTATTGGGGGTGTCTTGCTAATTGCCTATAATTTCCACCTGTTGTCTATTCCATTTGCACAACAGCATGTGAAATTTATTGTCAATCAGTGTTGCTTCCTAAGTGGACAGTTTGATTTCACAGAAGTGTGATTGACTTGGAGTTACATTGTGTTGTTTAAGTGTTCCCTTTATTTTTTTGAGCAGTGTACATTGAAAATGCATTCATATATGTCTGAATTGGTGAAAACTAACATTACAAGTTTTCCAAGAGCCATTATGTACCATTATGTGGAGTGTGGAGCTTGCAATGCCAGTGTCGGTTCCCACTGGAGTCCTCCACACAAAAATCTATGCATGCTCTACTGTGATTCGCTTTCAATAAAAGCATCTACAAAATTATAATATAAACTAAGCACGTATTGTTCATCTTTCATGGCATTCACACATAAAACAAGGAGGATGTTCCTTATCGTGGATGTAATGGCATGTTCAGTAGAACAGATTCATTCAATGAAACTAGAACACCTTTCAGCGTCATAGTAGAATTCAGGGAAATGTCAGGGAGTGAGTCAACTCTTACATAAACATTCCATCTTATTATATGACATCTAATGACAAACCAAACCCAGTTTTAAATCAACCATGACCGTTTAGGGTGTGGCTAGTTATTGGAGGATGGCAATGCCTAAGACAACAATAAATAATCAGAAACATGATATCACATTTCACATATCCAAATAGTGTTGTGTAAGAGTAAGTTGTACAATTCACATCTGATAAATATAAGTTAGGATTTGTTACGATTGGGTCACTGCAAATCGTTAGTTGGGATGTGTGCAAAAAAATATATATCATTGGTCAAAACACTGACACACTGACTGAGGATGTTACTCTTCGCAAGATGACACGTTTTCTCTAACTGAATACATTTCTACCTGTACATGTGTTTTGTTTACTGTGGCAAGTAGCCATCCTATAAGCAGGAAGGAGTTCTATCGAAATAATCCACTTCACAGAGGTTTAACGGCATGCACCAGGCCAAATTTTATAGTACTATAGTACAGTGAGGAAAAAAAGTATTTGATCCCCTGCTGATTTTGTACGTTTGCCCACTGACAAAGAAATGATCAGTCTATAATTTTAATGGTAGGTTTATTTGAACAGTGAGAGACAGAATAACAACAAAAAACTCCAGAAAAACGCATGTCAAAAATGTTATAAATTGATTTGCATTTTAATGAGGGAAATAAGTATTTGACCCCTCTGCAAAACATGACTTAGTACTTGGTGGCAAAACCCTTGTTGGCAATCACAGAGGTCAGACGTTTCTTGTAGTTGGCTACCAGGTTTGCACACATCTAAGGAGGGATTTTGTCCCACTCCTCTTTGCAGATCTTCTCCAAGTCATTAAGGTTTCGAGGCTGACGTTTGGCAACTCGAACCTTCAGCTCCCTCCACAGATTTTCTATGGGATTAAGGTCTGGAGACTGGCTAGGCCACTCCAGGACCTTAATGTGCTTCTTCTTGAGCCACTCCTTTGTTGCCTTGTCCGTGTGTTTTGGGTCATTGTCATGCTGGAATACCCATCCACGACCCACTTTCAATGCCCTGGCTGAGGGAAGGAGGTTCTCACCTAAGATTTGACGGTACATGGCCCCGTCCATCGTCCCTTTGATGCGGTGAAGTTGTCCTGTCCCCTTAGCAGAAAAACACCCCAAAGCATAATGTTTCCACCTCCATGTTTGATGGTGGAGATGGTGTTCTTGGGGTCATAGGCAGCATTCCTCCTCCTCCAAACACGGCGAGTTGAGTTGATGCCAAAGAGCTCCATTTGGTCTCATCTGACCACAAGACTTTCACCCAGTTGTCCTCTGAATCATTCAGATGTTCATTGGCAAACTTCAGACGGGCATGTATATGTGCTTTCTTGAGCAGGGGGACCTTGCGGGCGTTGCAGGATTTCAATCCCTCATAGCGTAGTTTGTTACCAATTGTTTTCTTGGTGACTATGGTCCCAGCTGCCTTGAGACCATTGACAAGATCCTCCGTGTAGTTCTGGGCTGATTCCTCACCGTTCTCATGATCATTGCAACTCCACGAGGTGAGATCTTGCATGGAGCCCCAGGCCGAGGGAGATTGACAGTTCTTTTGTGTTTCTTCCATTTGTGAATAATCGCACCAACTGTTGTCACCTTCTCACCAAGCTGCTTGGTGATGGTCTTGTAGCCCATTCCAGCCTTGTGTAGGTCTACAATCTTGTCCCTGACATCCTTGGAGAGCTCTTTGGTCTTGGCCATGGTGGAGAGTTTGGAATCTGATTGATTGATTGCTTCTGTGGACAGGTGTCTTTTATACAGGTAACAAACTGAGATTAGGAGCACTCCCTTTAAGAGTGTGCTCCTAATCTCAGCTCGTTACCTGTATAAAAGACACCTCGGAGACAGAAATATTTCTGATTGATGTGGTCAAATACTTATTTCCCTCATTAAAATGCAAATCAATTTATAACATTTTTAACATGAGTTTTTCTGGATTTTTTTGTTGTTATTCTGTCTCTCACTGTTCAAATAAACCTACCATTAAAATTATAGACTGATCATTTCTTTGTCAGTGGGCAAATGTACAAAATCAGCAGGGGATCAAATACTTTTTTCCCTCACTGTATAAATAAAGGTTGTAAATACACCTGGCTGGCTAAGTTTTAGGAAATATCCTGTATTTGTATTTGATTCTGACTCCGTTTCTGGTTAAGCTAAAGTTGTAAAAGCTATAAAGGGCTTTTCACATTGCTGAGACAAACAGAGCCAAGCTCTACTGAGCTGGCATCCACTAGTTGCTGGAACCATGCTGGAAAGGACAATGTTACAAGAAAATATCCAAGCCAGCACAGTATGGTGGGTCAGTTCAGTAGTGTGAAAGGGTATACGTTAACACAGCAACTTACCTCACCACCTTGATTAAGTTGTAGACCATCCCTATGAATCATCTTAAAGTGGCTTAGCAATGAATTGATCAATGAAACACTGGATTTTGCAATGCCTCACCAGCCTGGAAAGCATTCAACACTAATATGTTCTGGGTTTGTCATCAACATATTTCACACATTCTACGTCATATGCAGAGGTGTCTCTACATGTCTGGGTGTTATTATGTGTAATTAAGACAGTCAGACAGACGCACACCAGAATAGAAAGGGCGATGATTTAGGAACATTCCAACTCAAGGTGTCTTTTAAAAAAGGCACTCCCTTCCCCAACGTCAAAATATCTTTACAAGACCCTCTGTCTGCACACCCTCTGTCCTCATAGAATTAACTAAAAATATTTTTTAACGATAACTGTAGCTAGCAACCCTGTGTTTATAAACATGGATATCAACTTTGACACTTCAGCATGTTTTTGTAGCACAGTAGATGCCATGCAGGGCTATGGGCCAGAAGGTTGAGAGTTCGCCAACCACCACGGACTCTACAAACTCATACAAATTAACATTTCCCATCCATAGTTACAGTCAAGTTCACTAAAAGAGCACTTACACAATATTAGTACCTTATAGAAAGAGTAAACATACTGATCATCTGGTTTTACAAAACTTGCTTTCTAGGATAGAGAGAATATTTCTAAATATTCTAATGAACACCCTTATTTTTAATGCCTTATTTTACATACCGGTACTGGGGTGGGGAGGTCATCCGAAATACGGGAGGGTTGTCTAACTTTTTTTTTGTTTTTGCTTTTGGGAGGGTTGTGTGTGTGTTTTTTTAATTTTTTATTGGGAAAAGGGGGGGGTTAGTGCATTTTTTTCCCCCCCTGGTTTACATTTGCTTTTTTGCAGGATTTACTATATAATGTCTTCCATCTTAGCCACATTTCCTCATCTGCTTTCATGCCCCTCCCCTATATCAAGGTGTTTTGGTACTTCCCTTATGCACTACGCTTTTCCTCATGCTAACATTTACTATGTCACAGGTCAGTATAGTCTACCAGTATATCCTGCCCTCCATCCACCATTCATAGTGACAATAGTGGTAGGTGGATCATTTGTCCAGATCTGCAGTAGGATAACTAGCAATCATACCACATATAAAAGCATTTAAAGCTGCATCAATTTTCAGTATGAATCCACAATAACAAATCAGAATAGCTGATAGGCAGCAGAGAGGCCAGGTGCATCATTGCGCATGAAAGAACAGTGAAGACATGAAACACGCAGCTCAAAAAGTTCCCCTATTGATCATGTTTAGGGACAATATCCTACCTAGACTAGCCTACAACACCACAATGCAATAAATAATTGCATTATTGTTAGTGAGTACAAGATTCTACTCTAGGCTGCTTTGAAAATGTCATTTGAATAACGGCGCAAAAGCCCTGTGTTTTATTTAATTTGGATCAGTTGTGGGTCTACTCTCGACAGTGTAGAAGTTCTAGAAAATAAAGTAGCAGGCCAGTCTGGCTTTTTATTTCTGATACTGAGATGTGGTCTGTTGCTGATCATCAAGTCTTCGTACAATAATGTGGCCACATGCTCCCGGCAGGCCCAGTTATTCAGGAAAGCTTAACATGAGCTCTGCTTAATCTTCAATCCAAGCGGCTATTCCTCGCACCCCTGGAACCTAACGTATCAATATAGCCTAAATATTGGTCATTTAACTTTTAAAAGGTATTACCTTTTATGTGCCATGAACACAACCAGGCACAGTGTTTTAATCTGATTAGGCTACTTCAAAAGTGTCCTGTAGGCATGTGCACGTTTGTCCAAAATATGATTCTAGCACCTTCAAAATGGCTTCACATTAACCAGGTTTCCATCCAAATCAAATGTAATTTTGTCACATGCGCCGAATAGTGAAATAGAGTACAGTATATACATATGAGATGAGCAATGCAGGGTATGAAAACATTATATGAAGTGACATTGTTTAATGTGGCTAGTGATACATTACATCAAGATGGCATAGCGTACAGTATATACATATGAGATGAGCAATGTAGGGTATGAGAACATTATATAAAGTGACATTGTTTAAAGTGGCTAGTGATACATTTAATTACATCAGATGGCAAGATGCAGTAGATGGTATAGCGTACAGTATATACATAAGAGATGAGTAATGTAGGGTAAGTAAACATTATATAATTTAAAGTGGCTAGTGATAAATTGATTACATCAATTTTACCATTATTAAAGTGGGTGGAGTTGAGTAAGTATGTTGGCAGCAGCCACTCAATGTTAGTGATGGCTGTTTAACAGTCTGATGGCCTTGAGATTGAAAAACAGCTTCTGTCTCTCGGTCCCCGCTTTGATGCACCTGTACTGACCTCGCCTTCTGGATGATAGCGGGGTGAACAGGCAGTGGCTCGGGTGGTTGTTGTCCTTGATGATCTTTTTGGCCTTCCTGTGACATCGGGTGGTGTAGGTGTCCACAACTCTATGTGAAGGAGTGGTATTGAGCTGCATGATGCAAATGGTGGTCACACCAGATACTGACTGGTTTTCTGATCCACATCGCTACCTTTTTTAAGGTATCTGTGGCCAACAGATGCATATCTGTATTCACAGTCATGTGAAATCCATAGATTAGGGTCTAATGATTTTATTTCAATTAACTGATTTCCTTATATGAACTGTGTAACTCAGTAAAATATTTGAAATTGTTGCATGTTGCGTTTATTTTTTTGTACAGTGTATATTATTCTTCTTAACACAAGTTCAACTCACTATAAAACTATAAATCTGGAAATCCAAGATGATTTCCTCTGTTGTTCGGTTCACCATGTGGGGTCATTGTGACCCTCAATCATTGTTAGCAGCTGATTACAAAGTACCTTGACATCTCTTTTGTTAGAGATTCATAAACTGAATCTACCTTTTAAAAGAAACAGCTACGTTATGTTAGTTAAAATATATTGGAATTAGCAAGTATGTGAGTGTAGGACTGTTAAATAAAAAAGGCTGAGTGATCACTTTAGGCCACTGACTAAATCAAATTAATGGCTCAAAAGTTAAGTAAATTAAGAGTAATTAAGCAAGTTTTGGGCTACAGAAAACCTTGAAAAATGTTTGTCACCTGACCAGTTTTCAATACAAGAAGGTCAGTAACTGGGGAACTAACAATTGTAATTATACTCTCAAAGAGATTCACCTACCCATCTTTTGTCCCTCCCTTTTTCACATTATCGTTTGACCCTCCCACAAGTTTTCTTCAGAACACCTAAACAGTTTTCTTTCACCTGATCGGTGAAACGCCAGTATCTTTGGGAAAAAACAAAAGCAATATTATCTATATACTGTATATTATTATATAACAAAGCAGTCATCCCACCACTTTAGTAAACAGCTGGGGAATGAGGCTGGATAAATGTAACCACTCTCAAATTCATGGATGCAAGGAATGACCATCAATTAAGTAAAAATTATGAGGACCAAGGCAGTCTTCAAAATATTGAAATGCCTTTATTGTAGTGTAGTTTCATGTTCAATAGAACAAATTAAAAAAATATTTGAACACCTTTCTCATCATTATAGTGTTTGTCAGGCAGAGATACAAGTCTTTAAATAAACATGCAATCTTCTGATGTGTAATATTATAACAAACCAAACCAGTGTTCAATCAACCATGATTATAAAGGCTTTGGCTAGTCACAGAATTAGTCATCTGATGGACAGCAACAGCTAAGACAACAGTAAATGATCAGAAACATTAAATCACAGTTCACATATCCAAAGAGTGTAAGAGTAGGTTGTACAATTCACATCTGATAAATATAAATTGTTGCGGAAGGTTACAATTGGGGTTCCTGCAGTATGTTTGGTTCGGAGTTCAACATAGGTTGGCGGTCTCAAAATGGTCTCTCAATAGCCATTTGTAGGGCTCACATCCTTAGGTTGTCCCCTGTCCTGGGGAAATGTAACCATCATATTTACCAATCCCAGATTGTCCATTTAAAGACTCTGTCCAATCACTTTTTTAATATTTTTTTTTTTTATTCAGCCACAAGATAAAGATTTATATTAATTTCTCAAAAAATATTATCTGTGAAGTCCAAAAAATAAAGGGTAGTTTGCGCACAAAAATAATAGACAGAATGTCCGATTTTTTTTTTTTTTTTAAATGTATTGCTTTTCAGCAGGTACACGGATGTTTTGGTGTCAACCTTCAGTTTAAGTAATCAATGTTAAATCATTTTAGCATCTGAAAAAAAGTGCCATACAAATATATTATTCTTATTAATACAATTAATGAAGTCCAACTGAAATCTGGAAATCCAAGATGATTTTCTTCATTGTTGGGTTCACCATGTGGGGTCATTGTGATCCTCAGTCATAGTTAGCAGCTGACTACAAAGAACCTTGACATCTCTTTTGTTCGAGATTCATAAACTGAATCTACTGTTAAAAGAAACAGCTAGGTTATGTTAATAATATATATACGAATTAGCAGGTGTGTGAGTGTAGGACTGTTAATAAATAGAAAAAGGCTGAATTATAACCTTAGGCCACTGACTAAATAAAAGTATGTTTTTGACTATAGAAAACATTGAAAAATTGTAATTGTTCCTGACCAGTTTTCAAAACAATAAGGTCAGTAACTGGGGAAAACAAAATTGTTATTATACTCGCAAACAGATTTACCTGCCCATATTTTGTTCCTTCCTTTTTTCATCTTATCGTTTGTCCCTCCCAAAAGTTTTTGCCAGAACACCTAACCAGTTTTTTTTCACCTGACCAGTTTTCAATACCACGTCAGTATCTTGGGAAAAAACAAAAACAGTATTATCCACAAGACCTTTCACATGCATTCACCCGCCCATCCATTGTCCCTCCCTTTTTTCATAATCTTTATCTTATATTTTGTGCCTCCCAAAATATTTACGTCACTTGAAAGGTGAAGAATTTGTGGCATCAAAACAGCCCTAGAGTAATATAAATAGAAACTAGAAATGCATTGACATGACAGTATACATATGAACAGTTCAATTGGAAGCTTGAAATGGCAAACACAACTACAAGGATAATAACATTTTAGAGTGGATAGAAGCTAGATATTGTGATTGTTTATTGTCATTGACCAATTCCTTCCTCAATTGAGATTTTGAGAAATTACAGAAATAAGGAGACTGGCAGTAAAGTGTTTTCTGTAGGTAAGTAATGACCTTTACTATATAATGTAATATATACACGGAAAAGCTTAGGTTTTTTTAACATATTTTATTTGCACAGTTATGTACACATGTCACATGAGGAAGAGAAACCCAAAATGGGTTGAAACTATGAAAAAACATTGAAACTATGAAGATTATGGTTATTATGTATGTGTTATATATGAAAACCCATCCACTTTTAATGAACTACAACTATTACTGTCACAGAATATATATAGGATTCAGAATTTCTGTCAGACCGTTTGGAAACTTGAAATTACTTTTCCTCTTTTATGAAGTAACGGTTACATGATTTAAGTGATATACATTCATCAGTATAATGTATGGATGTGGATTCCTTTCAAAATAATTAAGTATGCTTACAGTATTGTTATGTGTGAGAGGATATTAAGCATAATTATCTATCCCCATGTCTTCTTTATACGAATACAATAACATGTAGCCAAGTCCTGTGCTGTCATAATGAATGACACAAACATATCTCCCATCTAAATTTACCACCTTTCCTTTTAAAGAATATAGAAATTGGATTTATGAGCTTTATGATAGCCAAGTTTAAATACATATATTTTTTAATCAGTAAAAGGCGGATTTCTCTTGAGAAAATGCAACCCTAATGTAGATTTTACTATATTATTTGATGTATTATGTGTTATATTTGGAAAAACACTCCACTTTTGATGAACTGAACCTATTACTGTCACATAATATGTATAGGTTTCAGAGTGAATTGCTGGGTGCTGGTAGACTGTTTGAAAACTAGAAATTACTTTTCTTCTTTTATGAAGTAACATGATTGAAGTGCTGCAGTAAAAGGCAGATTTCTCATAGAAAGAATACAACACAAATGTAGATTTTCCTATATAATTTCACTAGGGTGTATAAATCCATTTTTACAGCAGTTATAGAGCCTACTTCACAAAAAATTATAGAACACTTTTTGAGATCTTTATACCTCTTGATCTGGCACACCTAAATGAGTTCAAGTGCATACGTTTCCTTACCAAGTTACACATTAAGTTTAACTTGAATGGAGTCCACCATTGCACATTAATAGTGGTTCATATGAACAGTCAATAAAATTGATATTTTCCTTTCTGTTCAGAAAACAACTGCATCAACTGGGTTCAAAATGAAGGCACAGAAAGTGACAGCTACTTTCACCATGGGTATGTAGTACACTGAATTTCTTTCTGTGGTGATGTTTCCAACTAATGTTTTACTAAATGCTAACTTCATGTCAACTAGTGTATTAATCCGAAATCAAAATATAAATGATCAAAAAGGCAGGATGGTGACATAAAATGTAATTATACTAATGAGCAATGATGTATTTTTTTTGCATATGATGTTACAATGCATATGTTTATATTTTGACATTTAGTGTGGGAAAATGTAAATGTTGCCTAATCTACTGTCAAATGTCACACCTCGATTAAATACATACATATTAAAAGGGAAAATTACTAAAGTGTAAGAGGTAAACATAATCACACTGCTATATATTACTTCAATTATATTAACACACTACTTACTGTAATGAAAAATGTGATATCTTGTAAACAAACAAAAAATACAACTCAAGTGTGTTAATCTCAGTAAGGTATTATACAGTGCCTTCAGAAAGTATTCACACCCTTTCACTTTTTCCACGTTGTTGAATTCCAGCCTGAATTTAGAACGGATTAAATTGAGATTTTTATGTCACTGACCTCGACTCAATACCCGATAATGTCAAAGTGGAGTCATGTTTTTCAATTTTTTCTAAGAAATTAATAAAAAATGAAAAGCTGAAATGTGTTGAGTTCATAAGTATTCAACCCAAAAAATGTAATTTAAAAGTCACATAATAAGTTGCAAGGACTCGCTCTGTGTGCAATAATAGTGTTTAACATGATTTTTGAGTGACTAACTCATCTCTGTACCCCACACATACAATTATCTGTAAGCTCTCGAGCAGTGAATTTCCAACACAGATTCAACCACAAAGACCAGGAAGGTTTTCCAATGCCTCGCAAAAAAAAAAAAGCAGACATTGAATATCCCTTTGAGCATGGTGAAGTTATTATTTCAACTTTAGAAGGTGTATCAATACACCCAGTCACTACAAAGACACAGGCATCCTTCCTAATTTAGTTGCCGGAAAGGAAGGAAAACTCTCAGGTATTTCACCATCAGGCCAATGGTAACTTTGAAACAGTTTAATGGCTGTGATAGGAGAAAACTGAGGATGGATCAATAACATTGTAGTTAATCCACAATACTAACCTAATTGACTGTCACGTCCTGACCAGTAATAGGGGCTATTTGTTATTGTAGTTTGGTCAGGACGTGGCAGGGGGTATTTGTTTTATGTGGTTCGGGGTGGTTGTGTGTTTAGTGGAGTGTTTGATTTATTATTCCGGGGTTTTGGGCACTGTTCTATGTTAATGTATTTCTATGTTTAGTCTAGTTCTTTGTATTTCTATGTTTAGTTTATTGGGGGTTGAACCCTCAATTGGAGGCAGGTGTTTTCTCATTGCCTCTGAGGGTTCTATAAATAGGTATGTTATTAGTCGTTGTGTTTTTTTGTGTACGTGTTGTTTTGGTTCACCTTCTTATCCATTTAATAAAAAGAAGATGAGTGCACATTTCCCCGCTGCGTCTTGGTCCACTTTACCCTACGACAATTGTGACATTGACAGAGTGAAAAGACAGAAACCTATACAGAATATGCTATTCACTTTTTGTCCTGAATACAAAGTTTTATGTTTGGGGCAAATCCAATACAACACATTACTGAGTACCATTCCATATTTTCAAGCATAGTGGTAGATGCATCATGTTATGGGTATGCTTATAATCATTAAGGACTGGGGAGTTTTTAAGGATAAAAAAGAAATGGAGCTAAGCGCAGGTGAAATCCTAGAAGAAAATCTGGTTGAGTCTGCTTTCCACCAGACACTGGAAGATGAATTCACCTTTCACCAGGACAATAACCTAAAAAGGAAGGCCACATCTACACTGGAGTTCATAATCAAGAAGACAGTGTGAATGTTCCAGTTTTGACTTGAATCTACTTGAAAATCTATGTAAATGGTTGTCTAGCAATGATCAACAACCAATTTGACAGAGCTTGAAGAATTTTGAAAATAATAATGAGCAAATGTTGCACAATCCAGGAGTGGAAAGCTCTTAGACTGACAAAAGGTGTTTCTACAAAGTATTGACTCAGGTGTGAACACTTATGTAAATTAGATATTTCTGTATTTTATTTTCAATGCATTTAAAAACATTTTCTTGAACATGTTTTCACTTTGTCATTATGGCTTATTGTGTGTAGATGGGTAAGAATTTTTTGTTGTTGTTGAATACATTTTAAATTCAGGCTGTAACACAACAAAATGTGGAATAAGTCAAGTGGTATGAACACTTAAGGCATTGTAGGTAATATTCTTGACAATCAATTACATTTTAGCATTTTTACATCATTATTTATTTTCTGGAAAAAAAAGGAGTGTGGCTACAAATTATAATCATTTATTTTATATGAAAATAAGCAGAATATTTAAAAACTGCACCATCCTGATGAAGAGTATTCTTGGAAATATTGATATTGTGTGAAATAAACAATTTAACCCTTCATTTCACAAACCACAGTGTTCTTATGTTGGATTATCCATGGAGTTTCTACCACAACCGCTTCTTCTACAACTGCATCTCCTACAACTGCAGATCTTATTACGGCAACAACAACTGCAGCTCCTATGGCATCAACTGTAGCTCCTACGACAACTGCAGCTCCAACGACAACTGCAGTACCTAATACGACACCCACAACTGCAGTTCCTAATACAACTGTAGCTCCAACGACCACAACAACAGTAGAACCTACAACGACAGTTGTAGCTCCTACAGCAACAAATGTAGCTCCTACTACTACTACAACTACAGCCCCTACTACGACTGTAGATCCTACGGACACTACAAAGGTAACACCTACAATGACCACTGTAGCTCCCACGACACCTGAAGCTCTGACGACAACAACTGCTGCTCCTACGACCACTACAACTCCAGAACCTACTACGACAGAACCTACTCCTACAACTGCTACGACTGTAGAACCTACTACGACAACCAGTGCAGCTCCTACTACAACAACTGCTGTTCTTACAACCACAACGACCGAAGCACCTTCTACAACTTCAGCTCCTACGACAACCACAACAGCAACACCTACAACAACTGTAGCTCCTGCGACAACTGCAGCTCCTACAACAACTTTAGCCTCTACTTCAACCACAGCAGCAGCCGCTACGACAACTACTGCAGCCCTAACTACAACAACTGCTGCTCCTACGACCACTACAACTCCAGAACCTACTACGACAACCAGTGCAGCTCCAACTACAACTGCTGTTCTTACAACCACAACGACCGAAGCACCTTCTACAACAACTACAACTTCAGCTCCTACGACAACCACAACAGCAACACCAACAACAACTGTAGCTCCCACAACAACTTTAGCATCTACTTCAACCACACCAGCTGCCCCTACGACAACCACTGCAGCCCTAACTACAACAACTGCTGCTCCTACGACCACTACAACTCCAGAACCTACTACGACAACCACTGCAGCTCCAACTACAACAACTGCTGTTCTTACAACCACAACGACCGAAGCACCTTCTACAACAACTACAACTTCAGCTCCTACGACAACAACAGCAACACCAACAACAACTGTAGCTCCCACGACAACTGCAGCTCCTACAACAACTTTAGCCTCTACTTCAACCACAGCAGCAGCCGCTACGACAACTACTGCAGCCCTAACTACAACAACTGCTGCTCCTACGACCACTACAACTCCAGAACCTACTACGACAACCAGTGCAGCTCCAACTACAACTGCTGTTCTTACAACCACAACGACCGAAGCACCTTCTACAACTACTACAACTTCAGCTCCTACGACAACCACAACAGCAACACCTACAACAACTGTAGCTCCCACAACAACTTTAGCATCTACTTCAACCACATCAGCTGCCCCTACGACAACCACTGCAGCCCTAACTACAACAACTGCTGCTCCTACGACCACAACAACTCCAGAACCTACTACGACAACCACTGCATCTCCAACTACAACAACTGATGTTCTTACAACCACAACGACCGAAGCACCTTCTACAACAACTACAACTTCAGCTCCTACGACAACCACAACAGCAACACCTACAACAACTGTAGCTCCCACGACAACTGCAGCTCCTACAACAACTTTAGCCTCTACTTCAACCACAGCAGCAGCCGCTACGACAACTACTGCAGCCCTAACTACAACAACTGCTGCTCCTACGACCACTACAACTCCAGAACCTACTACGATAACCAGTGCAGCTCCAACTACAACTGCTGCTCTTACAACCACAACGACCGAAGCACCTTCTACAACAACTACAACTTCAGCTCCTACGACAACCACAACAGCAACACCTACAACAACTGCAGCTCCTACAACAACTTTAGCCTCTACTTCAACCACAGCAGCAGCCGCTACGACAACTACTGCAGCCCTAACTACAACAACTGCTGCTCCTACGACCACTACAACTCCAGAACCTACTACGACAGAACCTACTCCTACAACTGCTACGACTGTAGAACCTACTACGACAACTAGTGCAGCTCCTACTACAACAACTGCTGTTCTTACAACCACAACGACCGAAGCACCTTCTACAACAACTACAACTTCAGCTCCTACGACAACCACAACAGCAACACCTACAACAACTGTAGCTCCCACAACAACTTTAGCATCTACTTCAACCACATCAGCTGCCCCTACGACAACCACTGCAACCCTAACTACAACAACTGCTGCTCCTACGACCACTACAACTCCAGAACCTACTACGACAACCACTGCAGCTCCAACTACAACAACTGATGTTCTTACAACCACAACGACCGAAGCACCTTCTACAACTTCAGCTCCTACGACAACCACAACAGCAACACCTACAACAACTGTAGCTACTGCGACAACTGCAGCTCCTACAACAACTTTAGCCTCTACTTCAACCACAGCAGCAGCCGCTACGAAAACTACTGCAGCCCTAACTACAACAACTGCTGCTCCTACGACCACTACAACTCCAGAACCTACTACGACAACCAGTGCAGCTCCAACTACAACTGCTGTTCTTACAACCACAACGACCGAAGCACCTTCTACAACAACTACAACTTCAGCTCCTACGACAACCACAACAGCAACACCAACAACAACTGTAGCTCCCACAACAACTTTAGCATCTACTTCAACCACACCAGCTGCCCCTACGACAACCACTGCAGCCCTAACTACAACAACTGCTGCTCCTACGACCACTACAACTCCAGAACCTACTACGACAACCACTGCAGCTCCAACTACAACAACTGCTGTTCTTACAACCACAACGACCGAAGCACCTTCTACAACAACTACAACTTCAGCTCCTACGACAACAACAGCAACACCAACAACAACTGTAGCTCCCACGACAACTGCAGCTCCTACAACAACTTTAGCCTCTACTTCAACCACAGCAGCAGCCACTACGACAACTACTGCAGCCCTAACTACAACAACTGCTGCTCCTACGACCACTACAACTCCAGAACCTACTACGACAACCAGTGCAGCTCCTACTACAACAACTGCTGTTCTTACAACCACAACGACCGAAGCACCTTCTACAACAACTACAACTTCAGCTCCTACGACAACCACAACAGCAACACCTACAACAACTGTAGCTCCCACAACAACTTTAGCATCTACTTCAACCACATCAGCTGCCCCTACGACAACCATTGCAGCCCTAACTACAACAATTGCTGCTCCTACGACCACTACAACTCCAGAACCTACTACGACAACAACTGCAGCTCCAACTACAACAACTGATGTTCTTACAACCACAACGACCGAAGAACCTTCTACAACAACTACAACTTCAGCTCCTACGACAACCACAACAGAAACACCTACAACTACTGTAGCTCCCACAACAACTGCAGCTCCTACAACAACTTTAGCCTCTACTTCAACCACAGCAGCAGCCGCTACGACAACTACTGCAGCCCTAACTACAACAACTGCTGCTCCTACGACCACTACAACTCCAGAACCTACTACGACAACCAGTGCAGCTCCAACTACAACTGCTGTTCTTACAACCACAACGACCGAAGCACCTTCTACAACAACTACAACTTCAGCTCCTACGACAACCACAACAGCAACACCTACAACAACTGTAGCTCCCACAACAACTTTAGCATCTACTTCAACCACATCAGCTGCCCCTACGACAACCACTGCAGCCCTAACTACAACAACTGCTGCTCCTACGACCACAACAACTCCAGAACCTACTACGACAACCACTGCATCTCCAACTACAACAACTGATGTTCTTACAACCACAACGACCGAAGCACCTTCTACAACAACTACAACTTCAGCTCCTACGACAACCACAACAGCAACACCTACAACAACTGTAGCTCCCACGACAACTGCAGCTCCTACAACAACTTTAGCCTCTACTTCAACCACAGCAGCAGCCGCTACGACAACTACTGCAGCCCTAACTACAACAACTGCTGCTCCTACGACCACTACAACTCCAGAACCTACTACGACAACCAGTGCAGCTCCAACTACAACTGCTGCTCTTACAACCACAACGACCGAAGCACCTTCTACAACAACTACAACTTCAGCTCCTACGACAACCACAACAGCAACACCTACAACAACTGTAGCTCCCACAACAACTTTAGCATCTACTTCAACCACATCAGCTGCCCCTACGACAACCATTGCAGCCCTAACTACAACAATTGCTGCTCCTACGACCACTACAACTCCAGAACCTACTACGACAACCACTGCAGCTCCAACTACAACAACTGATGTTCTTACAACCACAACGACCGAAGCACCTTCTACAACAACTACAACTTCAGCTCCTACGACAACCACAACAGCAACACCTACAACTACTGTAGCTCCCACAACAACTGCAGCTCCTACAACAACTTTAGCCTCTACTTCAACCACAGCAGCAGCCGCTACGACAACTACTGCAGCCCTAACTACAACAACTGCTGCTCCTACGACCACTACAACTCCAGAACCTACTACGACAACCAGTGCAGCTCCAACTACAACTGCTGTTCTTACAACCACAACGACCGAAGCACCTTCTACAACAACTACAACTTCATCTCCTACGACAACCACAACAACAGCACCTACTATAACACCTGCAGTTCCTACAACTGTAGCTCCCACGACCACTACACCTGCTGTACTTACTACAACAATGACAACTACAGCTCCAGCAACAACAACTGTAGCTTCTACGTCAACCACTGCAGCTGCCTCTACAACAACCACTGCAGCTGTAACTTCAACAACTGCTGCTCCAACGACCACTACAACTCTAGAACCTATTACAACAACCACTGCAGCTCCTGCTACAACAACTGCAATTCTTACAACCACTGCGACTGCAGCACCTTCTACAACAACTACAACTTCAGCTCCTACGACAACCACAACAGCAACACCTACAACAACTGTAGCTCCCACGACAACTGCAGCTCCTACAACAACTTTAGCCTCTACTTCAACCACAGCAGCAGCCGCTACGACAACTACTGCAGCCCTAACTACAACAACTGCTGCTCCTACGACCACTACAACTCCAGAACCTACTACGACAACCACTGCAGCTCCAACTACAACAACTGCTGTTCTTACAACCACAACGACCGAAGCACCTTCTACAACAACTACAACTTCAGCTCCTACGACAACAACAGCAACACCAACAACAACTGTAGCTCCCACGACAACTGCAGCTCCTACAACAACTTTAGCCTCTACTTCAACCACAGCAGCAGCCACTACGACAACTACTGCAGCCCTAACTACAACAACTGCTGCTCCTACGACCACTACAACTCCAGAACCTACTACGACAACCAGTGCAGCTCCTACTACAACAACTGCTGTTCTTACAACCACAACGACCGAAGCACCTTCTACAACAACTACAACTTCAGCTCCTACGACAACCACAACAGCAACACCTACAACAACTGTAGCTCCCACAACAACTTTAGCATCTACTTCAACCACATCAGCTGCCCCTACGACAACCATTGCAGCCCTAACTACAACAATTGCTGCTCCTACGACCACTACAACTCCAGAACCTACTACGACAACAACTGCAGCTCCAACTACAACAACTGATGTTCTTACAACCACAACGACCGAAGAACCTTCTACAACAACTACAACTTCAGCTCCTACGACAACCACAACAGAAACACCTACAACTACTGTAGCTCCCACAACAACTGCAGCTCCTACAACAACTTTAGCCTCTACTTCAACCACAGCAGCAGCCGCTACGACAACTACTGCAGCCCTAACTACAACAACTGCTGCTCCTACGACCACTACAACTCCAGAACCTACTACGACAACCAGTGCAGCTCCAACTACAACTGCTGTTCTTACAACCACAACGACCGAAGCACCTTCTACAACAACTACAACTTCAGCTCCTACGACAACCACAACAGCAACACCTACAACAACTGTAGCTCCCACAACAACTTTAGCATCTACTTCAACCACATCAGCTGCCCCTACGACAACCACTGCAGCCCTAACTACAACAACTGCTGCTCCTACGACCACAACAACTCCAGAACCTACTACGACAACCACTGCATCTCCAACTACAACAACTGATGTTCTTACAACCACAACGACCGAAGCACCTTCTACAACAACTACAACTTCAGCTCCTACGACAACCACAACAGCAACACCTACAACAACTGTAGCTCCCACGACAACTGCAGCTCCTACAACAACTTTAGCCTCTACTTCAACCACAGCAGCAGCCGCTACGACAACTACTGCAGCCCTAACTACAACAACTGCTGCTCCTACGACCACTACAACTCCAGAACCTACTACGACAACCAGTGCAGCTCCAACTACAACTGCTGCTCTTACAACCACAACGACCGAAGCACCTTCTACAACAACTACAACTTCAGCTCCTACGACAACCACAACAGCAACACCTACAACAACTGTAGCTCCCACAACAACTTTAGCATCTACTTCAACCACATCAGCTGCCCCTACGACAACCATTGCAGCCCTAACTACAACAATTGCTGCTCCTACGACCACTACAACTCCAGAACCTACTACGACAACCACTGCAGCTCCAACTACAACAACTGATGTTCTTACAACCACAACGACCGAAGCACCTTCTACAACAACTACAACTTCAGCTCCTACGACAACCACAACAGCAACACCTACAACTACTGTAGCTCCCACAACAACTGCAGCTCCTACAACAACTTTAGCCTCTACTTCAACCACAGCAGCAGCCGCTACGACAACTACTGCAGCCCTAACTACAACAACTGCTGCTCCTACGACCACTACAACTCCAGAACCTACTACGACAACCAGTGCAGCTCCAACTACAACTGCTGTTCTTACAACCACAACGACCGAAGCACCTTCTACAACAACTACAACTTCATCTCCTACGACAACCACAACAACAGCACCTACTATAACACCTGCAGTTCCTACAACTGTAGCTCCCACGACCACTACACCTGCTGTACTTACTACAACAATGACAACTACAGCTCCAGCAACAACAACTGTAGCTTCTACGTCAACCACTGCAGCTGCCTCTACAACAACCACTGCAGCTGTAACTTCAACAACTGCTGCTCCAACGACCACTACAACTCTAGAACCTATTACAACAACCACTGCAGCTCCTGCTACAACAACTGCAATTCTTACAACCACTGCGACTGCAGCACCTTCTACAACAACTACAACTTCAGCTCCTACGACAACCACAACAGCAACACCTACAACAACTGTAGCTCCCACAACCACTTTAGCCTCTACTTCAACCACATCAGCTGGCCCTACGACAACCACTGTAGCCCTAACTACAACAACTGCTGCTCCTACGACCACAACAACTCCAGAACCTACTACGACAACCACTGCAGCTCCAACTACAACAACTGATGTTCTTACAACCACAACGACCGAAGCACCTTCTACAACAACTACAACTTCAGCTCCTACGACAACCACAACAGCAACACCTACAACAACTGTAGCTCCCACGACAACTGCAGCTCCTACAACAACTTTAGCCTCTACTTCAACCACAGCAGCAGCCGCTACGACAACTACTGCAGCCCTAACTACAACAACTGCTGCTCCTACGACCACTACAACTCCAGAACCTACTACGACAACCAGTGCAGCTCCAACTACAACTGCTGCTCTTACAACCACAACGACCGAAGCACCTTCTACAACAACTACAACTTCAGCTCCTACGACAACCACAACAGCAACACCTACAACAACTGTAGCTCCCACAACAACTTTAGCATCTACTTCAACCACATCAGCTGCCCCTACGACAACCATTGCAGCCCTAACTACAACAATTGCTGCTCCGACGACCACTACAACTCCAGAACCTACTACGACAACCACTGCAGCTCCAACTACAACAACTGATGTTCTTACAACCACAACGACCGAAGCACCTTCTACAACAACTACAACTTCAGCTCCTACGACAACCACAACAGCAACACCTACAACTACTGTAGCTCCCACAACAACTGCAGCTCCTACAACAACTTTAGCCTCTACTTCAACCACAGCAGCAGCCGCTACGACAACTACTGCAGCCCTAACTACAACAACTGCTGCTCCTACGACCACTACAACTCCAGAACCTACTACGACAACCAGTGCAGCTCCAACTACAACTGCTGTTCTTACAACCACAACGACCGAAGCACCTTCTACAACAACTACAACTTCATCTCCTACGACAACCACAACAACAGCACCTACTATAACACCTGCAGTTCCTACAACTGTAGCTCCCACGACCACTACACCTGCTGTACTTACTACAACAATGACAACTACAGCTCCAGCAACAACAACTGTAGCTTCTACGTCAACCACAGCAGCTGCCTCTACAACAACCACTGCAGCTGTAACTTCAACAACTGCTGCTCCAACGACCACTACAACTCTAGAACCTATTACAACAACCACTGCAGCTCCTGCTACAACAACTGCAATTCTTACAACCACTGCGACTGCAGCACCTTCTACAACAACTACAACTTCAGCTCCTACGACAACCACAACAGCAACACCTACAACAACTGTAGCTCCCACAACCACTTTAGCCTCTACTTCAACCACATCAGCTGGCCCTACGACAACCACTGTAGCCCTAACTACAACAACTGCTGCTCCTACGACCACAACAACTCCAGAACCTACTACGACAACCACTGCAGCTCCAACTACAACAACTGATGTTCTTACAACCACAACGACCGAAGCACCTTCTACAACAACTACAACTTCAGCTCCTACGACAACCACAACAGCAACACCTACAACAACTGTAGCTCCCACGACAACTGCAGCTCCTACAACAACTTTAGCCTCTACTTCAACCACAGCAGCAGCCGCTACGACAACTACTGCAGCCCTAACTACAACAACTGCTGCTCCTACGACCACTACAACTCCAGAACCTACTACGACAACCAGTGCAGCTCCAACTACAACTGCTGTTCTTACAACCACAACGACCGAAGCACCTTCTACAACAACTACAACTTCATCTCCTACGACAACCACAACAACAGCACCTACTATAACACCTGCAGTTCCTACAACTGTAGCTCCCACGACCACTACACCTGCTGTACTTACTACAACAATGACAACTACAGCTCCAGCAACAACAACTGTAGCTTCTACGTCAACCACAGCAGCTGCCTCTACAACAACCACTGCAGCTGTAACTTCAACAACTGCTGCTCCAACGACCACTACAACTCTAGAACCTATTACAACAACCACTGCAGCTCCTGCTACAACAACTGCAATTCTTACAACCACTGCGACTGCAGCACCTTCTACAACAACTACAACTTCAGCTCCTACGACAACCACAACAGCAACACCTACAACAACTGTAGCTCCCACAACCACTTTAGCCTCTACTTCAACCACATCAGCTGGCCCTACGACAACCACTGTAGCCCTAACTACAACAACTGCTGCTCCTACGACCACAACAACTCCAGAACCTACTACGACAACCACTGCAGCTCCAACTACAACAACTGATGTTCTTACAACCACAACGACCGAAGCACCTTCTACAACAACTACAACTTCAGCTCCTACGACAACCACAACAGCAACACCTACAACAACTGTAGCTCCCACGACAACTGCAGCTCCTACAACAACTTTAGCCTCTACTTCAACCACAGCAGCAGCCGCTACGACAACTACTGCAGCCCTAACTACAACAACTGCTGCTCCTACGACCACTACAACTCCAGAACCTACTACGACAACCAGTGCAGCTCCTACTACAACAATTGCTGTTCTTACAACCACAACGACCGAAGCACCTTCTACAACAACTACAACTTCAGCTCCAACGACAACCACAACAGCAACACCTACAACAACTGTAGCTCCCACAACAACTTTAGCATCTACTTCAACCACATCAGCTGCCCCTACGACAACCATTGCAGCCCTAACTACAACAATTGCTGCTCCTACGACCACTACAACTCCAGAACCTACTACGACAACCACTGCAGCTCCAACTACAACAACTGATGTTCTTACAACCACAACGACCGAAGCACCTTCTACAACAACTACAACTTCAGCTCCTACGACAACCACAACAGCAACACCTACAACTACTGTAGCTCCCACAACAACTGCAGCTCCTACAACAACTTTAGCCTCTACTTCAACCACAGCAGCAGCCGCTACGACAACTACTGCAGCCCTAACTACAACAACTGCTGCTCCTACGACCACTACAACTCCAGAACCTACTACGACAACCAGTGCAGCTCCAACTACAACTGCTGTTCTTACAACCACAACGACCGAAGCACCTTCTACAACAACTACAACTTCATCTCCTACGACAACCACAACAACAGCACCTACTATAACACCTGCAGTTCCTACAACTGTAGCTCCCACGACCACTACACCTGCTGTACTTACTACAACAATGACAACTACAGCTCCAGCAACAACAACTGTAGCTTCTACGTCAACCACTGCAGCTGCCTCTACAACAACCACTGCAGCTGTAACTTCAACAACTGCTGCTCCAACGACCACTACAACTCTAGAACGTATTACAACAACCACTGCAGCTCCTGCTACAACAACTGCAATTCTTACAACCACTGCGACTGCAGCACCTTCTACAACAACTACAACTTCAGCTCCTACGACAACCACAACAGCAACACCTACAACAACTGTAGCTCCCACAACCACTTTAGCCTCTACTTCAACCACATCAGCTGGCCCTACGACAACCACTGTAGCCCTAACTACAACAACTGCTGCTCCTACGACCACAACAACTCCAGAACCTACTACGACAACCACTGCAGCTCCAACTACAACAACTGATGTTCTTACAACCACAACGACCGAAGCACCTTCTACAACAACTACAACTTCAGCTCCTACGACAACCACAACAGCAACACCTACAACAACTGTAGCTCCCACGACAACTGCAGCTCCTACAACAACTTTAGCCTCTACTTCAACCACAGCAGCAGCCGCTACGACAACTACTGCAGCCCTAACTACAACAACTGCTGCTCCTACGACCACTACAACTCCAGAACCTACTACGACAACCAGTGCAGCTCCAACTACAACTGCTGCTCTTACAACCACAACGACCGAAGCACCTTCTACAACAACTACAACTTCAGCTCCTACGACAACCACAACAGCAACACCTACAACAACTGTAGCTCCCACAACAACTTTAGCATCTACTTCAACCACATCAGCTGCCCCTACGACAACCATTGCAGCCCTAACTACAACAATTGCTGCTCCGACGACCACTACAACTCCAGAACCTACTACGACAACCACTGCAGCTCCAACTACAACAACTGATGTTCTTACAACCACAACGACCGAAGCACCTTCTACAACAACTACAACTTCAGCTCCTACGACAACCACAACAGCAACACCTACAACTACTGTAGCTCCCACAACAACTGCAGCTCCTACAACAACTTTAGCCTCTACTTCAACCACAGCAGCAGCCGCTACGACAACTACTGCAGCCCTAACTACAACAACTGCTGCTCCTACGACCACTACAACTCCAGAACCTACTACGACAACCAGTGCAGCTCCAACTACAACTGCTGTTCTTACAACCACAACGACCGAAGCACCTTCTACAACAACTACAACTTCATCTCCTACGACAACCACAACAACAGCACCTACTATAACACCTGCAGTTCCTACAACTGTAGCTCCCACGACCACTACACCTGCTGTACTTACTACAACAATGACAACTACAGCTCCAGCAACAACAACTGTAGCTTCTACGTCCACCACAGCAGCTGCCTCTACAACAACCACTGCAGCTGTAACTTCAACAACTGCTGCTCCAACGACCACTACAACTCTAGAACCTATTACAACAACCACTGCAGCTCCTGCTACAACAACTGCAATTCTTACAACCACTGCGACTGCAGCACCTTCTACAACAACTACAACTTCAGCTCCTACGACAACCACAACAGCAACACCTACAACAACTGTAGCTCCCACAACCACTTTAGCCTCTACTTCAACCACATCAGCTGGCCCTACGACAACCACTGTAGCCCTAACTACAACAACTGCTGCTCCTACGACCACAACAACTCCAGAACCTACTACGACAACCACTGCAGCTCCAACTACAACAACTGATGTTCTTACAACCACAACGACCGAAGCACCTTCTACAACAACTACAACTTCAGCTCCTACGACAACCACAACAGCAACACCTACAACAACTGTAGCTCCCACGACAACTGCAGCTCCTACAACAACTTTAGCCTCTACTTCAACCACAGCAGCAGCCGCTACGACAACTACTGCAGCCCTAACTACAACAACTGCTGCTCCTACGACCACTACAACTCCAGAACCTACTACGAAAACCAGTGCAGCTCCAACTACAACTGCTGCTCTTACAACCACAACGACCGAAGCACCTTCTACAACAACTACAACTTCAGCTCCTACGACAACCACAACAGCAACACCTACAACAACTGTAGCTCCCACAACAACTTTAGCATCTACTTCAACCACATCAGCTGCCCCTACGACAACCATTGCAGCCCTAACTACAACAATTGCTGCTCCGACGACCACTACAACTCCAGAACCTACTACGACAACCACTGCAGCTCCAACTACAACAACTGATGTTCTTACAACCACAACGACCGAAGCACCTTCTACAACAACTACAACTTCAGCTCCTACGACAACCACAACAGCAACACCTACAACTACTGTAGCTCCCACAACAACTGCAGCTCCTACAACAACTTTAGCCTCTACTTCAACCACAGCAGCAGCCGCTACGACAACTACTGCAGCCCTAACTACAACAACTGCTGCTCCTACGACCACTACAACTCCAGAACCTACTACGACAACCAGTGCAGCTCCAACTACAACTGCTGTTCTTACAACCACAACGACCGAAGCACCTTCTACAACAACTACAACTTCATCTCCTACGACAACCACAACAACAGCACCTACTATAACACCTGCAGTTCCTACAACTGTAGCTCCCACGACCACTACACCTGCTGTACTTACTACAACAATGACAACTACAGCTCCAGCAACAACAACTGTAGCTTCTACGTCAACCACAGCAGCTGCCTCTACAACAACCACTGCAGCTGTAACTTCAACAACTGCTGCTCCAACGACCACTACAACTCTAGAACCTATTACAACAACCACTGCAGCTCCTGCTACAACAACTGCAATTCTTACAACCACTGCGACTGCAGCACCTTCTACAACAACTACAACTTCAGCTCCTACGACAACCACAACAGCAACACCTACAACAACTGTAGCTCCCACAACCACTTTAGCCTCTACTTCAACCACATCAGCTGGCCCTACGACAACCACTGCAGCCCTAACTACAACAACTGCTGCTCCTACGACCACTACAACTCCAGAACCTATTACGACAACCACTGCAGCTCCAACTACAACAACTGATGTTCTTACAACCACAACGACCGAAGCACCTTCTACAACAACTACAACTTCAGCTCCTACGACAACCACAACAGCAACACCTACAACAACTGTAGCTCCCACGACAACTGCAGCTCCTACAACAACTTTAGCCTCTACTTCAACCACAGCAGCAGCAGCTACGACAACTACTGCAGCCCTAACTACAACAACTGCTGCTCCTACGACCACTACAACTCCAGAACCTACTACGACAACCAGTGCAGCTCCTACTACAACAATTGCTGTTCTTACAACCACAACGTCCGAAGCACCTTCTACAACAACTACAACTTCAGCTCCAACGACAACCACAACAGCAACACCTACAACAACTGTAGCTCCCACGACAACTGCAGCTCCTACAACAACTTTTGCATCTACTTCAACCACAGCAGCTGCCCCTACGACAACTACTGCAGCCCTAACTACAACAACTGCTGCTCCAACGACCACTACAACTCCAGAACCTATTACAACAACCACTGCAGCTCCTGCTACAACAACTGCTATTCTTACAACCACTGTGACTGCAGCACCTTCTACAACAACTACAACTTCAGCTCCTACGACAACCACAACAGCAACACCTACAACAACTGTAGCTCCCACAACCACTTTAGCCTCTACTTCAACCACATCAGCTGGCCCTACGACAACCACTGCAGCCCTAACTACAACAACTGCTGCTCATACGACCACTACAATTCCAGAACCTACTACGACAACCAGTGCAGCTCCTACTACAACAACTGCTGTTCTTACGACCACAATGACCGCAGCACCTTCTACAACAACTACAACTTCAGCTCCTACGATAACAACAACAACAGCACCTACTACAACACCTGCAGTTCCTACAACTGTAGCTCCCACGACCACTACACCTGCTGTACTTACTACAACAATCACAACTACAGCTCCAGCAACAACAACTGTAGCTTCTACGTCAACCACAGCTGCTGCCTCTACAACAACCACTGCAGCTCTAACTTCAACAACTGCTGCTCCAACGATCACTACAACTCCAGAACCTATTACAACAACCACTGCAGCTCCTGCTACAACAACTGCTATTCTTACAACCACTGCGACTGCAGCACCTTCTACAACAACTACAACTTCAGCTCCTACGACAACCACAACAGCAACACCTACAACAACTGTAGCTCCAACGACAACTGCAGCTCCTACAACAACTTTAGCCTCTACTTCAACGACAGCAGCAGCCCCTACGACAACTACTGCAGCCCTAACTACAACAACTGCTGCTTCCACGACCACTACAACTCCAGAAACTACTACGACAACCAGTGCAGCTCCTACTACAACAACTGATGTTCTTACAACCACAACGACCGAAGCACCTTCTACAACTACAACTTCAGCTCCTACGACAACTGCAGCTCCTACAACAACTTTAGCATCTACTTCAACCACAGCAGCTGCCCCTACGACAACCACTGCAGCCCTAACTACAACAACTGCTGCTCCTACGACCACTACAATTCCAGAACCTACTACGACAACCAGTGCAGCTCCAACTACAACAACTGCTGTTCTTACGACCACAACGACCGCAGCTCCTTCTACAACAACTACAACTTCAGCTCCGACAACAACCACAACAACAGCACCTACAACAACTGTAGCTCCCACAACAACTACACCTGCTGTACTTACTACAACAATCACAACTACAGCAACAACAATTGTAGCTTCTACGTCAACCACAGCAGCTGCCTCTACAACAACCACTGCAGCTCTAACTTCAACAACTGCTGCTCCAACAACCACTAAAACTCCAGAACCTATTACAACAACCTCTGCAACAACTGCTATTCTTACAACCACTGCGACCGCAGCACCTTCTACAACAACTACAACTTCAGCTCCTACGACAACCACAACAGCAACACCTACAACAACTGTTGCTCCCACAACAACCTTAGCATCTACTTCAACCACATCAGCTGCCCCTACGACAACCACTGCAGCCCTAACTACAACAACTGCTGCTCCTACGACGACTACAACTCCAGAACCTACTACGACAACCAGTGCAGCTCCAACTACAACTGCTGTTCTTACAACCACAACGACCGAAGCACCTTCTTCAACAACTACAACTTCAGCTCCTACGACAACCAAAACAGCAACACCTACAACAACTGTAGCTCCCACGACAACTGCAGCTCCTACAACAACTTTAGCATCTACTTCAACCACAGCAGCTGCCCCTACGACAACCACTGCAGCCCTAATTACAACAACTGCAGCTCCTACGACCACTACAACTCCAGAACCTACTACGACAACCAGTGCAGCTCCAACTACAACAACTGCTGTTCTTACAACCACAACGACCGAAGCACCTTCTACTACAACTTCAGCTCCTACGACAACCACAACAGCAACACCTACAACAACTGTAGCTCCCACAACAACTTTAGCATCTACTTCAACCACATCAGCTGCCCCTACGACAACCACTGCAGCCCTAACTACAACAACTGCTGCTCCTCCGACCACTACAACTCCAGAACCTACTACGACAACCACTGCAGCTCCAACTACAACTGCTGTTCTTACAACCACAACGACCGAAGCACCTTCTACAACAACTACAACTTCAGCTCCTACGACAACCACAACAGCAACACCTACAACAACTGTAGCTCCCACGACAACTGCAGCTCCTACAACAACTTTAGCATCTACTTCAACCACAGCAGCTGCCCCTACGACAACCACTGCAGCCCTAACTACAACAACTGTAGCTCCTACGACCACTACAACTCCAGAACCTACTACGACAACCAGTGCAGCTCCAACTACAACAACTGCTGTTCTTACAACCACAACGACCGAAGCACCTTCTACTACAACTTCAGCTCCTACGACAACCACAACAGCAACACCTACAACAACTGTAGCTCCCACAACAACTTTAGCATCTACTTCAACCACATCAGCTGCCCCTACGACAACCACTGCAGCCCTAACTACAACATCTGCTGCTCCTACGACCACTACAACTCCAGAACCTACTACGACAACCAGTGTAGCTCCTACGACCACAACGACCGCAGCGCCTTCTACAACAACTACAACTTCATCTCCTACGACAACCACAACAACAGCACCTACTATAACACCTGCAGTTCCTACAACTGTAGCTCCCACGACCACTACAGCTGCTGTACTTACTTCAACAATGATAACTACAGCTCCTGCTACAACAACTGTAGCTCCCACGACAACTGTAGCTCCTACAACAACTTTAGCCTCTACTTCAACCACAGCAGCTCCAACAACCACTACAGCTGCCTCTACGACAACCACTGCTGCTCTAACTACATCAACGGCTGCTCCAACAACCACTACAACTCTAGAACCTACTACGACAACCAGTGCAGCTCCTACTACAACAACTGCTGTTCTTACGTCCACAACGAACGCAGCACCTTCTACAACAACTACAACTTCAGCTCCTACGCCAACCACAACAACAGCACCTACTACAACACCTGCAGTTCCTACAACTGTAGCTCCCACAACCACTACACCTGCTGTACTTTCTACAGCAACAACAACTGTAGCTTCTACATCATCCACAGCAGCTGCCTCTACAACAACCACTGCAGCTCTAACTTCAACAACTGCTGCTCCAACAACCACTACAACTCCAGAACCTATTTCAACAACCACTGCAGCTCCTGCTACAACAACTGCTATTCTAACAACCCCAACGACCGCAGCACCTTCTACAACAACTTCAGCTCCTACGACAACCACAACAACAGCACCTACTACAGCACCTGCCGTTCCTACAACTGTAGCTCCCACGACCACTACCCCTGCTGTACTTACTACAGCAATCACAACTACAGCTCCTGCTACAACAACTGTAGCTTCTACGTCAGCTGCCTCTACGACAACCACGGCAGCTCTAACTACAACAACTGCTGCTCCTACCACCACTACAACTCCAGAACCTACTACCACAACCAGTGCAGCTCCTACTACAACAACTGCTGTTCTTACGACCACTGTGACTGCAGCACCTTCTACAACAACTACAACAACTGCTGCTCCAACAACCAGTACAACTGCCTCTACAACAACCACTGCATCTCTAACTACAACAATTGCTGCTCCAACAACCACTACAACTCCAGAACCTATTAAAACAACCACTGCAGCTTCTGCTACAACAACTGCTATTCTTACAACCACTGTGACTGCAGCACCTTCTATAACAACTACAACTTCAGCTCCTACAACAACCACTACAGCAACACCTACAACAACTGTAGCTCCTACAACAACTTTAGCCTCTACTTCAACCACAGCCGCTGCCCCTACGACAACCACTGCAGCCCTAACTACAACAACTGCTGCTCCAACGACCACTACAACTCCAGAACCTATTACGACAACCACTGCAGCTCTAACTACAACAACTGCTGCTCCAACGACCACTACAACTCCAGAACCTATTACGACAACCAGTGCAGCTCCTTCTATAACAACTGCTGTTCTTACGACCACAACGACTGGAGCACCTTCTACAACAACTACAACTTCAGCTCCTACGACAACCACAACAACAGCACCTACTACAACACCTGCAGTTCCTACAACTGTAGTTCCCACAACCACTACACCTGATGTACTTACTACAACAATCACAACTACAGCTCCTGCTACAATAACTGTAGCTTCTACGTCAACCACAGCAGCTGCCTCTACGACAACCCTTGCAGCTCTAACTACAACAACTGCTGCTCCAACGACCACTACAACTCCAGAACCTATTACAACAACCACTGCAGCTCCCAAAACTGCTATTCTTACAACCACTGTGACAGCAGCACCTTCTATAATAATTACAACTTCAGCTCCTACGACAACCACAACAGCAACACCTACAACAACTGTAGTTCCCACGACAACAGCTGCTCCTACAACAACTTTAGCCTCTACTTCAACCATAGCAGCTGCTCCTACGAAAACTACTGCAGTCCTAACTACAACAACTGCTGCTCTTATGACCACTACAACTCCTGAACCTACTACGACAACCAGTGCAGCTCCTTCTATAACAACTGCTGTTCTTACGACCACAACGACCGCAGCACCTTCTACAACAACTACAACTTCAGCTCCTACGACAACCACAACAACAGCACCTACTACAACACCTGCAGTTCCTACAACTGTAGCTCACACGACCACTACACCTGCTGTACTTACTACAACAATCACAACTACAGCTCCTGCTACAACAACTGTAGCTTCTACGTCAACCACAGCAGCTGCCTCTACAACAACCACTGCAGCTCTAACTTCAACAACTGCTATTCTTACAACCACTGCGAATGCAGCACCTTCTACAACAACTACAACTTCAGCTCCTACGACAATCACAACAACAACAGTAGCTCCCACGACAACTGCAGCTCCTACAACAACTTTAGCATCTACTTCAACCACAGCAGCTGCCCCTACGATTTCCACCGCAGCCCTAACTACAACAACTGCTGCTCCTACCACCACTAGAACTCCAGAACCTTCTACGACAACCAGTGCAGCTCCTACAACAACTGTAGCTTCTACGTCAACCACAGCAGCTGCTTCTACGACAACCACTGCAGCTCTAACTACAACAACTGCTACTCCTACGACCACTACAACTCCAGAACCTGCTACGACAGAACCTACTCCTACGACTGCTACGACTGCAGAACCTACCATGACAGCCAGTGCAGCTCCTATGACAACTGCTGTTCTTATGACCACATCGACTGCAGCACCTTCTACAACAACTACAACAGCTCTTTCTACTGCAACTGTAAATCCTATGACAACAATAGTTGGTCCTACGACACCTATTACAACAATTAATATTGCAGGTCCTACAACCACCACCACAACTGGTAGTTCTCATCCTACAACAACGACTACAACTGCAGCACCTACAAGTACAACCACAATTGTACTTCCTAACTCGACATCCAGAAATGCAACTTATAACTCAACTTCTATGGCATCAACAACTAGGTATGCAAGATAAATTAGTATAATTATTTCATACTATTCAATTAACACTTTGTCAATCAAGGAGCCTTGGCAACAATGAACCGTGTATATAAGACCACTAGATTTCTTACATTCTTTTTCTAATTATTTTAACATTTTCTAAACTTTCTAAACTAAAACAATTTAAATGAGTATAAATTAGCATATAATAACCCAGCAAAAATAATATTAACTCTTGAACCGTTCAAGCTAGAGAGACCGAACCAACTTTCATATGTTCAGGCTATCCTATCCTATCCTATCCATCAATCAATCTTTCCATCTACCTACTTTTTCCAATTATAACCAGTCACTACCATTACTACTGCAGTGACTGCCAATACTATGACTTATTTTACAACCATGAATACTTTAAGACAAGCTAGCAAGTACACACATTTTCTGTAGGAAATGTAATTTTCCATGTATTATTATTTTCTCTTAGATTCGGCACAGTGGGGGTTTTTGTTGAACTGATTTTCAAGGTGAAAACACCAGTCCCCACTGAGGATGATGTCCTTGGTGCCGTCAAGAAGCAACTGTCTCCTCAATTCCCGACCACTCAAACCACCTACCAGAATGCAACTTATATCAGTGAGTTCAACAAATTAGGCTTCGTGAAGACATTAATTTCCTGTCTATAAAATAATTTCTTAATAAGTAAACATGCAACTGCTCCTGCTATCTAAATACTTCTTGAATGTTTTTTAATGTTGTTGAAACTCCTAAATTGTAGCAGTTCAGTTGATTTGTTGCTATAGTGACAATGTTTTTGTGTGCTCACAGAACTTACAGATACTTCATTTGCCATCGTCCTTGGTTTCAAAATAACCAATGTAACCCAGGAGTCTCTAAGTAATAGACTCACACTCACCAATGAGACCGAAACCCAGATACAGGATTCAATTAACATACTAGTAAGATACTGTACTTCTATACATAAGATACATCCATGGTCATGTTCAGGTCATGATAGTAATTGACAACTTGATGTTTTGTCCCCTTTTAGCTCCATAAGGTTCTCAGTGAACCAGATGGCAAACAGTTTAAATTTCCCAACGCCAACTTCATGTAAGTACAATGTCATAACCTTGAACCAACCCATCTTTCTCAACTGCACTCTTTAGAATTTCTGCAGATTTCATTTAGCTTGGTACAGCTAAACAGGATGAAGGGAACATGTTTAACTCTCACACAAAACCCATTTTTACATCCACAGTGACGATGGCACTGAAATCACGGCAAACGTGACGTATGTATACAAAGAGGAAGATGTCAACCAGCCTAGTAGTTTTCTACAGGAAGTCTTAAAAGTCTCAGGTATGCTGCTTTTGTTACCATACGGTTGTCATTTCTATGTTTTTTTTATGACAGTGAGTTATCAAACACCATGTAATGTGTATAATACTCAATCTCGAAAAAAACACTTATATATCTATGTTATGTGACATATTACAAGTTTATAATCCCTCTAAAATGTATTTTCATTTCTATTCTAGGTCTCCTGACCGCCACTGTTGCCCCAACAACAACTATCAGCAACACACCACTTCCTACCCTTTTGACTTCAGTGACATCAACAACTAGGTAAGCAAGATCATTTATTATAATTATTTCATACAATTGAATTAACACTTTGTCAATCAAGGAACCTTTGCAACAATGAACCATGTATATCCATGCTTGTGTCGTTAACTACTGATGTTTTTAATAAAAGCATCCAAAATGTCAACCTTTCTTTAGGAAAGCTCTTTGAGTACATCAATCGGTCAAAAGGCGCAATATAAATCCAATCCATTATTATTAATGTGCTTGCTGAAGGCAAGACCACTAGATTTAAGACATACTTTTTCAAATTATTTTAACATTTTCTAAACTTTCTAAACTAAAACAATTTAAATGAGTATAAATTAGCATATAATAACCCAGCAAAAATAATATTAACTCTTGAACCGTTCAAGCTAGAGAGACCGAACCAACTTTCATATGTTCAGGCTATCCTATCCTATCCATCAATCAATCTTTCCACCTACCTACTTTTTCCAATTATAACCAGTCACTACCATTACTACTGCAGTGACTGCCAATACTATGACTTATTTTACAACCATGAATACTTTAAGACAAGCTAGCAAGTACACACATTTTCTGTAGGAAATGTAATTTTCCATGTATTATTATTTTCTCTTAGATTCGGCACAGTGGGGGTTTTTGTTGAACTGATTTTCAAGGTGAAAACACCAGTCCCCACTGAGGATGATGTCCTTGGTGCCGTCAAGAAGCAACTGTCTCCTCAATTCCCGACCACTCAAACCACCTACCAGAATGCAACTTATATCAGTGAGTTCAACAAATTAGGCTTCGTGAAGACATTAATTTCCTGTCTATAAAATAATTTCTTAATAAGTAAACATGCAACTGCTCCTGCTATCTAAATACTTCTTGAATGTTTTTTAATGTTGTTGAAACTCCTAAATTGTAGCAGTTCAGTTGATTTGTTGCTATAGTGACAATGTTTTTGTGTGCTCACAGAACTTACAGATACTTCATTTGCCATCGTCCTTGGTTTCAAAATAACCAATGTAACCCAGGAGTCTCTAAGTAATAGACTCACACTCACCAATGAGACCGAAACCCAGATACAGGATTCAATTAACATACTAGTAAGATACTGTACTTCTATACATAAGATACATCCATGGTCATGTTCAGGTCATGATAGTAATTGACAACTTGATGTTTTGTCCCCTTTTAGCTCCATAAGGTTCTCAGTGAACCAGATGGCAAACAGTTTAAATTTCCCAACGCCAACTTCATGTAAGTACAATGTCATAACCTTGAACCAACCCATCTTTCTCAACTGCACTCTTTAGAATTTCTGCAGATTTCATTTAGCTTGGTACAGCTAAACAGGATGAAGGGAACATGTTTAACTCTCACACAAAACCCATTTTTACATCCACAGTGACGATGGCACTGAAATCACGGCAAACGTGACGTATGTATACAAAGAGGAAGATGTCAACCAGCCTAGTAGTTTTCTACAGGAAGTCTTAAAAGTCTCAGGTATGCTGCTTTTGTTACCATACGGTTGTCATTTCTATGTTTTTTTTATGACAGTGAGTTATCAAACACCATGTAATGTGTATAATACTCAATCTCGAAAACACTTATATATCTATGTTATGTGACATATTACAAGTTTATAATCCCTCTAAAATGTATTTTCATTTCTATTCTAGGTCTCCTGACCGCCACTGTTGCCCCAACAACAACTATCAGCAACACACCACTTCCTACCCTTTTGACTTCAGTGACATCAACAACTAGGTAAGCAAGATCATTTATTATAATTATTTCATACAATTGAATTAACACTTTGTCAATCAAGGAACCTTTGCAACAATGAACCATGTATATCCATGCTTGTGTCGTTAACTACTGATGTTTTTAATAAAAGCATCCAAAATGTCAACCTTTCTTTAGGAAAGCTCTTTGAGTACATAAATCCAATCCGTTATTATTAATGTGCTTGCTGAAGGCAAGACCACTAGATTTAAGACATACTTTTTCAAATTATTTTAACATTTTCTAAACTTTCTAAACTAAAACAATTTAAATGAGTATAAATTAGCATATAATAACCCAGCAAAAATAATATTAACTCTTGAACCGTTCAAGCTAGAGAGACCGAACCAACTTTCATATGTTCAGGCTATCCTATCCTATCCATCAATCAATCTTTCCATCTACCTACTTTTTCCAATTATAACCAGTCACTACCATTACTACTGCAGTGACTGCCAATACTATGACTTATTTTACAACCATGAATACTTTAAGACAAGCTAGCAAGTACACACATTTTCTGTAGGAAATGTAATTTTCCATGTATTATTATTTTCTCTTAGATTCGGCACAGTGGGGGTTTTTGTTGAACTGATTTTCAAGGTGAAAACACCAGTCCTCACTGAGGATGATGTCCTTGGTGCCGTCAAGAAGCAACTGTCTCCTCAATTCCCGACCACTCAAACCACCTACCAGAATGCAACTTATATCAGTGAGTTCAACAAATTAGGCTTCGTGAAGACATTAATTTCCTGTCTATAAAATAATTTCTTAATAAGTAAACATGCAACTGCTCCTGCTATCTAAATACTTCTTGAATGTTTTTTAATGTTGTTGAAACTCCTAAATTGTAGCAGTTCAGTTGATTTGTTGCTATAGTGACAATGTTTTTGTGTGCTCACAGAACTTACAGATACTTCATTTGCCATCGTCCTTGGTTTCAAAATAACCAATGTAACCCAGGAGTCTCTAAGTAATAGACTCACACTCACCAATGAGACCGAAACCCAGATACAGGATTCAATTAACATACTAGTAAGATACTGTACTTCTATACATAAGATACATCCATGGTCATGTTCAGGTCATGATAGTAATTGACAACTTGATGTTTTGTCCCCTTTTAGCTCCATAAGGTTCTCAGTGAACCAGATGGCAAACAGTTTAAATTTCCCAACGCCAACTTCATGTAAGTACAATGTCATAACCTTGAACCAACCCATCTTTCTCAACTGCACTCTTTAGAATTTCTGCAGATTTCATTTAGCTTGGTACAGCTAAACAGGATGAAGGGAACATGTTTAACTCTCACACAAAACCCATTTTTACATCCACAGTGACGATGGCACTGAAATCACGGCAAACGTGACGTATGTATACAAAGAGGAAGATGTCAACCAGCCTAGTAGTTTTCTACAGGAAGTCTTAAAAGTCTCAGGTATGCTGCTTTTGTTACCATACGGTTGTCATTTCTATGTTTTTTTTATGACAGTGAGTTATCAAACACCATGTAATGTGTATAATACTCAATCTCGAAAACACTTATATATCTATGTTATGTGACATATTACAAGTTTATAATCCCTCTAAAATGTATTTTCATTTCTATTCTAGGTCTCCTGACCACCACTGTTGCCCCAACAACAACTATCAGCAACACACCACTTCCTACCCTTTTGACTTCAGTGACATCAACAACTAGGTAAGCAAGATCATTTATTATAATTATTTCATACAATTGAATTAACACTTTGTCAATCAAGGAACCTTTGCAACAATGAACCATGTATATCCATGCTTGTGTCGTTAACTACTGATGTTTTTAATAAAAGCATCCAAAATGTCAACCTTTCTTTAGGAAAGCTCTTTGAGTACATCAATCGGTCAAAAGGCGCAATATAAATCCAATCCATTATTATTAATGTGCTTGCTGAAGGCAAGACCACTAGATTTAAGACATACTTTTTCAAATTATTTTAACATTTTCTAAACTTTCTAAACTAAAACAATTTAAATGAGTATAAATTAGCATATAATAACCCAGCAAAAATAATATTAACTCTTGAACCGTTCAAGCTAGAGAGACCGAACCAACTTTCATATGTTCAGGCTATCCTATCCTATCCATCAATCAATCTTTCCACCTACCTACTTTTTCCAATTATAACCAGTCACTACCATTACTACTGCAGTGACTGCCAATACTATGACTTATTTTACAACCATGAATACTTTAAGACAAGCTAGCAAGTACACACATTTTCTGTAGGAAATGTAATTTTCCATGTATTATTATTTTCTCTTAGATTCGGCACAGTGGGGGTTTTTGTTGAACTGATTTTCAAGGTGAAAACACCAGTCCCCACTGAGGATGATGTCCTTGGTGCCGTCAAGAAGCAACTGTCTCCTCAATTCCCGACCACTCAAACCACCTACCAGAATGCAACTTATATCAGTGAGTTCAACAAATTAGGCTTCGTGAAGACATTAATTTCCTGTCTATAAAATAATTTCTTAATAAGTAAACATGCAACTGCTCCTGCTATCTAAATACTTCTTGAATGTTTTTTAATGTTGTTGAAACTCCTAAATTGTAGCAGTTCAGTTGATTTGTTGCTATAGTGACAATGTTTTTGTGTGCTCACAGAACTTACAGATACTTCATTTGCCATCGTCCTTGGTTTCAAAATAACCAATGTAACCCAGGAGTCTCTAAGTAATAGACTCACACTCACCAATGAGACCGAAACCCAGATACAGGATTCAATTAACATACTAGTAAGATACTGTACTTCTATACATAAGATACATCCATGGTCATGTTCAGGTCATGATAGTAATTGACAACTTGATGTTTTGTCCCCTTTTAGCTCCATAAGGTTCTCAGTGAACCAGATGGCAAACAGTTTAAATTTCCCAACGCCAACTTCATGTAAGTACAATGTCATAACCTTGAACCAACCCATCTTTCTCAACTGCACTCTTTAGAATTTCTGCAGATTTCATTTAGCTTGGTACAGCTAAACAGGATGAAGGGAACATGTTTAACTCTCACACAAAACCCATTTTTACATCCACAGTGACGATGGCACTGAAATCACGGCAAACGTGACGTATGTATACAAAGAGGAAGATGTCAACCAGCCTAGTAGTTTTCTACAGGAAGTCTTAAAAGTCTCAGGTATGCTGCTTTTGTTACCATACGGTTGTCATTTCTATGTTTTTTTTATGACAGTGAGTTATCAAACACCATGTAATGTGTATAATACTCAATCTCGAAAACACTTATATATCTATGTTATGTGACATATTACAAGTTTATAATCCCTCTAAAATGTATTTTCATTTCTATTCTAGGTCTCCTGACCGCCACTGTTGCCCCAACAACAACTATCAGCAACACACCACTTCCTACCCTTTTGACTTCAGTGACATCAACAACTAGGTAAGCAAGATAATTTATTATAATTATTTCATACAATTGAATTAACACTTTGTCAATCAAGGAACCTTTGCAACAATGAACCATGTATATCCATGCTTGTGTCGTTAACTACTGATGTTTTTAATAAAAGCATCCAAAATGTCAACCTTTCTTTAGGAAAGCTCTTTGAGTACATAAATCCAATCCGTTATTATTAATGTGCTTGCTGAAGGCAAGACCACTAGATTTAAGACATACTTTTTCAAATTATTTTAACATTTTCTAAACTTTCTAAACTAAAACAATTTAAATGAGTATAAATTAGCATATAATAACCCAGCAAAAATAATATTAACTCTTGAACCGTTCAAGCTAGAGAGACCGAACCAACTTTCATATGTTCAGGCTATCCTATCCTATCCTATCCATCAATCAATCTTTCCATCTACCTACTTTTTCCAATTATAACCAGTCACTACCATTACTACTGCAGTGACTGCCAATACTATGACTTATTTTACAACCATGAATACTTTAAGACAAGCTAGCAAGTACACACATTTTCTGTAGGAAATGTAATTTTCCATGTATTATTATTTTCTCTTAGATTCGGCACAGTGGGGGTTTTTGTTGAACTGATTTTCAAGGTGAAAACACCAGTCCTCACTGAGGATGATGTCCTTGGTGCCGTCAAGAAGCAACTGTCTCCTCAATTCCCGACCACTCAAACCACCTACCAGAATGCAACTTATATCAGTGAGTTCAACAAATTAGGCTTCGTGAAGACATTCATTTCCTGTCTATAAAATAATTTCTTAATAAGTAAACATGCAACTGCTCCTGCTATCTAAATACTTCTTGAATGTTTTTTAATGTTGTTGAAACTCCTAAATTGTAGCAGTTCAGTTGATTTGTTGCTATAGTGACAATGTTTTTGTGTGCTCACAGAACTTACAGATACTTCATTTGCCATCGTCCTTGGTTTCAAAATAACCAATGTAACCCAGGAGTCTCTAAGTAATAGACTCACACTCACCAATGAGACCGAAACCCAGATACAGGATTCAATTAACATACTAGTAAGATACTGTACTTCTATACATAAGATACATCCATGGTCATGTTCAGGTCATGATAGTAATTGACAACTTGATGTTTTGTCCCCTTTTAGCTCCATAAGGTTCTCAGTGAACCAGATGGCAAACAGTTTAAATTTCCCAACGCCAACTTCATGTAAGTACAATGTCATAACCTTGAACCAACCCATCTTTCTCAACTGCACTCTTTAGAATTTCTGCAGATTTCATTTAGCTTGGTACAGCTAAACAGGATGAAGGGAACATGTTTAACTCTCACACAAAACCCATTTTTACATCCACAGTGACGATGGCACTGAAATCACGGCAAACGTGACGTATGTATACAAAGAGGAAGATGTCAACCAGCCTAGTAGTTTTCTACAGGAAGTCTTAAAAGTCTCAGGTATGCTGCTTTTGTTACCATACGGTTGTCATTTCTATGTTTTTTTTATGACAGTGAGTTATCAAACACCATGTAATGTGTATAATACTCAATCTCGAAAACACTTATATATCTATGTTATGTGACATATTACAAGTTTATAATCCCTCTAAAATGTATTTTCATTTCTATTCTAGGTCTCCTGACCGCCACTGTTGCCCCAACAACAACTATCAGCAACACACCACTTCCTACCCTTTTGACTTCAGTGACATCAACAACTAGGTAAGCAAGATCATTTATTATAATTATTTCATACAATTGAATTAACACTTTGTCAATCAAGGAACCTTTGCAACAATGAACCATGTATATCCATGCTTGTGTCGTTAACTACTGATGTTTTTAATAAAAGCATCCAAAATGTCAACCTTTCTTTAGGAAAGCTCTTTGAGTACATAAATCCAATCCGTTATTATTAATGTGCTTGCTGAAGGCAAGACCACTAGATTTAAGACATACTTTTTCAAATTATTTTAACATTTTCTAAACTTTCTAAACTAAAACAATTTAAATGAGTATAAATTAGCATATAATAACCCAGCAAAAATAATATTAACTCTTGAACCGTTCAAGCTAGAGAGACCGAACCAACTTTCATATGTTCAGGCTATCCTATCCTATCCTATCCATCAATCAATCTTTCCATCTACCTACTTTTTCCAATTATAACCAGTCACTACCATTACTACTGCAGTGACTGCCAATACTATGACTTATTTTACAACCATGAATACTTTAAGACAAGCTAGCAAGTACACACATTTTCTGTAGGAAATGTAATTTTCCATGTATTATTATTTTCTCTTAGATTCGGCACAGTGGGGGTTTTTGTTGAACTGATTTTCAAGGTGAAAACACCAGTCCTCACTGAGGATGATGTCCTTGGTGCCGTCAAGAAGCAACTGTCTCCTCAATTCCCGACCACTCAAACCACCTACCAGAATGCAACTTATATCAGTGAGTTCAACAAATTAGGCTTCGTGAAGACATTAATTTCCTGTCTATAAAATAATTTCTTAATAAGTAAACATGCAACTGCTCCTGCTATCTAAATACTTCTTGAATGTTTTTTAATGTTGTTGAAACTCCTAAATTGTAGCAGTTCAGTTGATTTGTTGCTATAGTGACAATGTTTTTGTCTGCTCACAGAACTTACAGATACTTCATTTGCCATCGTCCTTGGTTTCAAAATAACCAATGTAACCCAGGAGTCTCTAAGTAATAGACTCACACTCACCAATGAGACCGAAACCCAGATACAGGATTCAATTAACATACTAGTAAGATACTGTACTTCTATACATAAGATACATCCATGGTCATGTTCAGGTCATGATAGTAATTGACAACTTGATGTTTTGTCCCCTTTTAGCTCCATAAGGTTCTCAGTGAACCAGATGGCAAACAGTTTAAATTTCCCAACGCCAACTTCATGTAAGTACAATGTCATAACCTTGAACCAACCCATCTTTCTCAACTGCACTCTTTAGAATTTCTGCAGATTTCATTTAGCTTGGTACAGCTAAACAGGATGAAGGGAACATGTTTAACTCTCACACAAAACCCATTTTTACATCCACAGTGACGATGGCACTGAAATCACGGCAAACGTGACGTATGTATACAAAGAGGAAGATGTCAACCAGCCTAGTAGTTTTCTACAGGAAGTCTTAAAAGTCTCAGGTATGCTGCTTTTGTTACCATACGGTTGTCATTTCTATGTTTTCTTTATGACAGTGAGTTATCAAACACCATGTAATGTGTATAATACTCAATCTCGAAAACACTTATATATCTATGTTATGTGACATATTACAAGTTTATAATCCCTCTAAAATGTATTTTCATTTCTATTCTAGGTCTCCTGACCGCCACTGTTGCCCCAACAACAACTATCAGCAACACACCACTTCCTACCCTTTTGACTTCAGTGACATCAACAACTAGGTAAGCAAGATCATTTATTATAATTATTTCATACAATTGAATTAACACTTTGTCAATCAAGGAACCTTTGCAACAATGAACCATGTATATCCATGCTTGTGTCGTTAACTACTGATGTTTTTAATAAAAGCATCCAAAATGTCAACCTTTCTTTAGGAAAGCTCTTTGAGTACATCAATCGGTCAAAAGGCGCAATATAAATCCAATCCATTATTATTAATGTGCTTGCTGAAGGCAAGACCACTAGATTTAAGACATACTTTTTCAAATTATTTTAACATTTTCTAAACTTTCTAAACTAAAACAATTTAAATGAGTATAAATTAGCATATAATAACCCAGCAAAAATAATATTAACTCTTGAACCGTTCAAGCTAGAGAGACCGAACCAACTTTCATATGTTCAGGCTATCCTATCCTATCCATCAATCAATCTTTCCATCTACCTACTTTTTCCAATTATAACCAGTCACTACCATTACTACTGCAGTGACTGCCAATACTATGACTTATTTTACAACCATGAATACTTTAAGACAAGCTAGCAAGTACACACATTTTCTGTAGGAAATGTAATTTTCCATGTATTATTATTTTCTCTTAGATTCGGCACAGTGGGGGTTTTTGTTGAACTGATTTTCAAGGTGAAAACACCAGTCCCCACTGAGGATGATGTCCTTGGTGCCGTCAAGAAGCAACTGTCTCCTCAATTCCCGACCACTCAAACCACCTACCAGAATGCAACTTATATCAGTGAGTTCAACAAATTAGGCTTCGTGAAGACATTAATTTCCTGTCTATAAAATAATTTCTTAATAAGTAAACATGCAACTGCTCCTGCTATCTAAATACTTCTTGAATGTTTTTTAATGTTGTTGAAACTCCTAAATTGTAGCAGTTCAGTTGATTTGTTGCTATAGTGACAATGTTTTTGTCTGCTCACAGAACTTACAGATACTTCATTTGCCATCGTCCTTGGTTTCAAAATAACCAATGTAACCCAGGAGTCTCTAAGTAATAGACTCACACTCACCAATGAGACCGAAACCCAGATACAGGATTCAATTAACATACTAGTAAGATACTGTACTTCTATACATAAGATACATCCATGGTCATGTTCAGGTCATGATAGTAATTGACAACTTGATGTTTTGTCCCCTTTTAGCTCCATAAGGTTCTCAGTGAACCAGATGGCAAACAGTTTACATTTCCCAACGCCAACTTCATGTAAGTACAATGTCATAACCTTGAACCAACCCATCTTTCTCAACTGCACTCTTTAGAATTTCTGCAGATTTCATTTAGCTTGGTACAGCTAAACAGGATGAAGGGAACATGTTTAACTCTCACACAAAACCCATTTTTACATCCACAGTGACGATGGCACTGAAATCACGGCAAACGTGACATATGTATACAAAGAGGAAGATGTCAACCAGCCTAGTAGTTTTCTACAGGAAGTCTTAAAAGTCTCAGGTATGCTGCTTTTGTTACCATACGGTTGTCATTTCTATGTTTTCTTTATGACAGTGAGTTATCAAACACCATGTAATGTGTATAATACTCAATCTCGAAAACACTTATATATCTATGTTATGTGACATATTACAAGTTTATAATCCCTCTAAAATGTATTTTCATTTCTATTCTAGGTCTCCTGACCGCCACTGTTGCCCCAACAACAACTATCAGCAACACACCACTTCCTACCCTTTTGACTTCAGTGACATCAACAACTAGGTAAGCAAGATCATTTATTATAATTATTTCATACAATTGAATTAACACTTTGTCAATCAAGGAACCTTTGCAACAATGAACCATGTATATCCATGCTTGTGTCGTTAACTACTGATGTTTTTAATAAAAGCATCCAAAATGTCAACCTTTCTTTAGGAAAGCTCTTTGAGTACATCAATCGGTCAAAAGGCGCAATATAAATCCAATCCATTATTATTAATGTGCTTGCTGAAGGCAAGACCACTAGATTTAAGACATACTTTTTCAAATTATTTTAACATTTTCTAAACTTTCTAAACTAAAACAATTTAAATGAGTATAAATTAGCATATAATAACCCAGCAAAAATAATATTAACTCTTGAACCGTTCAAGCTAGAGAGACCGAACCAACTTTCATATGTTCAGGCTATCCTATCCTATCCATCAATCAATCTTTCCATCTACCTACTTTTTCCAATTATAACCAGTCACTACCATTACTACTGCAGTGACTGCCAATACTATGACTTATTTTACAACCATGAATACTTTAAGACAAGCTAGCAAGTACACACATTTTCTGTAGGAAATGTAATTTTCCATGTATTATTATTTTCTCTTAGATTCGGCACAGTGGGGGTTTTTGTTGAACTGATTTTCAAGGTGAAAACACCAGTCCCCACTGAGGATGATGTCCTTGGTGCCGTCAAGAAGCAACTGTCTCCTCAATTCCCGACCACTCAAACCACCTACCAGAATGCAACTTATATCAGTGAGTTCAACAAATTAGGCTTCGTGAAGACATTAATTTCCTGTCTATAAAATAATTTCTTAATAAGTAAACATGCAACTGCTCCTGCTATCTAAATACTTCTTGAATGTTTTTTAATGTTGTTGAAACTCCTAAATTGTAGCAGTTCAGTTGATTTGTTGCTATAGTGACAATGTTTTTGTCTGCTCACAGAACTTACAGATACTTCATTTGCCATCGTCCTTGGTTTCAAAATAACCAATGTAACCCAGGAGTCTCTAAGTAATAGACTCACACTCACCAATGAGACCGAAACCCAGATACAGGATTCAATTAACATACTAGTAAGATACTGTACTTCTATACATAAGATACATCCATGGTCATGTTCAGGTCATGATAGTAATTGACAACTTGATGTTTTGTCCCCTTTTAGCTCCATAAGGTTCTCAGTGAACCAGATGGCAAACAGTTTACATTTCCCAACGCCAACTTCATGTAAGTACAATGTCATAACCTTGAACCAACCCATCTTTCTCAACTGCACTCTTTAGAATTTCTGCAGATTTCATTTAGCTTGGTACAGCTAAACAGGATGAAGGGAACATGTTTAACTCTCACACAAAACCCATTTTTACATCCACAGTGACGATGGCACTGAAATCACGGCAAACGTGACATATGTATACAAAGAGGAAGATGTCAACCAGCCTAGTAGTTTTCTACAGGAAGTCTTAAAAGTCTCAGGTATGCTGCTTTTGTTACCATACGGTTGTCATTTCTATGTTTTTTTTATGACAGTGAGTTATCAAACACCATGTAATGTGTATAATACTCAATCTCGAAAACACTTATATATCTATGTTATGTGACATATTACAAGTTTATAATCCCTCTAAAATGTATTTTCATTTCTATTCTAGGTCTCCTGACCGCCACTGTTGCCCCAACAACAACTATCAGCAACACACCACTTCCTACCCTTTTGACTTCAGTGACATCAACAACTAGGTAAGCAAGATCATTTATTATAATTATTTCATACAATTGAATTAACACTTTGTCAATCAAGGAACCTTTGCAACAATGAACCATGTATATCCTTGCTTGTGTCGTTAACTACTGATGTTTTTAATAAAAGCATCCAAAATGTCAACCTTTCTTTAGGAAAGCTCTTTGAGTACATCAATCGGTCAAAAGGCGCAATATAAATCCATCCATTAATATTAATGTGCTTGCTGAAGGCAAGACCACTAGATTTATGACATACTTTTTCAAATTATTTTAACATTTTTTAAACTTTCTAAACTAAAACAATTTAAATTAGTATAAATTAGCACATAATAACCCAGCAAAAATAATATTAACTCTTGAACCGTTCAAGCTAGAGAGACCGAACCAACTTTCATATGTTCAGGCTATCCTTTCCTATCCATCAATCAATCTTTCCATCTACCTACTTTTTCCAATTATAACCAGTCACTACCATTACTACTGCAGTGACTGCCAATACTATGACTTATTTTACAACCATGAATACTTTAAGACAAGCTAGAAAGTACACACATTTTCTGTAGGAAATGTAATTTTCCATGTATTATTATTTTCTCTTAGATTCGGCACAGTGGGGTTTTTTGTTGAACTGATATTCAAGGTCAAATCACCAGTCCCCACTGAGGATGATGTCCTTGGTGCCGTCAAGAAGCAACTGTCTCCTCAATTCCCGACCACTCAAACCACCTACCAGAATGCAACTTATATCAGTGAGTTCAACAAATTAGGCTTCGTGAAGACATTAATTTCCTGTCTATAAAATAATTTCTTAATAAGTAAACATGCAACTGCTCCTGCTATCTAAATACTTCTTGAATGTTTTTTAATGTTGTTGAAACTCCCAAATTGTAGCAGTTCAGTTGATTTGTTGCTATAGTGACAATGTTTTTGTGTGCTCACAGAACATACAGATACTTCATTTGCCATCGTCCTTGGTTTCAAAATAACCAATGTAACCCAGGAGTCTCTAAGTAATAGACTCACACTCACCAATGAGACCGAAACCCAGATACAGGATTCAATTAACATACTAGTAAGATACTGTACTTCTATACATAAGATACATCCATGGTCATGTTCAGGTCATGATAGTAATTGACAACTTGATGTTTTGTCCCCTTTTAGCTCCATAAGGTTCTCAGTGAACCAGATGGCAAACAGTTTAAATTTCCCAACGCCAACTTCATGTAAGTACAATGTCATAACCTTGAACCAACCCATCTTTCTCAACTGCACTCTTTAGAATTTCTGCAGATTTCATTTAGCTGCTGCTTGTACATCTAAACAGGATGAAGGGAACATGTTTAACTCTCACACAAAACCCATTTTTACATCCACAGTGACGATGGCACTGAAATCACGGCAAACGTGACGTATGTATACAAAGAGGAAGATGTCAACCAGCCTAGTAGTTTTCTACAGGAAGTCTTAAAAGTCTCAGGTATGCTGCTTTTGTTACCATACGGTTGTCATTTCTATGTTTTTTTTATGACAGTGAGTTATCAAACACCATGTAATGTGTATAATACTCAATCTCGAAAACACTTATATATCTATGTTATGTGACATATTACAAGTTTATAATCCCTCTAAAATGTATTTTCATTTCTATTCTAGGTCTCCTGACCGCCACTGTTGCCCCAACAACAACTATCAGCAACACACCACTTCCTACCCTTTTGACTTCAGTGACATCAACAACTAGGTAAGCAAGATCATTTATTATAATTATTTCATACAATTGAATTAACACTTTGTCAATCAAGGAACCTTTGCAACAATGAACCATGTATATCCATGCTTGTGTCGTTAACTACTGATGTTTTTAATAAAAGCATCCAAAATGTCAACCTTTCTTTAGGAAAGCTCTTTGAGTACATCAATCGGTCAAAAGGCGCAATATAAATCCAATCCATTATTATTAATGTGCTTGCTGAAGGCAAGACCACTAGATTTAAGACATACTTTTTCAAATTATTTTAACATTTTCTAAACTTTCTAAACTAAAACAATTTAAATGAGTATAAATTAGCATATAATAACCCAGCAAAAATAATATTACCTCTTGAACCGATCAAGCTAGAGAGACCGAACCAACTTTCATATGTTCATGCTATCCTTTCCGATCCATCAATCAATCTTTCCATCTACCTACTTTTTCCAATTATAACCAGTCATACTATTACTCTTGCAGTGACTGCCACTACTATAAATTATTTTACAACCATTAATACTTTAAGACATGCTAGCAAGTACACACATTTTCTGTAGGAAATGTAATTTTCCATGTATTATTATTTCCTTTTAGATTTGGCACAGCCGTGGTTTTTGTTGAACTGATATTCAAGCTCAAAACACCAGTCCCCACTGAGGATGCTGTCCTTGGTGCCGTCAAGCAGCAATTGTCTCTTCAATCCAAGACCACTCAAACCACCTTCCAGAATGCAACTTATATCAGTGAGTTTAAGAAATTAGGCTTCATGAACACATTTATCTCCACTCTATAACATAATTTCTTAATAAGTACACATTCAACTGCTCCTGCAATCTAAATACTTCTTGAATGTTTTTTAATGTTGTTGAATCTCCTAAATTGTAGCAGTTCATTTGATCTGTTGCTATAGTGACCTTCTTTTTGTGTGCTCACAGAACTTACTGATACTTCATTTGCCATCAACCTTGGTTTCAAAATAACCAATGTAACCCTGGAGTCTCTAAGTAATAGACTCACATTCACCAATGAGACCTACATCCAGATACAGCTTTCAATTAACACACTAGTAAGATACTGTACTTGTATACCTAAGATACATCCATGGTCATGTTCAGGTCACGATAGTAATTGACAACTTGATGTTTTCCCCTTTTAGCTTCGTGAACTTCTCAGTGAACCAGACGGCAAACAGTTTCAATTTCCCAACGCCGACTTCATGTAAGTACAACGTCATAACCTTGAACCAACCCATCTTTCTCAACTGCACTCTTTAGAATTTCTGAAGATTTCATTTAGCTGCTGCTTGTACAGTTAAACAGGAAGAAGGGACCATATTTAACTCTCACACATAATCCATTTTTACATTCACAGTGCTTATGGCACTGAAATCAGGGCAAACGTGACGTATGTATACAAGGAGGAAGATGTCAGCCACCCTAGTGGTTTTCTACAGGATGTCTTAAAAGTCTCAGGTATTCTGCTTTTGTTACCATACGGTTGTCATTTCTATGTTTTTTTATGACAGTGAGTTATCAAACACCATGTAATGTGAAAAATACTCAATTCCGAAAACACTTTTATATCTATGTTATGACATTTTACAAGTTTATAATCCCTCTAAAATGTTATTTTATTAATATTCTAGGTCTTCTGACCACCACTGTTGCCCCAACAACACCTACCAGCACCACACCACTTCCTACCCTTTTGCTGACTACTCCTTTCAATACCACAAGTGTTGGAGGTTTTCCTGGCTGGGCTTTGGCCATTATCATTCCTTGTGGCATCGCTATCATTCTGGTACCCCTGTGGATCCTGCTATGTGTACGTATAGGCCTGTGTTCACATGTATACTATGAAAATAGTTTACATAGTATTTCATCAAATAAGCTGTTTATTTTCTGCAATGATATTTTAGCATGTGAATCATGTTTCCCCATCTTTCTTTTGCAGTGTATGCTATGTGGCTGCTGTGCAGCTGTACGGAGACGCTGGCACAGACGCAGATCTTACAATGTACAGTACACCACCAGAAACGGACTCTTCTGAGGTGACAACACTAACATCAGTGGGCAACTGTCATCACAAGAACAGCCAATTATCTATCTATATCTGCTAATCAAGAGACTTCATTGGGTGCTTGCATCTATTTTTTTTATCATGATAAGAAAATTCATAATGGGCTTAATAATCCGCAAGTTTTTTGCACATTGTACAATTTTTTATATTATACATCTGATTGTTAATCAAAGTTACAGCTGAGCTGAACAGTATGTATGTTTATGTATTTATTAGCTATGTACTTTATGTGGTTTCAAGCTGTGCTGTCCACTGACTAAAGCGGTTATCAGTTATTTATTGAATGTATAATAAGGTAGATTAAAATATTTATTTGAGTTTTGTTATTTCCTCTCTTGATTAACTATTAACTAACTTATTTTCAACTGCAATACAGTACTTGTTTCTTCATCACACAGTTTGACAAATGTAATAAAGACTTTGCAAATCAGTATTAGTTAAACATTTTATGAATTGGTTTGACTCATGAGGGTGATTACAGCCAGCACATCTAAACATCAAAGGAAGTCAAGATTGTACGACCTGGCACCTTACGCTCAGAAATATCTAACACAATTTAATATCTTACAGTACCAGTCAAAAGTTTGGACACACAAACTCATTCAAGGATTTTTCTTTCTTTTTACTATTTTCTACATTGTAGAATAATAGTGAAGATACCACAACTATGAAATAACACATATGAAATCATGTAGTAACCAAAAAAGTGTTCAAATAAAAATATATTTTAGATTCTTCAAAGTAGCCACCCTTTGCCTTGATGGCAGCTTTGCACACTCTTGGCATTCTCTCAACCAGCTTCACCTGGAATGGTTTTCCAACAGTCTTGAAGTAGTTCCCACATGTGCTGAGCACTTGTTGGCTGCTTTTCCTTCACTCTGTGGTCCAACTCATCCTAACCATCTCTATTGGGTTGAGGTCGGGTGATTGCGGAGGCTAGGTCATCTGATTTAGCACTCCAAATAGCCGTTACACAGCCTGGAGGAATGTTGGGTCATTGTCCTGTTAAAAAATAAATAATAGTCACACTAAGCGCAAACCAGATGGGATGACGTATTGCTGCAGAATGCTGTGGTAGCCATGCTGCTTAAGTGTGCCTTGAATTCTAAATAAATCTCAGACAGTGTCACCAGCAAAGCACCCCCACACCATCACACCTCCTCCAAGTTTCTTCTTCTTATTGGTGTCCTTTAGTAGTGGTTTCTTTGCAGCAATTCGACCATGAAGGCCTGATTCATGCAGTCATCTCTGAACAGTTGATGTTGAGATGTGTCTGTTACTTGAACTCTGTAAAGTATTTATTTGGGCTGCAATCTGAGGTGCAGTTAACTCTAACAAACATATCCTCTGCAGCAGAGGTAACTCTGGGTCTTCATCTCCTGTGGCAGTCCTCATGAGAGCCAGTTTCATCATAGCGCTTGATGGTTTTTGCGACTGCACTTGAAGAAACTTTCAAAGTTCTTGACATTTTCCGAATTGACTGACCTTCATGTCTTAAATGACTGTTGGACTGTTGTTTCTCTTTGCTTATTTGAGCTGTTCTTACCATAATATAGACTTGGTATTTGACCAAATATGGCTATCTTCTGTATACCACCCCTACCTTGTCACAACACATCTGATTGGCTCAAACGCATTAAGAAGGAAAGAGGATTTCATTCACTTGCTATCTGGCACTGTAAACAAACGCATGCCTTACGGCGAGGATAGCTGTGCTGCAAGCCCAGCTTCAGACGCAATCGTTAGGCAATGGCAATTTCAGTGTAGGAAAGGATGAAACAGCGTCTGTGCCACCAGTAAGTACAGATAGTAACGTTAGTATAAACCCCCTCGCACGGTCCCCGCAGCCGGACAACTTTATCATGGCTTCTGGAGGGAAACGCTGTAGGAATGCTCAACTGGTGTCGCTTATTCAGCCGACAGAAACTTTCAATCGGTTCTCCCCATTAAGCAAGTCGGAGTCAGAGGCCGAGACTTCTCTGGTCTCTACTCCTCCTGTTATGGGGTCTGAGACGCCGAAGCCTCCCACCATTAGCTCTGACAAATTGAAAACCCTAGTCATTGGCGACTCCATTACCCGCAGTATTAGACTTAAAACGAATCATCCAGCGATCATACACTGTTTACCAGGGGGCAGGGCTACCGACGTTAAGACTAATCTAAAGACAGTGCTGGCTAAAGCTAAAACTGGCGAGTATAGAGATATTGTTATCCACGTCGGCACCAACGATGTTAGGATGAAACAGTCAGAGGTCACCAAGCGCAACATACCTTCAGCGTGTAAATCAGCTAGAAAGATGTGTCGGCATCGATTAATTGTCTCTGGCCCCCTCCCAGTTAGGGGGAGTGATGAGCTCTATAGCAGAGTCTCACAACTCAATCGCTGGTTGAAAACTGTTTTCTGCCCCTCCCAAAAGATAGAATTTGTAGATAATTTGCCCTCTTTCTGGGACTCACCCACAAACAGGACCAAGCCTGGCCTGTTGAGGAGTGACTGACTCCATCCTAGCTGGAGGGGTGCTCTCATCTTATCTACGAACATAGACAGAGCTCTAACTCCTCTAGCTCCACAATGAAATAGGGTGCAGGCCAGGCAGCAGGCTGTTAGCCAGCCTGCCAGCTTAGTGGAGTCTGCCACTAGCACAGCCAGTGTAGTCAGCTCAGCTATCCCCATTGAGACCGTGTCTGTGCCCCGACCTAGGTTGGGCAAAATTAAAGATGGCGGTGTTCGCCTTAGTTCGCCTCACTAGTTTAAAGACCTCCTCCATCCCTGCCATTATTGACAGAGATTGTGATACCTCACATCTCAAAATAAGGCTACGTAATGTTAGATCCCTCACTTCAAAGGCAGTTATAGTCAATGAACTAATCACTGATCATAATCTTGATGTGATTGGCCTGACTGAAACATGGCTTAAGCCTGATGAATTTACTCTGTTAAATGAGGCCTCACCCCCTGGTTACACTAGTGACCATATCCCCCGCGCATCCCGCAAAGGCGGAGGTGTTGCTAACATTTACGATAGCAAATGTCAATTTACAAAAAAAACCAACAACAACGACGTTTTCGTCTTTTGAGCTTCTAGTCATGAAATCTATGCAGCCTACTCAATCACTTTTTATAGCTACTGTTTACAGGCCTCCTGGGCCATATGCAGCGTTCCTCACTGAGTTCGCTGAATTCCTATCGGACCTTGTAGTCATCGCGGATAATATTCTAATTTTTGGTGACTTTAATATTCACATGGAAAAGTCCACAGACCCACTCCAAAAGGCTAACGGAGCCATCATCGACTCAGTGGGTTTTGTCCAACATGTCTGGACCTACTCACTGCCACAGTCATACTCTGGACCTAGTTTTGTCCCATGGAATAAATGTTGTGGATCTTAATGTTTTTCCTCATAATCCTGGACTATCGGACCACCATTTTATTACGTTTGCAATCGCAACAAATAATCTGCTCAGACCCCAACCAAGGAGCATTAAAAGTCGTGCTATAAATTCTCAGACAACCCAAAGATTCCTTGATGCCCTTCCAGACACCCTCTGCATGCCCAAGGACGTCAGAGGACAAAAATCAGTTAACCACCTAACTGAGGAACTCAATTTAACCTTGCGCAATAACCTAGATGCAGTTGCACCCCTAAAAACTAAAAATATATGTCATAAGAAACTAGCTCCCTGGTATACAGAAAATACACGAGCTCTGAAGCAAGCTTCCAGAAAATTGGAACGGAAATGGCGCCACACCAAACTGGAAGTCTTCCGACTAGCTTGGAAAGACAGTACCGTGCAGCATCGAAGAGCCCTCACTGCTGCTCGATCATCCTATTTTTCCAACTTAATTGAGGAAAATAAGAACAATCCGACAAAAAAAATTGATACTGTCGCAAAGCTAACTAAAAAGCAGCATTCCCCAAGAGAGGATGGCTTTCACTTCAGCAGTAATGAATTCATGAACTTCTTTGAGGAAAAGATCATGATCATTAGAAAGCAAATTACGGACTCCTCTTTAAATCTGCATATTCCTCCAATGCTCCGTTGTCCTGAGTCTGCACAACTCTGCCAGGACCTAGGATCAAGGGAGACACTAAAGTGTTTTAGTACTATATCTCTTGACACAATGATGAAAATAATCATGGCCTCTAAACCTTCAAGCTGCATACTGGACCCTATTCCAACTAAACTACTGAAAGAGCTGCTTTCTGTGCTTGGCCCTCCTATGTGGAACATAATAAACGTCTCTCTATCCACCGGATGTGTACCAAACTCACTAAAAGTGGCAGTAATAAAGCCTCTCTTGAAAAAGCCAAATCTTGACCCAGAAATTATAAAAAACTATCGGCCTATATAGAATCTTCCATTCCTCTCAAACATTTTAGAAAAAGCTGTTGCGCAGCAACTCACTGCCTTGCTGAAGACAAACAATGTATACGAAATGCTTCAGTCTGGTTTTAGACCCCATCATAGCACTGAGACTGCACTTGTGAAGGTGGTAAATTACCTTTTAATGACGTCAGACCGAGGCTCTGCATCTGTCCTCGTGCTCCTAGATCTTAGTGCTGCTTTTGATACCATCGATCACCACATTCTTTTGGAGAGATTGGAAACCCAAATTGGTCTACATGAACAAGTTCTGGCCTGGTTTAGATCTTATCTGTCGGAAAGATATCAGTTTGTCTCTGTGAATGGTTTGTCCTCTGACAAATCAACTGTAAATTTCGGTGTTCCTCAAGGTTCCGTTTTAGGACCAGTATTGTTTTCACTATATATTTTACCTCTTGGGGTTGTAATTCGAAAACATAATGTTAAATTTCACTGCTATGCGGATGACACACAGCTGTACATTTCAATGAAACATGGTGAAGCTCCAAAATTGCCCTCGCTAGAAGCCTGTGTCTCAGACATAAGGAAGTAGATGGCTGCAAACGTTCTACTTTTAAACTCGGACAAAACAGAGATGCTTGTTCTAGGTCCCAAGAAACAAAGAGATCTTCTGTTGAATCTGACAATTAATCTGAATGGTTGTACAGTCGTCTCAAATAAAACTGTGAAGGACCTCGGCGTTACTCTGGACCCTGATCTCTCTTTTGAAGAACATATCAAGACTGTTTCAAGGACAGCTTTTTTCCATCTACGTAACATTGCAAAAATCTGAAACTTTCTGTCCAAAAATGACAGAAAAATTAATCCATGCCTTTGTTACTTCTAGGTTGGACTACTGCCATGCTCTACTTTCTGGCTACGCGGATAAAGCACTAAATAAACTTCAGTTAGTGCTAAATACGGCTGCTAGAATCCTGACTAGAACCAAAATATTTGATCATATTACTCCAGTGCTAGCCTCCCTACACTGGCTTCCTGTTAAGGCAAGGGCTGATCTCAAGGTTTTACTGCTAACCTACAAAGCATTACATGGGCTTGCTCCTACCTATCTTTCCGATTTGGTCCTGCCGTACATACCTACATGTACGCTACGGTCACAAGACGCGGGCCTCCTAATTGTCCCTAGAATTTCTAAGCAAACAGCTGGAGGCAGGGCTTTCTCCTATAGAGCTCCATTTTTATGGAATAAACTGCCTACCCATGTGAGAGACGCAGACTCAGTCTCAACTTTAAGTCTTTACTGAAGACACATCTCTTCAGTAGGTCCTATGATTAAGTGTAGTCTGGTCCAGGGGTGTGAAGGTGAACGGAAAGGCTGGAGCAACGAACCGCCCTTGCTGTCTCTGCCTGGCCGGTTTCCCCTCTCTCCACTGGGATTCTCTGCCTCTACCCCTATTACAGGGGCTGAGTCACTGGCTTACTGGTGTTCTTCCATGCCGTCCCTGGGAGGGGTGCGTCACTTGAGTGGGTTGAGTCACTGACGTGGTCTTCTTGTGTGGGTTGGCGCCCCCCCTTGGGTTGTGCCGTGGCGGAGATCTTTGTGGGCTATACTCGGCCTTGTCTCGGGATGGTAAGTTGGTTGTTGGAGATATCCCTCCAGTGGTGTGAGGGCTGTGCTTTGGCAAAGTGTGTGGGGTTATATCCTACCTGTTTGGCCCTGTCCGGGGGTTTCATCGGATGGTGCCAGTCTCTCTCTCTCTCTCTCTCTCTCTCTCTCTCTGAGGACCTGAGCCCTAGGACCATGCCTCAGGACTACCTGGCTTGATGACTCCTTGCTGTCTCCAGTCCACCTGGCCGTGCTGCTGCTCCAGTTCCAACTGTTCTGCCTATGGAACCCTGACCTGTTCACCGGATGTGTTACCTGTCCCAGACCTGCTGTTTTCAACTCTCTAGAGACAGCAGGAGCGGTAGAGATACTCTCAAAGATCGGCTATGAAAAAGCCAACTGACACTTACTCTTGTGTTACTGACTTGTTGCACCCTCGACAACTACTATGATTATTATTATTTGACCATGCTGGTCATTTATGAACATTTGAAAATCTTGGCCATGTGCTGTTATAATCTCCACCCGGCACAGCCAGAAGAGGACTGGCCACCCCTCATAGCCTGGTTCCTCTCTAGGTTTCTTCCTAGGTTTTGGCCTTTCTAGGGAGTTTTTCCTAGCCACCGTGCTTCTACACCTGCATTGCTTGCTGTTTGGGGTTTTAGGCTGGGTTTCTGTACAGCACTTTGAGATATCAGCTGATGTAAGAAGGGCTATATAAATACATTTGATTTGATTTGATCAAGGAAGGAACGATAGGATGAATTATCAGCTAGGGAGGGGACTAGTTAGCTAGCTAAATTAGATTGACGGGGTTTCTAATAGATAGCACAGCCACAAAGTTAAAATTGGCTATATTGTAGCAATTCATGAGAACATAATTGGTGTTAATGGTTTAAAATCTAATTTTAAGAAGAGACATTTTAGAACTAGACAGGGTTTATGACTTTGTGACTCTAGTAATGACCATTTGACGGGGATTTGATCATAAAGAAGGTGGTGCAGCAGTCCTTCTTGTTGGCAAATTTTGTCTTCAAACTCTGTCATAAAAGTCTGGCATTCACGCGTAATGCACACTGGCACTTCAACAAGGAAACAGCACTGTGCTTCAGACAAACACACAAGATTAAGTCTGAGGCTGGTAACATCAACAGTGCTAAGTGGCTGTACTACAGAAACACCGCTAACCAAACAACAGTGCTAGGTGGCTGTACTACAGAAACCCCGGTCATCGTCGTGGGAAGGACGCATTTTTTAAAAACTTTTGTAAACAACTGGTTGCAGTAAAGAGCCAACCTGGATACTAAGGAGATCCTGATGGAAGTTGATGAGTAACAACAGCTTTATGCTATGGAGGAACAACATACTCCATCATGGAAAGATCTGGCTACCTCACAAAAGAACTCTAACCCGACAAAAAAAGAAAGACATTCATCTACAGACACGGATGATATACTTGCCGTTGAAGTAGAGGCTAGTGCTCTGGCTGGAATCCATGCAACACTGGAAAAGTTGTGTGAGGAGGTTGCAAGGCTGAGGGGGTGTTTGGAGTTTAGCCTGAGGGAAATTCTCACGCTCCAAGGAGAAAACAAGGCACTCACTGCCATGGTAAAAATCCATGATTCCAAAATGGATTGTCTACTCATGTAAAACAGGGTGATGAGGGAGTCACTACTAGACATACAAAGCCATAGCATTCGTGAAAATCTAATATTGTCTGGGATTCCTGAGGACGCATCCAATAATCAGAGGGTGCGATCAGAGAATTCATGCAATCCGCCTTGATATTTCCTCTAGAGACCGTAAACAAGGTGGCTTTCCACCGAGTACACAGACTTGGAGCTCGGAGCGACAGACCAAGGGTCCCCGACCTATCATCACAAAATTTGAACACTACCAACAAAAGGAGTTGATCAAAAGCAGGGGAAGGGAACTTAAAGGGATCAAATTCGGTCTCAATGACCAATTTCCACGGGAGATAAACGAACGTCGCAAGAGGCTGTATCCTGTACAGAGGCAACAGAGGTAGAGGGGTAAGCTTGCCTTTCTCATTGTGGACCAACTCTTTATAGATGGACAGCTATTCCGTGACAGCTCCATCACACCATGGCTGTGCTAAATTCTACAGGGACTTCAGGTTACGAAAATAAAGAAAGTATGGAAACTGTAAAAATATCTGAAGATTATGAAGTGGATATGACCACATACGTACTCAATTACATGCTCGCTTACACATACGGACTTATACATACACATTTGACCTCGCTCTCTTCTCTCCCTCTCTCTCTCTAATGTTGATAACTGTTCTATAATTTAATTTGTTTCTTGTTTGTCTATCTTTTCTATGTCTTTGTCTACATGTTTACAACAAGCAAGGGGAAGATATCAGAATATTGACATTGGGGAATAATAGCATATTGTACGGGATACATTTGTACTGTAGTGAAGCCGTCTCTATAGTAATGCAAGGTCTCTTTCATGATCATGTGAAACATCATTTGCTATGGATATGCTGGGTTGTGTTTTTCAATGATGTTGAAGGTAATTATGATGCAACTATGACGTTGATACGATATGGATTACAATTATCATCCTCAATATTAAGGCTATACGCACTACATGTTACACACATAGACACTCAACCATGCAAATTGGCGGGGTTATTTTTTATTTGGACATCACACATTATAGTCTTATTCTTAAACAGACATCGTACACACACACTAAATCACATCCAATATCATACACACCTAATCAGATTTACTACAAACATAATATCTGGTCTCAATTTTCTAACATCTGTGGCATTGGCTCACAGACAAACTGGCAAGGGAATAAAACAAATATTGCTAGAACCTATTTCTTGAATTCTAAATATCAAACATTTGAAAGCTCTAATTTTGACCGTCATGATACCTCTTATGGTAGTAACTTTACTAGCACTAATTATGGTCAATATATACTGAGAATAGTATCTAGTTATGGTAAGGGGTGAAATAAGTATAGCCAGTTATAATTGTAACAGTTTAGCAGATTATAAAAAAAGATCAGTCTTTACGTTGCTTAAAGAAAAGGAATATAACATATACTGCTTCCAGGAAACTCACTCTACATCCTTAGATGAAGTTGCGTGTAAAAAGGAATGGGGTGGTGAAATAATTTTATATCATGGACAAAGGAACTCAAAAGTTGTGATGATATTAATTAACAAAATAGTCAGGAAATAGTCAGCAAATAGTCAGGAAGGATTCGCAAGGAATGTGGATCTTTTTGATTATGAAAGTGGACGAAAAATACATTTAGCTCATTAATCTCTATGGTCCAAATCAGGTTGATCCATACTTCTTTGAAAATATTTATACCAATGTATTGAACTTACAGGCAAACAAATGATCAAATCATTATGGTGGGAAGAGTTAATGGACCGTAAAGGAAATCACTGTACAAACTATCATCACTGTGCCCTTAAGGAAATCACAAATGTTATGGACGCATTAGAAATAGTGGATATTTAGAGACTAAAAAACCCTGACCTAGTGAGATATACATGGAGGAGACTTAATCAAGCTAGTCATCTTGACTACTTTCTAATCTCGTTCTCTCTTGAATCCAAGGTTAAAAAAGTTTTAAAAGGAGACGGAATGCGATCGGATCATCATCTAATTGGCCTTCACGTAACTCTTATAGAATTTCCATGTGGACGGGAATATCTGAAATGTAATCAAAGTTTACTGGAGGACAACTTATTTTTAACTAAGACAAAATAATTTATAACTGAATTTTTCCAGTAGAATATAGGTTCAGCAAATCCCCTTATTGTTTGGGATACCTTGAAATGTACCGTCAGAGGTCATTCAATTCAATATTCATCAATAATAAAAAAGCAGTTTCTGGCTAAAGAGACAAGACTAACAAGGGCTAACATGAACTTATAGTACAGGTAGATAGCAATAAAAACAATACTACAGAGATATTTTGAATCTCTGTAGTATTGTTTTTATTGCTATCTACCTGTACTATAAGTTCATGTTAGCCCTTGTTAGTCTTGTTAGAGGAAAAGTTAGAGGAAAAACCAAAAGAACTTGAGGAACTTATTCAAGAACAATCTAATGTAATCTATTACAAAAATAAAGGAAACTGGGTGGAATATGGAGAAAAATGCACAAATGTCTTCCTGTATCTCAACACAGGAACGCTGGCAAAAAGAATTTGCAGAAACTTGTCACTGAAGACGGAGTCATCTATGATTCTCCAAATTATATTTTAAAAGAGGAAGCTAAATATTTTATGCAGATGTTCTCTTTTCCGTCTCAACCTCTCCTACTCAATGAAGATGATGGTAAGGAATTCTTTCCAAATAGTAAAATAGTAAAAGAAAATTGAAAATTAAGAAATGTACAGAAAGATCAGTGCGAAGGCCAAATTACAGAGGAATAACTTTTTGAGGCTATTAAATCCTTTCAGTCTGGAAAAACTCCAGGGCTTGATGGCATACCGGTAGAGGTATACATTGGCTTGCGAAAGTATTCACCCACCTTGGCATTTTTCCTATTTTGTTGCCTTACAACCTGGAATTAAAATTAATTTTGGGGGGGGGGTTGTATCATTTGATTTACACAACATGCCTACCACTTTGAAGATGCTAAATATTTTTTATTGTGAAACAAACAAGAAATAAGACAAAAAAAGTAAAAACTTCAGCATGCATAACTATTCAACCTCCCCACCCCCACCCCAAAAGTCAATACTTTGTAAAGCCACCTTTTGCAGCAAGTACAGCTGCAAGTCTCTTGGGGTATGTCTCTATAAGCTTGGCACATCTAGCCACTGGGATTTTTGCCCATTCTTCAAGGCAAAACTGCTCCAGCTCCTTCAAGTTGGATGGGTTCTGCTGGAGTACAGCAATCTTTAAGTCATACCACAGATTCTCAATTGGACTGAGATCTGGGCTGTGATTAGGCCATTCCAAGACATTTAGATGTTTCCCCTTAAACCACTCAAGTGTTGCTTTATCAGTATGCTTAGGGTCATTGTCCTGCTGGAAGGAGAACCTCTGTCCCAGTCTAAAATTTCTGGAAGACTGAAACAGGTTTCCCTCAAGAATTTCCCTGTATTTAGCACCATCCATCATTCCTTAAATTCTGACCAGTTTCCCCAGTCTCTGCCGATGAAAAACATGATGTTCTCGGAGTGATAAGAGGTGTGGGGATTGCGCCAGACATAGCATTTGCCTTGATGTCCAAAAAGCTACATTTTAGTCTCATCTGACCAGAGTACCTTTTTCATATGTTTGGGGAGTCTCCCACATGCCCTTTGGGGAACACCAAACGTGTTTGCTTTTTTTTATCTTCAAGCAATGGATTTTTTTCTGGCCACTCTTCTGTAAATCACAGCTCTGTGGAGTGTACGGCTTAAAGTGGTCCTATGGACAGATACTCCAATCTCAGCTGTAGAGCTTTGCAGCTTCTTCAGGGTTATCGTTGGTCTCTTTGTTGCCTCTCTAATTAATTCCCTCCTTGCCTGGTCTGTGAGTTTTGGTGGGCGGCCCTCTCTTGGCAGGTTTGTTGTTGTGCCATATTCTTCACATTTTGTAATAATGGATTTAATGGTGCTCCGTGAGATCTTCAAAGTTTCTGATATTTTTTTATAACCCAACCCTGATCTGTACATCTCCACAACTTTTTCACCGACCTGTTTGGAGAGCTCCTTGGTCTTCATGGTGCCACTTGCTTGGCGGTGCTCCTTGCTTCGTGGTGTTGCAGAATCTGGGGTCTTTCAAAACAGGTGTACATATACTGAGATCATGTGACAGATCATGTGACAATTAGATTGCACACATGGGGATGTTATTTAACTAATTATGTGACTTCTGAGGGTAATTGTTTGCACCAGATCTTATTTTGGGGCTTCATAGCAAAGGGCGTGAATACATATGCACCCACCACTTTTCTTATTTATTTATTTTTTTAGAATTTTCTGAAACAAATATTTTTTTCATTTCACTTCAGCAATTTGAACTATTTTGTGTATGTCCATTACATGACATCCAAATAAAAATCAATTTAAATTACAGGTTGTAATGCAACAAAATAGGCAAAACGCCAATGGGGATGAATACTTTTGCAAGGCACTGTATCAAGCCTTTTTTGATATACTAAAAGCTCCATTGTTAGATTGTTTTAACTATTCCTATAGAAATGGTAGTTTGTCAGGTACTCAGCTGGAAGGTCTGATTTCACTATTATTAGAACAAGACCCAGATGGCCAATATAAAGATCCAGTCTATCTAAAAAAAAATGGAGGCCCCTTACACTTCAATGTGGTGATGCTAAAATACTAGCGAAATGCAAAGCACTTAGAATTAAAACGGTTTTACCAGGTATTGTTCATCCTGATCAGACAGGATGTTTTTTACATGGACTATACACTGGAGATAATATACGACAACTACTAGAAATAATAGAACATCATCAAACATCTAGGAAGCCAGGACTGGTATTTATAGCAGATTTTTAAAAGGCCTTTGATAAAGTAAGACTGGATTTTATTTATAAATGCCTGGATTTCTTTGATTTCGGTGATTCTCTTATAAAATGGGGAAAACTAATATATAGCTACCCCAGGTGTAAAATAGCAAATAGCGGCTACTTCTCAGAGAGTTTTGAATTGTCAAGAGGAGTTAAACAAGGTTGTCCGCTGTCACCATATCTATTCGTAATGGCCATCGAAATGCTAGCTATTAAAATCAGATCCAATAACATTAGAGGATAAGAAATCCAAGGCTTAAAAACAAAGCTGTCCATGTATGCCGATGACTCAAGTTTTATATAAGTCCGCAAGCTAGATCCCTACAATGTCTCATTGAAGATCTATATGACTTTCTGGACTCTATGGACTAAAACCAAATTATGATAAGTGTACAATATTACGTATTGGATCTTTAAAAAATAAAACTTTTACGATACCCTGCAGTTTACCTAGAAAATGAGCTGACGGTGAGGTAGACATACTTGGTATTCATATCACAAAATATATAAATGAGCTCTCCACAATGAATTTCAATAGAAAACTTATGGAAAAATGACCCTGATTAACTCCTTGGTCATAGCTTAAATTCTTGTTAATATAACTGCACTGTCCAATTTACAGGAGCTATTACTGTGAAAAAATGCCATGCTATTGTTTGAGGAGAGCTCCGAACAACAAAACACTTTTTTCCCCCGAGATAGGTTGGATAAATTCACCTCTGAAGGTGAATTGCGTACTTACATTCTGAAATCTTGCTCTGATTTATCATCCAAAGGGTCCCAGAGATAACATGAAGTGTCGTTTTGTTAGATCAAATCCTTTTTGATATCCTAAAAAGGTCCATATATCATGCACGATCAATTTTGTATTTCCACTCGTTCAATTTGCAAAAAAAGGAATCTCTGAAAATCTCACCCTAAACTTTGTTTCAACGAGTCAAATCACATTCATATGTATTCCTCAGAGATCCTTGAAGGTAACAAGACTTCACTATATCATTAGGGGTGTAGTATATCCCATAGGACACCATATTTGGTCAGAGAGCGACGCCTTCATGGCACGCCGATGACGCGGGCGGCCATCACTTGAACAACTGTATCTTTGTCAAATAAGCACCAATCGGGCTCAAACAAATCTAGCTAGATAGTCAATGAGCTGGGCTTTTTCGGAAGTATCTGGAAATCATGTATATGTCGTAAAATGTAGCTACTAACCTTGTATGACAGCATGCCTTTTCATTTTGGACAAAAAGTTATGAAGTTATGAAAACTGATTGTTTTGCAAATGTTGAACTTATAATATGGCTACTAATACTTGGAAAGCTAAATCAAAGTCCAAGTATACAGATTTGACAATATTCTTGCAGAAAAATGTAATATGACTGCGAATGTTTCCTTCACAATTTCCCCAAATGAACCTGGGGACTTCACACTAAAAGTCTTGTAGTTCACTCATACTTCAAGGTATCTGAAACTTTGCACATACACTGCTGCCATCTTGTGAACACTTATCGGAATTACAACCGGAGTGACGGCTAGAACTAGGACCTTTCTCTTGCATTTCAAAATGGTGGTAGAAAAAAACCATTTAGTTTTTTGTTGTTGTATTTTCTTCTACCAGATCTATTGTGTTATATTCTCCAACATTCAATTCACATTTCCACTAACTTCAAAGTGTTTCCTTTAAAATGTTACCAAGAATATGCATATCCTTACTTCAGGGCCTGAGCTACAGGCAGTTAGATTTGGGTATGTCATTTAGGTGAACATTTTAAAACGGGGCTATCCCTAAGAAGTTTTAATAGGGATAGGTGTCCCGCTAGCGGGACCAAAAGTTGACAACATCTGGGGAAATTGGAGGGCGCGCAATTCAAATAAATATTTGTAATATTAAACTTTCATGAACATACAAGTGTCTTATGTCATTTAACTTGTTATGGATAGGGGGCAGGATTTTCACGGCCGGATAAAACATTTTCTTATAGTAAATCTGTGTTTGGTGAGGGCCAAACTTGGTGGGTGTCAAAATAGCTAGCCTGTGATGGCGAGCTATCAACTCAGAATATTGCAAAATGTGCTTTCACCGAAAAGCTATTTTAAAATCGGACATAGCGATTGCATAAAGGAGTTCTGTATCAATAATTCTTAAAATAATTGTTATGTTTTTTGTGAACGTTTATCGTGAGTAATTTATTAAATTCACCGGAAGTTTCGGTGGGTATGCTAATTCTGAATGTCACATGCTAATGTAAAAAGCAGTTTTTTGATATAAATATGAACTTGATTGAACAAAACATGCATGTATTGTATAACATAATGTCCTAGGAGTGTCACGGCTTCCCTGTGGCTCAGTTGGTAGAGCATGGTGTTTGCAACGCCAGGGTTGTGGGTTCGATTCCCACGGGGGGCCAGTACAAAAAAAAAATACATGAAATGAAACGAAATGTATGAAATGTATGCATTCACTACTGTAAGTCGCTCTGGATAAGAGCGTCTGCTAAATGACTAAAATGTAAATGTAAAAATGTCATCTGATGAAGATCATCAAAGGTTAGTGCTGCATTTAGCTGTGGTTTTGTTTTTTGTGACATTATATGCTAGCTTGAAAAATGGGTGTCTGATTATTTCTGGCTGGGTACTCTGCTGACATAATCTAATGTTTTGCTTTCGCTGTAAAGCCTTTTTGAAATCGGACAGTGTGGTTAGATAAAGGAGATTCTTGTCTTTAAAATGGTGTAAAATAGTCATATGTTTGAAAAATTGAAGTTTTCGGATTTTCGAGGACTTTGTATTTCGCGCCACGCCCATCATTGGATATTGGAGCAGGTGTTCCGCTAGTGGAACGTCTAGATGTAAGAGGTTAAAAGCTTAACTTCTTGTTAATCTAACTGTGTTTTCAGATTTGAAAAAGGCTTTACAGCAAAAGCATACCATGCGATTGTCTGAGGACGGTGCCCCACATCAACATATTTTTCAACCAGCACAGGCTTCACAAAATCACAAATAGCGATTAAATAAATCACTTACCTTTGCAGATATTCCTCTGATTGCAATCCCAAGGGTCCCAGCAACAACATGAATGGTCATTTGTTCAATAAAATCCTTCTTTATATCCCAAAAAGTCAGTTTAGTTGGCGCCATTGAATTCAGTAATCCACTCGTTCAACATGCTGACAAAGGAGTCCAAAAAGCTACCACTACACATCGTCCAAACAAGTGAAACAACTTTTCTATTAAATCCTCAGGTACTCTAAAATGTAAATAAACTATAATATTTCATACGGAAAGTAGTATGTTCAATAGGGTAGGAAAATCCGTAAGCGCTCCCTCTAGTCCCCCAAAAAAACCTACAAATACTTGTTAATTTTTCCAAAAACAAGCCTGAAACCTTGAATATAGACAGTTGACATCTAATGGAAGCCATAGGAATTGCAATCTGGGAGATGGATTTACATAGAAACAATAGAAACCCATTATAAGAGCCTGCGAGCTCAAAAGAAAAACAATTCCGGTTGGATTGTCTTTGGATTTTTGCCCGACATTTTTATCTTGTTATAGTCTCAGACATTATTTTAACAGTTTTAGAAACCTCAAAGTGTTTTCTATCTAATGCTATCAATTATATGCATATCCTGGCATCTGGGCCTGAGTAACAGGCAGTTTACTTTGGGCATGTCAGTCAGGTGGAAATTCAGGAAACTAGACCTTATCCCAGAGAGGATTTAGGTGCCTTTAATAGTAGTAGGTGCCAGGTGGACCAGTTTATGTCAAGAACTGCAAAGCAGCTGTTTTTTTTGCGCTCAACAGTTTCCCTTATGTATCAAGAATAGTCCACCACCCAAAGGACATCCAGCCAGTGTCCATCCGTCGAATTGGTGTGTGTGTGTGTGTGTCTCTACCCTCGCACTGAGCTATGTAGGGGTACCGACGATTGCTGGGCAGCCAACCATCCGGGTGAGCAATTAAATAGAAATAGACAGCATGAAATATGGTTATTACTGTTAAACAAAAGGCACATTTAGAGAATTGAGCAGATAATTGTCATTCTTTCTCCTACACAGCTGTTATTTGTCCCCCTGTATTTTGTTAACTTAATGTCTCGCGGTAATAATCGACTGAGGAGAGGGCAGAAGCTTTCTATTTACATTTTTAATTACCGTGACTTTTGACACTGTGTGATTTTCCAGTTTCACTTAACTTAAATGACTTTAAAAAATGTTTATTAGGTTAATGTGTCTTCTAGCACATTATGCTCAACATACACTTTTTGGTGTTTCTTAGTTTATTTTTGCTAAGTTTGTGAATTCAATTCGGTTAGTAGTCAAATAATCACAATAGAATCAAGGTATTTATAAATTGAAATATTGAGATGTTAAGATATTAATAATTTAATAGACATTGATTAATTTGTTTTTAATAGGCTGTGCCATTTCGTAACAAGGTGTGTGGAAAAAACCCTTACAAAAGAAATCACATGAAAAAATCACGTGAAAAGTGTCACAAGGGAAAAACAGACATGTGTGAAGTTTCACATAGATTTTTCACATTTTTCTCATGAATAAGAAATATGTATTTTTAACACACTTGAATCATTATACTCAGGTAAGCTAAGTAACCTTTTTACAGAATGGAATTGAAGAATTTGAAATTCTATGTGTGACCCGATTCAGGAAACTAGGCGTTTGTCGCAAGTCACGTCTTCATAGGAGAGCCGTTTGAACGTAAAACATTTTTTAAAATCAAAATGAGTTTTTTGGCAGAAATGCCTTCTCGATCATGTAAACTTTCATGTGCCTTTATAACTAACTTGTATGCAATTTGTAAATACGAATAAAATTGTTAAATAACAAGCCTTGTTGGTTAAGCCACAGAAAAAGCCCGCAACCTTCCCACTAGCCATGATTGGCTGAGATAATGAATGGGCTGGACATGCCGAGGGATGAGTTCGGATTGGTCTGCCATATAGACTGCTTCTGTCTATTTGAGCTCGTTAGTCTGTGTAGGTAATCCTGTAGAACACTGCTTTTAAAAAAATTTATTGTGAAGTGGAGCTGAATAAGTGTTGCTCTCCACTTTCTGGAGGATCAAGTTTTGAAATCAGTGGAATTAGAGTATGATAGCTAAAGAGATGGAGAAAACACCTGTCTCCGGATTACATCTTCAAACTAAGGGCAACCGTGGTATGGCATTCCTGACAGGGAGACACATCCATCATGCATGATAATGTATACAGGTAAGCTAGTCTAGCGTTAGCTAGCTACATTTTCAGATTGTACACGTTTCTACATTGGCAGAAAGTGGTTTCATTTCAAGCTAAAGTGTACTGTTAGCTAGCTAATGAGATCCTCATGTTAGCTAGCTACCATTGAACCTGGTTGGTTATTTCCCAGCACTGTGGCGTTGTTGACACTGTTCATTGTTGTTTAACTAGCTAACGTTAGCTGGCTGGCTCGTTTGCTAACATTAAGTGATGTGTGTACAACATCCATTGAATATGGCCGGTGTCAGTAAACGTTTGCAAAAAAGCATAATGAAATTGTTGCCAGCAGAGCTGGTTAGGCTGTTTTCATGTTATCCAATCATCGGCCAGAGCTTCAAGTTTGCACTCCGAGAGCGAAAGTAGATGGGTGGGGCTAAAGCTTAAGAGGGTGTGAATGATGCTGAATGGGTGTAGACAAAGAAGAGCTCTTCAGTAGATACCAAAACATTCTAAGGTCATTTTCTCAAAAATGAGTTTACAAGTTGATCAACATTAAAAGCAGAATTACTTTCCCATTGTTCCTCAAATGCAGTGTATGATATACTATGTTGTAGCTGTGAGTCTTTACTTTAATCCAACGTAAAAAACACAATTTCAAATTTTAATACTTAAGACCGAATCCAGGTGGTGAGTCACATATGTGGAAACATTACTCTTGCAACACATTAACACCAGCTTTTCACATGCAAGGAGAATAACACTATTTCACCACCACATGTGAAAGTTACATTTTCGGCAATGAATGTTTCTTACATGTGAAACTGCAAATGTGAGTTTTACATGTATTTGTATTTATTATGGATCCCCCATTAGCTGCTGCCAAAGCACCAGCTGCTCTTCCTGGGGTCCAGCAAAATTAAGGCAGTTTATATATTTTTCCAAACATTACAATACATTCACAGATTTCACAACACACTGTATGCCCTCAGGCCCCTACTCCACCACTACCACATATGTACATCCAAGGGACAGCCGTGCTGCCCTGTTCTGAGCCAATTGCAATTTTCATAAGTCCTTTTTTGTGACACCTGACCACATGACTGAACAGTAGTCAAGGTGCGACAAAACTAAGGCCTGTAGGACCTGCCTTGTTGATAGTGTTGTTAAGAAGGCAGAGCATCGCTTTATTATAGACAGACTTCTCCCCATCTTAGCAACTACTGCATCAATATGTTTTGACCATGACAGTTTACAATCTAGGGTTACTCCAAGCAGTTTAGTCATCTCAACTTGCTCAATTTACACATTATTTATTACAAGATTTAGTTGAAGTTTAGGGTTTAGTGTGTGTTTTGTTCCAAATACATTACTTTTAGTTGTAGAAATATTTAGGGATAACTTATTCCTTGCCACCCACTCTGAAACTAACTGCAGCTCTTTGTTGAGTGTTGCAGTCATTTCAATCATTGTAGTAATCATTGTAAATCTAACAAGACAACCCCCACGATAATTTTATCATCAATTTCTCTCAGCCAATCATCAGTCATTTGTGTACGTGCTGTGCTTGTTGAGTGTCCTTCCCTATTAACATGCTGAAATTCTGTTGTCAATTTGTTTACTGTGAAATAGCATTGTATCTGGCCAAACACCATTTTTTCCATAAGTTTACTAAGGGTTGGTAACAGGCTGATTGGTCGGCTATTTGAGCAAGTGAAGGGGGCTTTATTACTCTTGGGAAGCGGAATGACTTTCAGCTTCCCTCCAGGCCTGAGGGCACACACTCTCTAGTAGGCTTAAATTGAAGATGTGGCAATATCGTCTGCTATTATCCTCAGGAATTTTCCATCCAGATTGTCAGACCCCGGTGGCTTGTCATTGTTGATAGACAACAATAATTTTTGTTGCCTCTTCCACACTGACTTACGGAATTCAAATTATGAAATTCCTGTCTTTCATAATTTGGTCCGATATACTTGGATGTGTAGTGTCTGCGTTTGTTGCTGGCCTAAGTTTGCTTATCTTGCCAATGAAAAAGGCATTAAAGTGGGCTATCAGTGGGCTTTGTGATGAATGAGCCATCTGATTCAATGAATGAAGGAGCCGAGTTGTACTTTTTGCCAAAAATTTCATTTAAGGTGCCCCAAAGCTTTTTACTATTGTTCTTTATATAATTTATCTTTGTTTCATAGTGTAGTTCATTTTTATTTAGTTTAGTCACATGATTTCTTAATATGCAGTATGTTTGTCATTCTGTTGGGCTGCCAGACTTAATTGCCATACCTTGTGCCTTATCCCTCTCAACCATACAATTCCTCGTCAATCCAAGGGGATTTAACAGTTTTTACAGTCATTTTCTAATGGGTGCGTGCTTATTAGTAAATGGAAAAAGTAGTTTCATAAATGTGTCAAGTGCAGCATCTGGTTGCTCCTCATTACACACCACAGACCAGCAAATATTATTTTCATCATCAACATATGAATCACAACAAAACGTATTGTATGACCTCTTATACACTATATTAGGCCCAGCCTTTGGAACTTTGGTTTTCCTAGATATGGCTATTATATTGTGATCACTACATCCTATGGATTTGGATACTGCTTTAAAGCAAATATCTGCAGCGTTAGTAAAGATGTGATCAATACATGTTGATGGTTTAATTTCTGTGCTGTTTGTAACTACCCTGGTAGGTTGACTGACAACCTGATCCAGGTTGAAGGCATTGTTAAGAGTTTGAAGTTTTTTCCTGATTGGGCAGCTTGATGATAGCCAGTCAATATTTAAATCACCCAGAAAATATACTTCTCTGTTGATATCACATACATTATCAATGTCACGACTTCCGCCGAAATCGGTCCCTCTCCTTACTCGGGCGGCGTTTGGCGGTCGACGTCACCGGCCTTCTAGCCATTGCTGATCCACTTTTCATTTTCATTTTCATTTTGTTTTGTCTTTGTTTTACACACCTGGTTTCAATTCCCCAATTACATGTTCATTATTTAACCCTCTGTTTTCCCCATGGTCTTTGTGCGTGTTTGTTCGTTGTTAAGTGGTCGGTATTTCTGTGAGCTGGTGTGTTTCCCAGTGTGGAAATTATTGTTGGTTTATTTACGAGTAAAGTTACGTTTTTACTCAGTTCTGTGTCCTGCGCCTGACTTCGTCCGACCCGCCACACACTGACACTTGACAATCAAGCATTTCACACATATTATCCGGATACTGACTGTTAGCAGTTGGTGGTTTATAGCAGCTTCCCACAAGAATGGGCTTTAGGTGAGGCAGATGAACCTGTAGCCATATTACTTCAACAGTATTTAACATTAGATCGTCTCTAAGCTTTACAGGAATGTGGTTCTGAATATAGACCGCAACACCGCCTCCGTTGGCATTTCTGTCTTTTTGGTAGACGTTATAACCATACAGCTACCACTGTATTATCAAAGGTACTTTCTAAGTGTGTTACAGAGATAGTCAGAATATGAATGTCATCTGTTACAAGCAAGTTATTGACTTCTTGAACCTTGTTTCTTAGACTATATGGGCTATTTTTAGCACTTTTCTGGGTTGCTCGATTGTTTTTAATGCTTTACTGGGAAGCTTATCAGAGGTAGATTTACTCATGTTATTTACATTGGAGCTGATAGTGCAGGGTGAGCTGCATAAAGTGGTCTTCCTACTATTGCACACCACCTCAGTGCTAACAGTGGAACTCTGGTTTATAGGCTCATGATTACTGCTTACAATAGCTGTAGGATAAACAGATGTATTCGGTGCAATTAGGGGTACATAAATTAAATTACTTACATTGTGTTTGCCAATAAGATCATGTACATTTGATGCAGCATTATGACGACTCATTGTCACAATGGTAGGGATTTAACTGAGCTGGTCTTGTGTCATTTACCTGTCATTGTTTCAACGCAGCCCTGAAATGTGTGGACAGAGTGACGTGATTGTTTTTACATGTGAAAATGTAATAACATGAAAATCAATACGTGTAAGTGAGATTTTCCCATGTGGAGTTTGATTTTCACGTTATCTTTCAATTCCACATGTGAACGTGAGATTTTCACATTGATTATCACATGTTAACTTGCAATTCCACATGTGAACGTGAGATTTTCACATGAACATTTTCACGTGAAACTGCATATCACAGATTTGATTCGGCTGAAAGCAAATATTATGGATTGAGAGAGAGATGTTGGAAACCTTAAAAAAAACCTTGAAATTTAAACTCAACGTGAAAAACAGCTATTACGAAAATTCTATTTTCACATGTTTTTGTTGTAAGGAGAGTTCGGACATCTCGCTATCCTCTCTCTCTCAATCTATAATACTAGCATTCAGCCAAATCAAATCTGTGATATTAATTTCTCAAATTTAAATGTTCTTGTCGCCTCACCTCTCGGGACAAAGAATTTCTCTCTTCTCAAAATTGTGAACGATTTCTAATGTATTTATAATATGTTTTTCTAATATACCTTATTTCAGTCTCAACAGCATGCAAATATGAATATGAATCATCCTTTATATAATTTATATGAATCACCCATACTACCCACAACCAAAGGGGGGTGCCAACCAAATATTTTGCTGGTCCACATCCTAACACATTTGGGTGGGTGGGTGTGTGTGTGGGGGGATGGAGTGAGTTAAGCAAGGGAAAGGGAGAGAGAGCGTTGGTTTGTGTGTGTGAGGTATTGTGGTGAGTGTATATCTGTGAGGAAGTGTGTTAGTTCACATGAGTGTGTAAAAATGTGTGAGTGGGGGCCCCATGTATTTACGTAAGGCAGTGAGAGAGAGTCACTTGGCTCTGTCATATCCTTACATGGTCTCTCCTATCATTGCTACGCAGACGACACACAATTAATCTTCTCCTTTCCCCCTTCTGATAACCAGGTGGCGAATCGCATCTCTGCATGTCTGGCAGACACATCAGTGTGGATGACGGATCACCACCTCAAGCTGAACCTCGGCAAGACGGAGCTGCTCTTCCTCCCGGGGAAGGACTGCCCGTTCCATGATCTCGCCATCATGGTTGACAACTCCATTGTGTCCTCCTCCCAGAGTGCTAAGAGCCTTGGCGTGACCCTGGACAACACCCTGTCGTTCTCCGCTAACATCAAGGCGGTGACCCGATCCTGTATGTTCATGCTCTACAACATTCGCAGAGTACGACCCTGCCTCACACAGGAAGCGGCGCAGGTCCTAATCCAGGCACTTGTCATCTCCCGTCTGGATTACTGCAACTCGCTGTTGGCGGGGCTCCCTGCCTGTGCCATCAAACCCCTACAACTCATCCAGAACGCCGCAGCCCGTCTGGTGTTCAACCTTCCCAAGTTCTCTCACGTCACCCCGCTCCTCCGCACACTCCACTGGCTTCCAGTTGAAGCTCGCATCTGCTACAAGACCATGGTGCTTGCCTACGGAGCTTTGAGGGGAACGGCACCTCCGTACCTTCAGGCTCTGATCAGTCCCTACACCCAAAGAAGGGCACTGCGTTCATCCACCTCTGGCCTGCTCGCCTCCCTACCTCTGCAGAAGCACAGTTCCCGCTCAGCCCAGTCAAAACTGTTCGCTGCTCTGGCACCCCAATGGTGGAACAAGCTCCCTCACGACGCCAGGACAGCGGAGTCAATCACCACCTTCCGGAGACACCTGAAACCCCACCTCTTTAAGGAATACCTGGGATAGGATTAAGTAATCCTTCTAACCCCCCCCACCCTCCCCCCAAAAAGATATAGATGTACTATTGTAAAGTGGTTGTTCCACTGGATATCATAAGGTGAATGCACCAATTTGTAAGTCGCTCTGGATAAGAGCGTCCGCTAAATGACGTAAATGTAAAAATGTAAATGTATTCGCTTGTGTGTTTTTGTTTACATGTACGTGATATCCATGAATAGGTCCCTCAGCCCTCATGCCCATCTCCCTCCATGCACCGCTGTGTGGCAGGCAGCATCTTTCATTTCAATATTTCAATATTTAAGTCTCACTTTTACAAGCCCCAGAGGTTCAAAGTCATTGTAAGGGTATGTGCAACTGGGCTGTTTGGCTCTCTGTCAATTACTTTCCCTTCTTCTTACACTGAGCCTGGTTTGATTTTATATTTATTTATATATTAGTATAGGTGAAAGACAGTCCTTCTTAAGTACAGTATCATACTTAGTTAGGAAGCTAACACATGTCGTTTTAGACTGAAATATATAGTATAAATAAGAATTACTTTGTGCTTTTTGATTTTTTTATTATTGATTGGTGACTCACAGCATTTGTTTTATTAATGTATTGTGGTATCCCAGGAGGTCTACCCTGGGGGATGGTAATAGAGGGGAGGTACGTGAGGCGACGTTGGCTCCCTCTGCTGGGGATACGGGAGCTGGGCACCTCGACACGGACAGCTATAAGTGGAGGTAATTAGAGGAAAGTGCCAACCAGCCGTGGAGGCTAAATAAAAGGAGCACGATGACACACCGCGAGAGAGAAGGGGGAGAGACGGACACCAGTTAAGAGAGAGAAGAAAGACCGAGCAAAACCGAAGTGATTTCTTTGATATCTTTATTTTCCGTCTTAGTAAAGTTGTTTTGTGGACTAAAGCCTCCCTGTCTCTGTGTCAATCTCTGCAAGCTCAACCCAACACCCCACAGTTTACCACATATGGTGGAGAATGCGGGCAACTCAGTAGCTTTGGGTGCCGTGGGGTCGAGTGTGCGGCGATGACCACGGAGGAGCTGGTGGCTCAGTTCATCCTCAGCCAGCAGAAGCAACAGGCTTTCCAGGAGCAAGCACTGGAGGAGCAGCACCAACAAAACCGCAGACTGGTAGCGGAGGTAGCCCAGTTGAAGGTTGGGAGGGCTCAGGAATCTGACCCGAATCAGTTCCTGGTTCAGTTAACTTCTATGGGCTAGGTGGGACGTTAGCGTCCCACTCTATTCAACAGCCAGTGGAATCGCGTGGCGCGAAATACAAATACCTCAAAAATGCAATAATTTCAATATTTCAAACATACGACTATTTTACACCATTTGAAAGATAAGACTCTCGTTAATCTAACCACATTGTCCGATTTCAAAAAGGCTGTACAGCGAAAGCAAAACATTAGATTATGTTAGGAGAGTACATAGCCACAAATAATCACACAGCCATTTTTCAAGCAAGCATACATGTCACAAAAACCAAAAACACAGTTAAATGTAGCACTAACCTTTGATGATCTTCATCAGATGACACTCCTAGAACATTATGTTATACAATACATGCATGTTTTGTTCAATCAAGTTCATATTTATATCAAAAAACAGCTTTTTACATTAGCATGTGATGTTCAGAACTAGCATTCCCACCCAAAACTTCCGGTGAATTTACTAAATTACTCATGATAAACGTTGACAAAATACATAAATTATTTTAAGAATTATAGATACAGAACTCCTTTATGCAATCGCTATGTCAGATTTTAAAATAACTTTTTGTCGAAAGCACATTTTGCAATATTCTGAGTACATAGCTCAGCCATCACGGCTAGCTAATTTGACACCCGGCAAGTTCGAGGCAACCTAATCTCAGAATTACTATAAAAAAAATTGGATTACCTTTGCTGTTCTTCGTCAGAATGCACTCCCAGGACTGTTACTTCCACAACAAATGTTGTTTTTGTTCCAAATAATCCCTAGTTATGTGCAAATACCCCCGTTTTCTTCGTGCGTTCAGGTCACTATCCAAAGGGTAACGTGCGAGCTCATTTCGAGACAACAAATTTCAAAATGTTCCATTACCGTACTTAGAAGCATGTCAAACACTGTTTAAAATACATTTTTATGGTATTTTTCTCGTATAATAGCGATAATATTCCAACCGGACAATACTGTATTCATTCAAAGAGGAAAATAAAAAATGCCGAGGTCTCGTGAACGCGCATTTCCATTCCCTTTGTACTCAGGCAGACCGCTGACAAACTGAGTTACTATACTTTGCCCAGAGAGAGGAGACGCCCCAATCCGCTTTCTGGCGGCTTTAGAGAGCCAATGGAAGCCTTAGAAAGTGCAACATAACCCCACGGATACTGTAGTTTCGATAGACAAGCAAAAGGAGAATTACAACATTGCAGACAGGCCACTTCCTACTTGGAATCTTCTCAGGTTTTTGCCTGCCATATGAGTTCTGTTATACTCACAGACACCATTCAAACAGTTTTAGAAACTTTAGAGTGTTTTCTATCCAAATCTAATAATAACTAATAATATGCATATTCTCGTTTCTGGGCAAGAGTAGTAACCAGTTTAAATTGGGTACGTTTTTTATCCGGCCGTGAAAATACTGCCCCCTAGCCCAGACAGGTTAAGGGAGGAAGATGACGTTGAGTCGTATCTTTGCACCTTGGAGAGGACGGCACAGCGGGAAGGATGGCCCAAGCCCAAGTGGGCCAGCTTGTTGGCACCCTACCTCTCTGGGAAGGCCCAGAAGGCCTACTTTGATTTGAACACTGACCAGGCCGCGAATTATGAGGGACTCAAACAGGAGATACTAAGCCATTATGGGTTCAATCTCGCACGCTGTGCACAAGTGGTCCACGACTGGGCCTTTGACCCCACCCTGTCCCCCGTGCTCAGATGAGCGACCTTTTTGCGGCTGACCAAGGGCTGGCTACTGACGGAAGTACCGTCCCTCCCGATGCTCGACAAGCTTGTCCTGGATAAATACCTTCGGGCCCTGTCCTACGAGATGAAGAAGATGGTGAGCATGCAGAACCCCCAGAGCCTGAAGGAGTTGCTGACAGCAGTGGAGATTCACCAGAACACCCAGGACCTGCTGAGAGGGGCCCGAGCAGAGAGAGGAGACGCGGCGAGGGGGATGACCAACACAAAGAGAGGCAAGGAGCTGAAGGGGGCCTGGACGGAACCAGCCAAGCCTGTGAAGCGGGAGGGTGACCCCAAACCGACGACATCGGCAGCTGCTGGACCCTGATCAGAGACGCTGCTATGAGTGCGGTGAGCCGGGGCACCTCGCGTGGAGCTGTCCCAGCCGGGAAGAGGCAATGCCCTCCGCTACCCCCCAGCTCTGGGATAACCCGGATGGCGAGTTACGTCACCTCCTGTTGGGCGCACACCGAGACGGCCCCTCCGATGGTTCTTGTACGAATCGATGGCATCGACACCAGCGCTCTGCTGGACTCCGGTAGGATGGTGACCCTGGCCCACCCGCAGTGGCTCACACAAGAGGGGAAGGAGGAACCATGGGACGAGGAGGTGACAGTGTCCTGTGTACACGAGGACACAAAGAGGTACCCAACGGTGCCCGTGAGGATAACCACCCCAAAGGGGGAGTGCCAGATGCACGTGGGAGCTGTTCCTAACCTGCCCGTGTCCCTTCTCCTTGGTCTAGACTGCCCTCTCTTCCAGGCACTGCGGAGGAGGGACCTGGGGAGGTGAGCACGGGAGATAGGAAGAAAAGGAAAAAAGACAGTGGCCTGTGCAACCCAACCCCCGCCACAAGAGGGGTCCACTGGGCCCGGATCAGACCCGGAGGAGGGAGGCGACCCCGCTCCTGCAAGCGATCCACCATGCGAGGAAGGCCTCAGGCTCCCCTTTATGGAGGTGGAGGCCCGAGTGGGACCTCCCGACACGGGAATCCTCACGGGTCAGTTTGGGACGGCCCAATTAGAAGACCCCAATCTCCAGAACGCTGATTGCGGTGGATGGCGTACTGTTACCTGGGGTAAATGATTGGCGCTACCCCCACTTCGCAACCAAGCATAACTTATTGTATCAGGTAGTAAAGCATAATGGGGAGACCAAAGACTTGTTACTCATACCCAGCCAGTATGTTAGGACTGTGTTGCAGCTTGCCCACACCCACCTGCTTGGGGCACACCTGGGGATGGAGAAAACCAGGGAGCGGATCAGAAACTGGTTCCACTGGCCCGGAGTCAAGCACGCCATGGAGGACTACTGCCGTAGTTGCCCGGAGTGCCAGATCACAGCTCCGAGGGTATATTATCGAAACCCTTTTGTTCCCTTGCCCATTATAGGAGGGCCATTCGAGCGGGTGGCAATGGATCTGGTGGATCCGTTGGTGAAGACCGCGAGGGGACTATGCCACCCGTTATCCTGAAGCAATCCCGCTACGCACGGCGGCAGCAAAAGGTATCGCACGGGAGCTCTTCCATTTATTTAGCAGGGTGGGTATTCCGCGGGAAATCCTGCCGGACCAGTGCACTGCGTTCATGTCTCGTGTGATGAAGGATGTCTGCAATCTGTTATGAATCAAACAGGTGAGGATCAGTGTGTACCATCCATAAACCGGCGGGCTGGTGGAACCCCTCAATAAGACCCTGAAACGGATGCTGAAGAAGGTCATCGAGAGAGATGGGAGGAACTGAGACCAGCTATTGCCCCACCTGATGTTTTCAGTGCACGAGGTACCCCAAGCATCCACGGGGTTCTCCCACTTTGAGCTCCTGTATGGCCGTCAGCCCCGCGGGCTGCTGGACCTAGCCAAGGAGGCCTGGGAAGAGCAGCTGACCCCCCTTTGCAGCGTAGTAGAACATGTGGAGGAGATGAGGGAGAGGATGACGGCGATTTGGCCAGTGGAGAGAGCACATTGCCCAGGCGCAACGTGCCCAGGAGTGTGTATACAACCGGGGGGCCCAACCAAGAGAGTTCCAACCCGTGAGAAGGTCTCAGTGCTGATCCCTACCATGGAAAGTAAATTCCTGGCTACGTGGCATTGGCCCTACGACATCGTTGAGCAGGTAGGCAACGTCAACTATAAATCCTCGTCGTTCGCCTAGGATAGGGGGCGCTACAGCGATTTTTGAAAAACATTCGTGCCCATTTTAAACGGCCTCCTACTCAAACTCAGAAGCTAGGATATGCATATAATTAATACTTGTGGATAGAAAACACCCTAAAGTTTCTAAAACTGTTTGAATGGTGTCTGTGAGTATAACAGAACTCATATGGCAGTCAAAACCCCGAGACAGATCGTAACAGGATGTGGAATTCTGAATTGCGGACTCAACTTCATCACTTTGCCTATAAATCACACCGTGAGCTATGGTTTATTGAGCACTTCCTATTGCTTCCACTAGATGTCCCCAGTCTTTACAAAGTGGTTTGAGCCTTCTACTGTGAAACCTGACAGAATGAGAGTCTGTGGAACGTGGTCACATGAGGAGGGCCATCACCATTATGACGCCGGCGCCCCTGGCTACCCTCCCCTTTCGAAACGTTTTGAAAGACAATGCAATCATCCCCCTTGAATCTTATTGGAGCTCTGGTTGAAAAAGGCCCTAAAGATTTATGTTATACAACGTTTGACATGTTTGAACGAACTTTTTAAAAAAAATGCATTTTGTTGAGAGAGAAGTCCCGCGGCCGATGGTACTTTTGGAGCAGCCTTCAGAACGCGCTAACAACAACAAGCTATTGGGACATAAAGGATTAACTTTTTCGAAAGAAAATACATTTGATGTGGACCTGGGATTCCTGGAAGTGCCTTCTGATGAAGATAATCAAAGGTAAGGGATTATTGACAATAGTATACAAGACTAGATTTGATATGCGATTGTTCCAAGATGGCGCTGACCTGTATTGCTAGCCTATTTTCTGAGTATCGCATCCCCTTTTATCGCAAAGTGTGATTACCCAGTAAAGTTATTTTTAAATCTGGCATTACAGGTGCTTTCAAGAGATATTCATCTATAAATCTTAGAATGACAATATTACATTTTAAAAATGTTTTCGAATAGTAATTTAGTAAATTGTAGCGCTATTTCACCGGATGCATTTGAGGGAAAATAGTTTGTCAACGTTACGCGCCGATGTAAAATGCTGTTTTTATATATAAATATGAACTTTATCGAACAAAAGAATGCATGTATTGTGTAACATGATGTCCTAGCAGTGTCATCTGATGAAGTTTGTAAAAGGTTAGTGCTGCATTTAGCTGTTTTTTGGTTATTTGTGATGCATGTGGTTGGTCGGAAAATGGCTATGTGGCTACTTTTACGATATACTCCTCTAACATAATCTAATGTTTTGCTTTTGCTGTAAAGCCTTTTTGAAATCGGACAACGTGGTTAGATTCAGGAGAGGTGTATCTATAAAACGATATAACATAGTCCTATATTTGAAAAAAGATATATATTAAATTTCGTTATGCTAATGGCGATAGGATTTTTTCGCTGGATGTCCGTCCCGCATACGGGACGAGCCCGTCAAGAGGATAAGGTCCGGCAACCGGGGCGGAGAAAACCCCTCCAGCTTTACCATGTGAATTTACTGAATAAATGGCACGCACGTGAGGCGCTGTGCTTAACGTGGACCCGGCCACAGTAGGGCCCTCCCTCGGTCGAAGTGGCAATGGGGAAGATCTCAGCCCGACCCAACGACAAGAACTCAGAGAGTTGGTCCAGCAGAATACGGCCATGTTCTCCGAGGTGCCGGGGCGCACGGACCTCGTGGAACATCAGATCCACACCCTTCCGGGAGAAAAAGTGAGTAAACAGCCATACCGGATACCAGAAGCCCGGAGGGTGGCAGTCCAGCGGGAAGTGATGACAATGTTAGAAATGGGGGTACTGGTGGAGTCACGCAGTGAGTGGTCTAGACCCATAGTGCTGCTTCCGAAACTGGACGGAACCGTCTGCTTCTGTAATGACTTCCGGGCCCTGAACGAGGTCAGTAAGTGTCACGAGAATTTTCAATCCCAATGATGATAACTAACAATCATTTAAGCTTTGACTAATTCCCGAGGTTTGTAAGACCCTGGGTTTAATAATAATTTGGCAAAGTCTCAGATTCTGCAAAATGTTTGTCGTTTATTCAGAGAACGTTCTAAAGTCAACCAAAATTTGAACAGTCTTTATTACCCCCTCTACGCACGCACGCACGCGCACACACACACACACACAAACACACACACACACACACACACACACACACACACACACACACACACACACACACACACACACACACACACACACACACACACACACACACACACACACACACACACACACGGTTTATCACTTTTCTACCAGCCTTGGCAGTTTCTCGCTGTTCCTCCCCTCCCTAGATTAGAGAGGCCTTGGAAGGGCCCTCCTGTTGTCAGCTTTTTCAGAGTTATCATGTGTAGTCTACCAGCCTCTGTTTTCTCAATCATACATTTCTCCCTCTTAACTTGACCAACATTACTACATAGTAACACAATGGTCTAGTCACACATTGATAAGGGAATAATTGGTTTAAAGGTAAATGATTAAAGAATCCAACCCTGAAATGTAACTAATTAGTAATTAGTAGTTATGTATAATGAATAATTAAAGTACTAAACGTAAGTCCCATAAGGTCTAGTAGAGACCCGGGAGGAAGAGAAATGTATGTGTGTATGAGTGTGCCTAAGAAAATAGCAAGAACAATTAGACTGTGTTTGACCTGACCTAGCGAGAACTTAGAGAAGAAAGGGAGTAACTCTCAAGGTTCCTCTAATCTCGGGGGAAAGGAACAGACAGTGCTGGGTCGTGATTAACAGTGGTGAGAACTCTGGGGAGGGATACAACTCACCTACTGTTCGTGTGTATGTATGTGTGTAGGACATCTACTGTTTGTGTGGAGGTATGTGCGTAAGTAGGGATTGAGCATAAAATGAATGTCTGTGTAATGGACTTCAGTGCAATGGACTTCTCTGAATAAACTGTACGAACCTTTTGCATAAGCTGAGTCTTTGCCTAATTATTATTAACCCAGTGTCTTACAAACCTTGGGGATTAGTCAAAGCTTATCGATTGTTAATTATTATCGTTGGGATACAAAATACTTCCGACAGCTTGGTCCTTCGAAAGCCAGAACTCAATACCTGCTTCTGTCGGTCCAGGAAGACAGCGAAACCATGCACGGGCGGATGAAATATCCGTAGATTAAAGACCTGGCCCCTTGCTGAGGGTTCTTCACAGGCTGGTGGCAAACTGGTTTGCGACAGAAGCGGTGACGAGATCCTACCAACATTGAAACCTCAGCTGCAAAAAAACAAGGTTAGTGCGCTTTATTCACGGATTAGGGGAGAGCACCTGTATGATTGCATTAAATGATGAAATGAGAGTGAAAGGCGGGAGCGATTATAAAGGATTTTAATGTACTCTGGGTGTTAGACGCTGGAATATCCGAAGGAGTTTATATCTGGTGACCTGTCTTTAGAATTTTCTGTGGAGAAAAAATGTTTTAAAGGGAACCAAGTATTCTGTGCAAATGGAAGATAGGAATCGGGTATAAATTGAAATAGGAGGAGGAGGGGTCCGGAATGACTCCAAGGTATCTGTGGCCACTACCAATATAAACTAGCTAAATGTTGAGACCTTAAACGTACAATTGCTTGAAAGACATTGGCACAAAAACGTAAATTGGAAGGCGACATAATAATAATATAATTATGAGCGAGGTCAGAGACATGATTATATTAATATAGGTCGCCTGTCTAAACACGCCTAGGAGGGGATGGTCAGATCTTTAGGAGGCGCACATCTAGGTCTGATTATCCAATGAAGGAGGGAAACCTAATATAGCGGAGTGAGATACGGGATATTACGGGATAAACAGAAAAATAGGCTGCTAACTAGGGCTTTACGACCCCTGGAAAATAGCTTATAGTTGTATACGTATGAGACCTAATGTCCGATCGAAAGACACCTCTATAGATAAAGTTTCAAGAAAGGAAAAGCACACATAGGTCAAGAGATACACATAGATTTTGAGCATAAGAGTGTTAGTACACGCATAGGGAGTAGTGACATACACTTCAATTGTGAGACACATAGATTGTGAGAAGAAGGAAAGGTAATTGAATCAGAGTTTTAGAAGCACACACATAGTTTAAGAAGATAATTGTTTGCATGTGAGATAGATATATTGTTCAGTCAAAAGTCGCAAGGAAGGACATAAAAATAAGTATAACTTATTGTTGTATACGTGTGAGATATAAATAATATATCAGGATTCATACAAATAATTATTCTAAAATTCTAGGAAAGATTAACGGTAGGTATTTTTCAACATAGGTTAAGGATAATAATGGTAGAAAGCACACACATAGAGATTAATAGCACGTACACATAGATCGTGAGAAGAAGCATAATAACAACGATAGTAATTGAACGAACATGGGTAGTAAATCCTCTAAGGGTATTCCGGTATTTACCAGAGATGAGAGATATATGCAGGGAAAAGATAAAAGAAACATCTATTTTGGCCCGAAATGGAGGAAGAAGTACAAATTTGATGGATGTTTAAATAGAGAAAAACTGGAATCAATGATTAAACAAATAAATAGGATCTGTGCGGACAAGATAGAGAAGCAACGAACAGAAGGGCTTGATACCGCTCGTATTTGGCTGGCTGAAGCTAGAAAAAGAGCGGAGGGGGCCAAGAAAAAAGGAGCTACTAAGGACGAAGAATTAGGTAGCCAGGAGCAGACAGAGAGGACTCTCACGGCTCCCACAGAGAAACCACCTAAACCCAAATTATACCCCTCCCTGGCAGACCAGGGGTAGAGGGAAAATCCAGACGAGGTGGTGGTAATGAAACGGAGGCAGCCAAACCAGGTGCCGCACGTCCCGTTACCCCCTCCTCCATATGCTGGTCCTCAGGGAGCCGAGGGAGGGAGAGAAGAAGAGACACAGAAAGGAGTACAGGATTTAGCTACCTTATTGAGAAAGTGGATAGAGGTAGAGAAGGGTGGAGGTGAGAAAAGACAAAGAACTCTGAAGAGAGAAGACAGAGAGGGACCTAAATGTTACAAATGTAGCAAGCCAGGTCATTTTGCTTGAGATTGTGAGGCACCGTGTAAACACTGCAATAAAGTAGGCCATAATCACTGAGACTGTAAAAAGAGAGAACAGGTTGAGTCAGAGCATCTAACAGTAACTATCGGGGTAACTGTGTTCTTGGGGATAGAATCCCACTGACGGGATTGCTTGACAAGCTAGCATGGCGCGAAATTCAAAACAGCAAAAATCAAATAAGTTCAATTTCTCAAACAATCAACTATTTTACACCATTTGAAAGATAAACATCTCCTTAATCCAACCAAATTGTCAGATTTCAAAGAGGCTTTACGGCGAAAGCATAAAGTTAGATTATGTTAGGAGAGTACATAGACAAAAAATTACACACAGCCATTTTCAATGCAAGGACAGGCGTCACCAAAAGCAGAAAACCAGCCAAAATTATGCACTAACCTTTGACAATCGTCATCAGATGATACTCCTAGGATATTATGTTAGACAATACATGCATTTTTTGTTCTATCAAGTTCATATTTATATCCAAAAACAGCATTTTACATTGGCGCGTGACGTTCAGAAAATGTATTTCCCCCAAAACCTACGGTGAATCAGCACAACAATTTACAAGAATACTCATTATAAACGTTGATAAAATATTAAACTGTTATTCAAAGAATTATAGATTAACATCTCCTGAATGCAACCGCATTGACAGATTTCAAAATAACTTTACTGGGAATGCACACTTTGCAATAATCTGAGTACTGCGCTACCGGGTTCTGCCTTTCGGGCTTCATGGGGCACCAGCGACCTTTCAGCGACTCATGGATCGAGTCCTGCGGTCGCACAGTGAGTACGCTGCGGCGTATCTGAATGACATAATTGTGCACAGTGACAATTGGGAGTCACATCTGCGTAAGTTACAGGCCGTGATTGATGCGCTAAGGGATGCAGGTCTGACCGCGAACCCCCACAAGTGCAAGCTGGGCTACACCGGAGTGGAGTACCTGGGATATCAGATCGGGTGGGGAAATGTGAAATCCCCCCCCAAAAATCGCTTCCATTAGGGGATGGCCGGTCCCCCGAACTAAGAGGTAGGTAAAGTCATTCCTGGGGTTAGCAGGGTACTACAGTAGATTTGTACCTAACTTTCCCGCAATAGCTTCTCCCCTCACAGATCTATCAAAGGCACGACTACCCCAGACGGTGCAATGGACGGAGGACACAGAGGAGGCGTTCCAGGCCCTGAAGGATGTGCTATGTTCGCACCCGGTACTCGTCACCCCGGACTTCTCAAAGAACCTCCTCGTCCAGACAGACGCGTCTGACACCGGGGTAGGGGCCGTTTTGTCCCAAGAGCAGGAAGATGGGGAGCACCCCATCATGTATTTCAGCAGGAAATTCCTCCTGAGGGAGAAGACATACTCAATTGTCGAGGAGTGCCTCGCCGTGAAGTGGGCACTCGACACCCTCAAATATTACCTCCTCGGGAGGAAGTTCACCCTGATCACTGACCATGCCCCCCTCGTGTGGATGGCACGAGGTAAGGACACGAATAAGCGTGTCACCCACTGGTTCCTGTCCTTACAGCGATTCTCTTTCTCTGTCATCCACAGGTCAGGGGCCCAGCACGGAAATGCGGACGCCCTATCCAGGAGGGATGCAAACCTAGCCCTGAGCATGCCTCCCTCCCAGTTAGAGCTAAGGGGCTGTGTGTGTGGAATCCCAGGAGGTCTACCCCGGGGGATGGTAATAGAGGGGAGGTACGTGAGACGACGTTGGCTCCCTCTGCTGGGGATACGGGAGCTGGGCACCCCGACACGGACATCTATAAGTGGAGGTAATTAGAGGAAAGTGCCAACCAGCCGTGGAGGCTAAATAAAAGGAGCTCGATGGCACACCGTGAGAGAGAAGGGGGAGAGACGGACACCAGTTAAGAGAGAGAAGAAAGACCGAGCAAAACCAAAGTGATTTCTTTGATATCTTTATTTTCCGTCTTAGTAAAGTTGTTTTGTGGACCAAAGGCTCCCTGTCTGCGTGTCAATTTCTGCACGCTCAACCCAACACCCCACGGTTTACCACAGTATGCATCGAGGTGTATTTTTTGCACGCTTGCCATCTGTCGTGTGTGTGTGTATGTATGTGCACCATAGGCACACATTGATACATACACATGTACCATGTGTGTGTATCAATGTGTGCGCTCGCTTACGTGGTCCGTGCATACATGTTTGTGTTTGTGCTCACACAAACCTTTCATTGCACCCATTCCTCCTGTTTGGAAGATGAACTTAACGGTGGAAGTGAAGAAGAAGGGCAGCCTCATTTGCATAGCAGGGCTTTATTAGAATATGCTAAGGATGGAGAGTGTATTTCCAACCTCGGTGATGAATCGCTGCCGCATCACAAATGTTGCCTCAAAGTACTCTGTCGTCACCCTCATTTGCATACCTTGCGGTCTTCCTTCCTTTATTTATTTATTTACTTACCTTAATGGGCGAATGCTTATTTTAAATTACAGATTTGTCTCCAAGGAGACTTTTGGCAAGCACTCTGCAACTTAAATGGGGCCGTTCTGTTTCTTTATAGATGAACTGAGGGATTGTGGTTTAAAAGCTTCTGGATGTGTCTGTCTGTAGTCGGGATGCTGTGGAGGGTTTGTGATGTGGAGAATAAGGTGTTATTGAGAGGTTGGTTTAATGGTCGGGAATTAGACCTTACATTTGAAGGATGAGGTTTGATTGTTACTACACCCGTTCCGCCTCAAGGGTTCTCTCCAAAAAGTAGGTGCCACATTAGATTTCGGACACGGACCCTTCCAATAGCCAGTCTTTCAAGAATACAAATAGAGAAATTGTGTGGCTCATCCACATAATACAACACTGGTGTTTTATGGAAATTGACAGAATATATGGCCACACTGACGTTGAGCATCCAAAAGACTGACTTAACTTCAAATTTAATTAGTCTCCACTTCACATATTTACATCTAACTCTTCTAAAATCAAAGCTAAATCTACCACCACACCTTCCACTGCTCAGAACAAGCAACAACGCCAACATCTGATGACGTTTGGCTCCGTTTGTTTATGGAGGCCGATGGATTGCCGTGGCGAGCGTTGACTCTTGAGATCTCACTCGGTACCGGGCCAGTCAGATCTCGTCAGGCCCTGGATGACTAGATGAAACAGGCGTTGTTGGCCCATCCGCTCAGGTTTGCTTTCAAAAAGACAGCACTGCATGGTGCCTCGGAGACGAGGGGAGAAAAAAAAGGGGAGAAAAAAAACACGATTTATTTAGCATGTTTACTGTTTCTACCATTTCTTGGAGAGCAGGATTATTTTCACAAACAATAAAGCCCCTGGAGTATTACAATTAGAACTCAGGGATCCTGGGGTATTTGGCTTCCAAAAATATTGACTGTAGGTGGGGCTTTGATTTGCTTCATCTTAGGCATTGATTCCCAACTCTGGTCCTCGAATACCCCCAACAGTACACATTATTGTTGAAGCCCCAGTCAAACACATCTCATTCAACTTGTCAAGGGGTTGATGATTAGTTGCCAAGTACAATCAGGTGCGCTGTTCGGGGCCACAACAGAAATGTGTCCGGTTTGGGGTAGTTGAGGACCGGAGTTGGGAACTACTGCCTAAGAGAATGATGGGTTTGATCAAAGATGGGCTATTATATTGACAAGATATTCGAGTGACCACTAGCAATGGAAATACATGGCCTCAAAGATGGAAGGCAGGCGGGAGGAGGCAAGATCAGCTGGGACAATTCTAGCCAATGAGAGGGCAGATAGGCATGTGAACAACAGGTCATAGAGATAGATATAGGACTCATCTTTGTATCTGTGCCATTATAGCATCTGTAACAGCATGGGCAGTGCCATTGAGGTTATCTTCATTGGCTGATTGGTCCAAACTCAGGAATCCCCACCCAGTTGACTACTTTAAAATGATGGAATCCCTCAACGGAAATGTCCATGCTGAAAGGGGTTATATCCATGATGAGTCTCTATGACAACAGGCAACAGGCCAAAATGCCACTTGCATCCACTTATACTGTATCATTGCATTTGTAACCACCTAACCATTGCAAAACTTCTATTAGATAAAATAATCCTCACATGGCAAATTTATAATAATAATAATAATGATACAATCATGTACTTATATAGAGCTTTTCAAGGACCCAAAGTCACTTTACAATTGTAAAACAACCAAATTTAGTCAAAACAAAACATCAGACCAAAGAAAAACATGAATAAAGATAGGGGTGGGCTGAAAGAAGAGAAATGTGATGTATCAGTGTATGGGTAGGGGAGGGTTGGGATTTGGATACGAACCCAGTTTAGGGTAAGGGGTAGGGTAAGGGTTTGGGTTAGGTGCAGCTCAGTATGGTCAAGAGAGTAGTGTCTTTGTAGTATATGGACTCGCTTAAGGGTCGACCTTGTCAAAGAGGTGGGACTTTAGGAGGGAGTGAAAGACAGTGATGGACTCGCTGTCACAGATGGCTGGAGGGAGGGAGTTCCAGAGCCTAGGAGCAACTGTGGAAAAGGCCCTGTCGCTGAAGCTCTGGAGCTTCGACCTGGGGATGGCAAGGTGGACTGCAGTGGTGGAATGGAGTGAGCGTGTGGGTTGGTAGGGGAGAAGAAGGTCTTAGAGGTAAGGGGAGCAAGGTGGTGAAGGGCTTTGTAGGTCAGAAGGAGGATCTTGTAATCAATGCGTTGGGAGACAAGGAGCAAGTGGACATCACAGAGGACAGGGGTGATGTGCTGCCAGGACTTAGTGTGGGTGAGGAGTTGGGCTGCAGATTTTTGAAACATTTGGAGCTTATGGAGGGAGCTTGAGTTGATGCCGGAGAGTAGTGAGTTGCAGTAGTCAAGACGGGAGGAGATGAATGCATGTATGCGGGTTTCAGCAGCAGGACAGGTGAGGGAGGACCTGACTTTGGCAATATTGCAGAGGTGGAAGAATTAGGACTTGACAGTCTGTGTTATGTGTTCAAAGGAGAGGGTGGAGTCCAGCAACAAACATTTTGTTGACCAATTAAGAGAGTGATACTCTATGTCGCACATATCGCGACAAATGGTTACACTAAAGTCTCATTTGCGACAAAAATGTATTTATTGGGATATTAAATCGTTTGGAGTCTGACTTTTTTCCTCCTTCACCAATTAAGGGATGAGACAAGAATTTGTCTTTTGACTTTCTCTCACTGACTAGGCTCTCTCTTCCTACTAAATCATTCAGCAGTGCTGTGCTATAAGCACGCATAACAAAACTTCCTCTGAAATCAAATAAATCAGAGCCTGGGATAAAAACTAAAGCTCCATAGCTCCTGGGATTGGCTTTTTCTATAAAAGACCTGCAGTTACGATTTAAAGCAGTCCTAAATACCAACTTAACTTCACCCAAAGGGTTCTAATGCGATGAAGAATAGCCCAAAAGTTTCTAGTAAAATGTAGCATCAATGAAAAAAAGTCAGTTTTAATGTGTTTTGCGAAAGTGGCAGGTCATTCGCTGGGAACGCAGATAGCAATAGGAGCCGCTTTAGACAAGGAAAGCTGAAGAGCAAAATAAACTGTTTTCAGATCGGCTGTTAATTGGCAGCAACAAAATATGTGATCTCAAAGCATATGGGATGTTCACTTTATTAGTGACCAACACACACACACTATCTCCCTCACTCTTTATTTAATAATTACTTCAATCAAATGAAATTGGTCACATACACATGGTTGGCAGATGTTATTGCGAGTGTAGCGAAATGCTTATGCTTCTAGATTCGACAGCGCAGCAGTATCTAACAGGTAATATCTAATAATTCCACAACTAAACCTAATATCTAAGATTGTGTGTATTAGGTTTTGTTGTGGAATACACACAATCTAGTAAATTCCACAACAAAACCTAATACACACAATCTAGTAAAGGAATGGGATAATAATATATAAGTATAAAATATATGGATGAGCAGTGACAGCGCGGCTAAGATGCAGTAGATAGTAAAGAATATATAGTGAAGGATACAGTATAATGTATATACATATGAGATGAGTAATGCGAGATATGTAAACATTCTTAAAGTGGCATTATTAAAGTGACTAGTGTTTAATTTATTAAAGTGGCCAATGATATCAAGTCTGTAGATAGGCAGCCGCCTCTGTGACAGAAGCTGTTTTTCAATCTCTCTGGCCCAGCTTTGATGCACCTGTACTGACCTCGCCTTCTCGGTGGAAGCGCGGTGAACAGGCAGTGGCTCGGGTGGTTATTGTCCTTGATGATCTTTTTTGCCTTCCTGCGACATCGGGTGCTGTAGGTGTCCGGGAGGGCAGGTAGTTTGCCCCCAGTGATGCGTTGTGCAGACCGCACCACCCTCTGGAGAGCCCTGCGGACATCTACTTTGTGCATGACACAAGTAATTTTTCCAACAATTGTTTACAGACAGATTATTTCACTTATAATTCACTGTATCACAATTCCAGTAGGTCAGAAGTTGACTGTGCCTTTAAACAGCTTGGAAAATTCCAGAAAATGATGTCATGGCTTTAGAAGCTTCTGATAGGCTAATTGACATCATTTGAGTCAATTGGAGGTGAACCTGTGGAGGTATTTTAAAGCCTACCTTCAAACTCAGTGCCTCTTTGCTTGACATCATGGGAAAATGACAAGAAATCTGCCACGAAAGAAAAAATTGTAAAAAAATTGTAGACCACCACAAGTCTGGTTCATCCGTGGGAGCAAATTCCAAATCCCTGGAGGTACGATGTTCATCTGTACAAACAATAGTACGCAAGTATAAACACCATGGCACCACGCAGCCGTCTTACCGTTAAGGAAGGAGATGCGTTCTGTCTCCTAGAGATGAACGTACTTTGGTGCGAAAAGTGCAAATCAATCCCAGAACAACAGCAAAGGACCTTGTGAAGATGCTGGAGGAAACAGGTACAAAAGTATCTATATCCACAGTAAAACGAGTCCTATATCGACATAACCTGAAAGGCCACTCAGCAAGGAAGAAGCCACTGCTCCAAAACCGCCATAAAAAAAGCCAGACTACGGTTTGCAACTGCACATGGGTGAAACAAAAATAGAGCTGTTTGGCCATAGTGACCATCGTTATGTTTGGAGGAAAAAGGGTGAGGCTTGCAAGCCGAAGAACACCATCCCAACCGTGAAGCACGGGGGTGGCAGCATCATGTTGTGGGGGTGCTTTGCTGCAGGAGGGACTGCTGCACTTCACATAATAGATGGCATCATGAAGAAGGAAAATGATGTGGATATATTGAAGCAACATCTCAAGACATCAGCCAGGAAGTTAAAGCTTGGTCGCAAATGGGTCTTCCAAATGGACAATGACCTCAAGCATACTTCCAAAGTTGTGGCAAAATGGCTTAACCTCCCTGGGCAAGGTGGGACGTTTGATCGCTTATTGATGTCATTTGTTAACCCCTAAGGTCGATGTCCACGCCCTGCGGAAATCTAATTAGCATAATACAAAAATCCCCATACAAATCTTTCAGGTTTTTTTGCATTGGATTCGTCTCAATCCACCGCATCCGCCTATGTCGCACTTCCGCATCTGCGGTGAAAGGGGACAGAGCTGGAGCGGTGTTTGTCAGACCATGAAACGTCCTGAAAATCAGTCTTCTCACAAAATCGTCTGTAGCATCCGAACATGGAAAGATGAGACTCTCACGAACACAACAGTGTTTTGCTCTATGACCCCAAAAAGCGTCTTGGGACTCGACTGAAATCGGTACAGCTGATCTACCGACTTCTGTCAGCAGCGTCCGATCAGTTTGGGCTAAACACTAATGTGACCCCTTTGGAAAGGTGAGACTCATGGACACGTACATGTCACTTCCTGAATGGAATCTTCTCAGGTTTTGGCCTGCCATATGAGTTCTGTTATACTCACAGACACCATTCAAACAGTTTTAGAAACTTTAGGGTGTTTTCTATCCAAATCTACTAATTATATGCATATTCTAGTTTCTGGGCAGGAGTAGTAACCAGATTAAATCGGGTATGTTTTTTATCCGGCAGGAGAAATACTGCCCCCTAGCCCCAACAGGTTAAGTACAAAAAAGTCAAGGTATTGGAGTGGCCATCACAAAGCCCTGACTTCAGTCCTATATAAAATTTGTGGGCAGAACTGAAAAAGAGTGTACGAGCAAGGAGGCCTACAAACCTGACTCAGTTACACCAGCTCTGTCAGGAGGAATGGGCCAAAATTCATCCAACTTATTGTGGGAAGCTTGTGGAAGGCTACCCAAAACATTTGACCTAAGTTAAACAATTTAAAGGCAAAGCTACCAAATACTAATTGAGTGTATGTAAACTTCTAACCCACTGGGAATGTGATGAAAGAAATAAAAGCTGAAGTAAATCATTTTCTCTAATATTATTCTGATATTTCACATTCTTAAAATAAAGTGGTGATCCTAACTGACCTAAAACAGGGATTCTTTCTAAGATTAAATGTCAGGAATTGTGAAAAACTGAGTTTTAATGTATTTGGCTAAGGTGTATGTAAACTTCCGACTTCAACTGTAACTGCCGACACGGAGCCCGGCTGATCCATCACGACTGGTCTGCCGACGTAACCATCCGAGGGGGTTTCAACAGACTCTCCCGTTGCGACATTCCCCTGAGGCACATCTGCTAGCCCCGGCCTGCTAGCTGTCTGAATTGCCGTGCCACCAGCTCGCCTAGTTACTCACTGGACCCTATGATCACTCGGCTACACATGCCTCTCCCTAATGTCAATATGTCTTGTCTATTGCTGTTTTGGTTAGTAATTGTTGTCTTATTTCACTGTAGAGCCTCCAGCCCTGCTCAATATGCCTAAGCTAGCCCTTATGTTTCACCCCCCCACACACGTGGTGACCGCACCTGGCTTAAATGGTGCCTCTAGAGACAAAACCTCTCTCATCGTCACTCATTGCCTAGGTTTACCTCCGCTGTACTCACATCCTACCATACCCGTCTGTACATTATGCCTTGAATCTATTCCTTGGTTTCAAGCATTGGTTTCATGCATGTTAACATTAGAAGCCTCCTCCCTAAGTTTGTTTTATTCAAAGCTTTAGCACACTTCGCCAACCCGGATGCCCTAGCCATGTCTGAATCCTGGCTTAGGAAGGCCACCAAAAATCCTGACATTTCCATCCCTAACTATAACATTTTCTGACAAGATAGAACTGCCAAAGGGGGTGGAGTTGCAATGTACTGCAGAGATAGCCTGCAGAGTTCTGTCATACTATCCAGGTCTGTGCCGAAACAATTTGAGCTTCTACTTCTAAAAGTCCACCTTTCCAGAAACAAGTCCCTCACCGTTGCCGCTTGTTATAGACCCCCCTCGGGCCCCAGCTGTGCCCTGGACACCATATGTGAATTGATCACCCCCCATCTATCTTCAGAGTTCGTACTGTTAGGTGACCTAAACTGGGACATGCTTAACACCCCGGCCGTCCTACAATCTAAGCTAGATGCCCTCAATCTCACACAAATCATCAAGGAACCTACAAGGTACAACCCTAAATCCGTAACAATGGGCACCCTCTTAGATATCATCCTGACCAACCTGCCCTCTAAATACACCTCTGCTGTCTTCAACCAGGATCTCAGCAATCACTGCCTCATTGCCTGCGTGCGTACTGGAACTGTGGTCAAACGACCACCCCTCATCACTGTCAAATGCTCCCTAAAACACTTCAGCAAGCAGGCCTTTCTAATCGACCTGGCCCGGGTATTCTGGAAGGATATTGACCTCATCCCGTCAGTAGAGGATGCCTGGTTGCTCTTCAAAAGTGCTTTCCTCTCCATCTTAAATAAGCATGCCCCATTCAAAAAATGTGAAACTAAGAACAGATATAGCCCTTGGTTCACCCCAGACTTGACTGCCCTTTTACCAGCACAAAAACATCCTGTGGCGTTCTGCATTAGCATCGAATAGCCCCCCGCGATATGCAACTTTTCAGGGAAGTCAGGAACCAATATACTCAGTCAGTTAGGAAAACTAAGGCTAGCTTTTTCAAAAAGAAATTTGCTTCCTGTAGCACTAATTCCAAAAAGTTTTGGGACACTGTAAAGTCCATGGAGAATAATAGCACCTCCTCCCAGCCGCCCACTGCACTGAGGATAGGAAACACTGTCACCACAGATAAATCTACGATAATCGATAATTTCAATAAGCATTTTTCCACGGCTGGCCACCTGACTACCCCTACCTACACTCCATATCATCCACAGGGGATTCCGGTGGAGAGATTTAACCGTACACTGTTGTCAATGTTGTGCAAACTAGATGAAGAGAAAAAGGCCAACTGGGGTGATTATCTGAACAAGGTCGTTCATGCATATATTTGTACCACCAGTGATGCTATTGGGTTTTCCCCATATTTCCTGCTATTTCGAAGGGCTCCACTGCTACCTGTTGACAGATAAAGGAACAGGAGAAATCATACCAGGATTACGCTAAGAAGTGGCAGCAACAGATGACGGAAGCCTATGACATTGCCATTAGAAACATGGAGAAATCAACAGCAAAGGGAAAAGCCTACTACGATCGGAAGAAAATGAGTTAGGTTCTGGTCTCTGGGGATCGTGTACTGGTGAGGAACATGTCAGAACGTGGGGGGCCAGGAAAGCTCAAATCACACTGGGAGGACCAAATACACGTGGTGGTAAACCAGGAAAGGTGACGACAGCCGTTCTTAAGGTCAAACCCGAGAGGGGTACAGGCAGGGCCTGGGTTCTGCATCGCAGTGTGCTCATGTCGTGTAATTCCCTACCATTTGAGGAACTTGTTGAAACACCCTGTAGGGGTCTGTGGAGAAGGGAACCACCCCAGCAAAAGTAGAAAAATGGGGAGAGCGCTGAGTCTGAGAGCTCAGATGAGGATTCTTATCCAGTTTTCATCAATAGGCCACGTAGGGATGAAGAGAGCAGACAGAGTAGCACATAGCTAGTATCAGATAATAGTGAGGAACGGGGTCAGACTGATAGAAACTTCACTGTGAAGGAGTGCCAGCCAGTCCTCAGAGACAGCCCGGAGAGGACGGGGGTAAATATGGAAACAGCTGAGGGCTCAGAGACTCAATCATCTCATGATGAAGTGGACACTGATTCATTGGGGTCACCCATGACCTTGCCCCGCCGTTCAGCCCAGCAGAGGAGGCCCAGAGACATTCTAACCTATAACGCTTTAGGGCTGCCAAGCTCTTATCAGGATAACAACTAGCAGATGTTCAGATGTGTATATATTTTCTTGTTACCTTTACTAATCACAGTGTGATAATGTTTAGTGGGGGTTGCGTCGTTGCCCATAAAGGTAGACTGGACATGTCTAGATAGTTATATGGCTGTTAGGCCAGTTTTCTCAGTTGTTCTCATGACCAGTACTTACATCCTCTGTTTGTTTTGAGGCCAGTGAAATGTTTGGGACAACATTTTGTTTTTGCTGGGGGGGTGTTGTAAGGGGCTTAATACAGTTGTATTCCAGCCACTAGGGGCTACTCTGGTGAAGCCCATGGGAAATAAAGAAATATAGTTTAAGTGAATTGGGGAGAGGAAGAATAAGAATTAAAAAATGGGCTGTAAACTGCTGTTACATGTGCTGACATGATTGACATGATTAAAAGTGAAGTAAACCGTACCTTTAGCCTTGTTGTTTATATTATAAGCTCATAGAAGGCATGTCGCACATAAGTAGTCGAACGCCGAACTCTTCATTGAGGCAATGCTGAAACATCAATCCATTGGGAGCGTCAGTGCCACGTTTTCATTTGTGCTGAAATAAAAATGACAAATGTTCATGTGCAAATTCAGCAGGCTTTTGTGAAATAGGCTTTCAGAAGTGATGTCTTTATTTCATTACTTATCAGTAATGCCGACTTTGGTGTGCTTATCAATGCACAAGCACCTTTCCCCCCACTCCTATCATAAAATAGAGACAATAATTTATTAGGCTAAGTCATACAAGATTCTTATTGTGCGTGAAGTATAAAATGCATTCTGACATTGCTAAATGTGTAACGTGATATTTTAACATTAATACTTTTTAACACAAAAAACATTTCATTAAAATATGTAATCAGTCTTCTTCCTCAAATTAAGGGGATGATGACGCAATCTTTGCAAGAGGGAGGTAATCTGATTTTATCGGTCTTCATCTCGTGGCTCAGTCATTTAATTCGCGATAAATGGAGTTAACCGTGAGTTATGCCGCGTTCATAACAACTGGCACTGGGGAAAAAAATGAACTCGGAATTCCAAATCGGACACTCAGGATCTTTCTAGAGTTGACTTCCCGACCTGAAGATCACTGACGTCATGATTTAAACTCGTTCCCAGTTGTCATGAAAGTACCATTAGCATTCCCCGGAGCAGGTTAGATATGAATGTACCTGGCTAAAAGGTGAGCCACTTTCGTATGACCGGTTATCCAAAATTGAACTCAGTTGACTAAAGTTACCTCGCTAACTTCTCAAACCTGCTTCCTACGTAAAAAAAAAATAAAAAAAATACAATTGTTTCGCAAGATCCAGGTAAAACACATTTTTTCTGGGTTTTCAGTTGCTAGGTACCAGTAAGTAGGAGCAGCTGAAGAGGGCTGCAGAAATAAAAATAAGATGGTTGAGAAGAGGTGGACATTGGAGGATGAGATGAGCACCTTCAGCAAGAAGAAAGCAGCTACTGAACTGCTCTGTGGCCACTCCTTCAACACCACTGCAAACGGTAAGAGAGATTCATTTTAAATGTAACCACATTAATCTGTCATCCCTTCAGTCCTAATTCACTTTCTACACTCAATTTTATTTCTTCACCTTCAATTTCCATACCTGCTTAGATTGACAACCATACACGAGGATTATATCTGTGTCCTGTGAGTGTTACAAATCGAATGTTTACGAACCGAACGATGTATAGTTTCAAAGTAAAAATATTCTGAGTGCCGTCTATTAATTTGACAGTGGTTACAATTCCCTAGGACCGTTCCTAGCTCTATACCAAAACAATTGATGGGACCCCATATTATTGTTTTCGTAGCAGAATGGAGCTTTAAGATGGCATCTAAGGATACTAACCAAAATCGAAACAGATGCTCCAGAAACCTCAAGGGAGATCATTTTTTGGGACAAATATAAACTATAGATTTGACAGTGAATAAATCGAAACTTTTGATTAAAAAAAGCAGAGCTTATGAAATTAATGCATACATTACCAGCTTGTTTACTCATTTGACTCGTACTACTTTGGAACCAATATTAAGGCCATTTATTAAATAATGAAAATGTTTCCTTTTAATAATAGAAATTCCTGGCCTCTGGATCCCCATTCAGGCCAATTTTGACTGAACATTCAGTCTAATGTAATGAAATAGCAGGGAGCAGGTCTCGAAAGCCCAAAGTCCAGCGCGCTATCAACTGTGCCGCAAAAGCAAGCTCAAGCCGCAGAGTTGATATCCGCAGTTATAAACCCAGGGTCGTTACACTACTCCCTCCTTTTAAATAGGGCGTCCTCGTGCTAGCTTGTGACTACGTCTTATAGGAACGCGCTCACTGGCCAAGCACATGCACTGTCTTGGATGCAAGGTCCGATCCCACATCTGACACCAGTGTAATGAAACAGCAGGGAGCAGGTCTCGAACCCTCGACCTTCTAGCCCGAAGTCCGGCGCGCTATCGCCTCTATCCCCACTTATAAACCCAGGGTCGTTACATTAATACATCCATTTTCAGTCTAATAAATCAATTTTCAAAATAATACTTTGGTTGTGTTTATTAAGGTCTTGGCTAACATTATAAAACAAAAAATATATATTTCCAAGAACGCAAATACATTTTCATTAGTTTGTTATTGCAGGCTGTCTGTTGCTGGCATGCTGAAATGTGGAGCGCATGGAACAGAGGATATTCTCGGAAAAGGTAATATTTTGAGCTCATTGATTCAATTTTGTGACTGATTTGGCAATGGTAAGTGTTTTCGAAACCTAAGAATCTGCTGTTTCTGATACTGTATAGAAATGAAATCGAAATATCTCATCTGCATGTGACTGTGTAGGAGGATTTGAAAAAGTCCCGTTTTGGCGCTCAGAAAAAAATGGCCTCTTAACTGCTTATAACACAAATTCTGTTTGTGATATTGAAATTCTAACATATGACTTATTAACTTTTTATGGATAGGGGGCAGTATTTTCACGGCCGGATAAAAAACGTACCCGATTTAATCTGATTATTACTCCTGCCCAGAAACTAGAATATGCATATAATTATTAGCTTTGGATAGAAAACACTCCAAAGTTTCTAAAACTGTTTGAATGGTGTCTGTGAGTATAACAGAACTCATTTGGCAGGCCAAAACCAGAGAAGATTCCAAACAGGAAGCGCCCTCTCTGACCATTTCTTGGCCTTCTTGATCATCTCTATCCAAAACAGGGGATCTCTGCTGTAACGTGACATTTTCTAACGCTCCCATAGGCTCTCAGAAGGCGCCAGAACGGGGAATGATGACTCTGCAGGCCATGGCTGTGTTAACTACCCTCCAGACGAGTTTCAATGCCGTACAACTCTCCTTCCGTGGCCTCCAACTGCTCTTAAATGCAAGTAAAACTAAATGCATGCTCTTCAACCGATCACTAACCCTAGTGGTTAGAGCGTTTGACTAGTAACCGAAAGGTTGCAAGTTCGAATCCCCGAGCTGACAAGGTAAAAATCTGTTGTTCTGCATTTTACATTTTAGTCATTTAGCAGACGCTGTTATCCAGAGCGACTTACCGAAGTGAATACAAACATTTCATACCATTTCATGCATTTTTTAAATTTTTGTACTGGCCCCCCGTGGGAATCGAACCCACAACCCTGGCGTTGCACACACCATGCTCTACCAACTGAGCCACTGAATAAGGCTGTTCCTAGGCCGTCATTGAAAATAAGAATTTGTTCTTAACTGACCTGCCTAGTTAAATAAAGTTAAAATAAAAACGGGCTCTCATGAGGACTGCCACAGGAATGGAAGACCAAGAGTACCTCTGCTGCAGAGGATACGTTCATTAGAGTTACCAGCCTCAGAAATTGCAGCCCAAATAAATGCTTCACAGAGTTCAAGTAACAGACACATCTCAACATCAACAGATGAGACTCTGTGAATCAGGCCGTCATGGTCGAATTGCTGCAAAGAAACCACTACTAAAGGACACCAATAAGGAGAAGAGACTAGCTTGGGCCAAGAAACACGAGCAGTGGACATTAGACCGGTGTAAATTTGTCCTTTAGTCTGGAGTTCAAATTGGAGATTTTTGGTTCCAACTGCCGTGTCTTTGTGAGACGTGGTGTGGGTGAACGGATTATCTCTGCATGTGTATTTCCCACCGTAATGCATGGAGGAGGAGGTAATATGGTGCTTTGCTTGTGACACTGTCTGTGATTTATTTAGAATTCGATGCACACTTAACCAGCATGGCTACCACAGTATTCTGCAGCAATACGCCATCCCATCTTGTTTGAGCTTAGTGGGACTATCATTTGTTTTTCAACAGGACAATGACCCAACACACCTCCAGGCTGTGCAAGAGATATTTTACCAAGAAGGAGAGTGATGAAGTGCTGCATCAGATGACCTGGCCTCCACAATCCCCCGACCTCAACTAAATTAAGATGGTTTTGGATGAGTCGGATTGCAGAGTGAAGGAAAAGCAGCCAACAAGTGCTCAGCATATGTGGGAACTCCATCAAGACTGTTGGAAAAGCATTCCAGGTGAAGCTGGTCGAGAGAATGCCAAAAGTGTGCAAATTTGCCATCAAGGCAAAGGTTGGCAATTTGAAGAATCTCAAAAATACAATATATTTTGATTTAAGACTTTTTTTGGTTACTACATGATTCCATATGTGTCCTTTCATAGTTTTGATGTCTCTACTATTATAATACAATGTAGAAAATAGTACAAATAAAGAAAAACCCTGGAATGAGTAGGTGTGTCCAAACCTTTGACTGGTACTGTATCTACACCAGTCAGGGTTCTCAACTCTGGCATACTTAAAAAAACAAGTACAGAAACAGACTCAATGCTGAACATGACCTCCGTGTTGCGCTGTCAAAAACCCAGAATAGACAACCTGTGTGATTTGATCAATCAGTTTATTACAGTTCAGAATAAAAAATATATATTGTATTTTAACAGCAACAGTTCTAACCTAGACATTTTTTCAACAATACTTCCTACAGTAAGATGTACAGTAGGCCTGATTTTTTTTCATCTGTACAGTTACTTAGGGTTGCACTATCAAATACTCAACCTGTGTGATGTGATCAATGAGTTTATTCCAGTTAAAATGTAACATTATTTATTGTATTTTAACAACAACAGTTCCAACCTAGACAGATGTAGAGAGTGTTTTTAATGGGAAAAATTAAGTATACACAGCTATTTATAAGGGTATTTCATTGTTATTTGTTTTTGGCTTAAGGGCAATGAAATGTACCAGTATTTACGTATAGTTGCATATTTTCATAAGCTTGGGTCTCAGGAAAACAGAATTTCTAATTTGGGTCCCAGGCTGAAAAAGTTTAAGAACCACAGTTTATCAACGTGCAACAAAAAATACGTTTGGACAATGAGCACTTGTCTCTCAAAACATCGTTACAGTTGTTTAGCTAGCTAGCCAATTGTAGACATATTTAACGTTACATTGACATGAAATCAGTCAACACACCTCAAAACAAGACATGGTATCGAGAACAGTGTTGCCAACTAATTTTCAGGGTAAGTTGCTAGAGGCAGGTTGATTTGTTGCTAAAAGTTGTTAAATGACGTTGTGATATCAATGTGTGATAACATAAAACTGTGTCAATACGTTGAATACACAATAACGTTACTCAAATTGACTGGCCACTCGGCAAAAAATATGATTTGACATTTGTTCAGGTACAGACTCCCACTCTTTTCTGTACTTCTGGCTGTACAATTTTGATTGAGACATGTTGATTGATGTTGTAAGTTATGTTCAAGATCAAACATTCCTGAGCAACTATATTCATTGGGTTTGGCTCGTCGAAGCAGTACTGCTGCTGCTGCAGTCAGCCAACAATGATTTGCAATTTGCTGAAATTGCTGCTGCCTGTGCACGAGCTGAGCGCCTGCTGCTGACGTCACTCACAATGCACTTTTGCAGCCAGGCACGTGTGTTGTGACTGAGTGTGTGACAGAGAACATCGGTTTTGTGCCATTTTAGAGGGAAATTGCATGCATTTTAGCGTTTGAGTCACTTTTCAAAAGTTGCTAAAAGTTCCAAATACATTTTTAAAAGTAGCTACATTTGCTGCTAGGTGCTGTTTGAAAAAAAGTTGCCAGGGTAGTCTGAAAAGTTGCTAAATCTAGCAACAAAATTGGTAAATTGGCATCACTGATCGAGAACAATCTGAAACAAGTCACTTACGATTCCCCACATGGCAGTTTCTTGTCGTTGTTGATAGAATCACAACAACATTGGCCGTTCTGACGATTGTAATTTACATAGGCTTTCTAGGGCAGATCAGGGCTTTTGGCACCGCTGGGATGCTACGCAGTAGCGGATCAGCAGAGCTTACGACTTCAGTCAGAATACTTCACTATTGTAGTCATATTTTGTCTCTACAGCAAGAGGGGGCCAAATGATCAGGTTCTGGTTAGTTATTGTTCAACATACAGGCCCGGTCCAAATACATTGAAAATGCATTCTTATATGTCTGAATTGGTGAAAGCTAACATTACAAGTTTTCCAAGAGCCATTATGTGGAGTGTGGAGCTTGAAATGCCAGTGTCGGTTCCCACTGGAGTCCTCCATACAAAAATGTATGCATGCTCTACTGTGGTTCGCTTTCAATAAAAGCATCTACAAAATTATAATATAAACTAAGCACGTATTGTTCATCTTTCATGTCATACCATGACATTCACACATAAAACAAGGAGGATGTTCCTTATCATGGATGTAATGGCATGTTCAATAGAACAGATTCAATGAAACCAGAACACCTTTCAGCGTCATAGTAAAAGTCAGGGAAATGTCAGGGAGTGAGTCAACTCTTAAATTATCATGCCGTCTTATTATATGAAATCTAATGACAAACCAAACCCAGTTTTAAATCAACCATGACTGTTTAGGGTGTGGCTAGTTATTGGAGGATGGCAACGCCTAAGACAACAATAAATAATCAGAAACATGAAATCACATTTCACATATCCAAATAGTGTTGTGTAAGAGTAAGTTGTACAATTCACATCTGATAAATATAAGTTAGGATTTGTTACGATTGGGTCACTGCAAATCGTTAGTTGGGATGTGTGCAACAAAAAAATTCTATCATTGGTCAAAACACTGACACACTGACTGGGGATGTTGCTCTTCGCAAGATGACACGTTTTCTCTAACTGAATACATTTCTACCTGTACATGTGTTTTGATTACTGTGGCAAGTAGCCATCCTATAAGCAGGGAGGAGTTCTATCGAAATAATCCACTTCACAGAGGTTTAACGGGTCCTGGATAGAGGTCCTGGATGGCAGGAAGCTTGGCCCTAGTGATGTACTGGGCCGTATGCACTACCCTCTGTAGTGATTCAACCAGTCAGGATGCTCTCGATGGTGCAGCTGTAGAACTTTTTGAGGATCTGTAGACCCATTGGGGAATAGTTTTTGCCGTGCCCTCTTCATGACTGTCTTGGTGTGTTTGGACAATGATCGTTTGTTGGTGATGTGGACACCCAAGGAAATTGAAGCGCTCAACCTGCTCCAGTACAGCCTCTTCTATTAGAATGGGGGCGTGCTCGGTCTTCCTTTTCCTGTAGTCCACAGTCATCTCCTCTGTCTTGATCACGTTGAGGGAGAGGTTGTTATCCTGGCTAGAGGTCGACCGATTAATCGGAATGGGCGATTAATTAGGGCCGATTTCAAGTTTTCATAACAATCGGTAATTGGTATTTTTGGCCACCGATTTGCCGATTTAAAAAAATATGTATATTATTTTTTACAAATGTTTTAATTAAAAAAACATTTTTTTACACCTTTTATTTAACTAGGCAAGTCAGATTAAGAACACATTCTTATTTTCAGTGACGGCCTAGGAACGGGGGTTAACTGCCTCGTTCAGGGGGGATTCGCTTTTGCAACCTTCTGGTTACTAGTCCAACGCTCCAACTACCTGCCTTACATTGCACTCCACAAGGAGACTGCATGGCAGGCTGACTACCTGTTACGCGAGGGCAGCAAGAAGCCAAGGTAAGTTGCTAGCTAGCTAGCATGAAACTTATCTTATAAAAAAACTATCAATCTTAACATAATCACTAGTTAACTACACATGGTTGATGATATTACTAGTTTATCTAACGTGTCCTGCGTTGCATATAATCGATGCGGTGCCGGTTAATTTCTCATCGAATCACAGCCTACTTCGACAAACGGGTGATGATTTAACAAGCGCATTTGCAAAAAAAGCACTGTCGTTGCAACAATGTACTTAACCATAAACATCAATGCCTTTCTTTAAAATCAATACACAAGTATATATTTTTAAACCTGCATATTTAGGTAATATTGCCTGCTAACATGAAATTGTGTCACTGCTCTTGCGTTCATTGCCTGGCTCGTTGCGAACTAATTTGCCAGAATTATTCCGTAATTATGACATACCATGGAAGGTTGTGCAATGTAACAGGAATATTTAGACTTAGGGATGCCACCCGTTAGATAAAATACGGACCGGTTCCGTATTTCACTGAAAGAAAAAAAGTTTTGTTTTTGAGATGATAGTTTCCGGATTCGACCATATTAATGACCTAAGGCTCGTATTTCTGTGTGTTTATTATATTATAATTAAGTCTATGATTTGATAGAGCAGTCTGACTGAGCGGTGGTAGGAACCAGCAGGCTCTTAAGCATTCATTCAAACAGCACTTTCGTGCGTTTTACCAGCAGCTCTTCGCAATGCATTGCGCTGTTTATGACTTCAAGCCTGTCAACTCACAAGATTAGGCTGGTGTAACCGATGTGAAATGGCTAGCTAGTTAGCGGTTGAGCGCTAATAGCATTTCAAACGTCACTCGCTCTGAGACTTGGAGTAGTTGTTCCCCTTGCTCTACATGGGTAACGCTGCTTCGAGGGTGGCTGTTGTCGATGTGTTCCTGGTTCGAGCCCAGGTAGGAGCGAGGAGAGGGACGGAAGCTATACCTTTACACTGGCAATACTAAAGTGCCTATAAGAACAACCAATAGTCAAAGGTATATGAAATACAAATCGTATAGAGAGAAATATTCCTATAATAACTACAACCTAAAACTTCTTACCTGGGAATATTGAAGACTCATGTTAAAAGGAACCACCAGCTTTCATATGTTCCCATGTTCTGAGCAAGGCACTTAAACGTTAGCTTTCTTACATGGCACATATTGCATTTTTACTTTCTTCTCCAACACTATGTTTTTGCATTATTTAAACCAAATTGAACATGTTTCATTATTTATTTGAGGCTAAATTGATTTTATTGGTGTATTATATTAAGTTAAAATAAGTGTTCATTCAGTATTGTTGTAATTGTCATTATTACAAATAAATAAAATTGTCCGATTTAATCGGTATCGGCTTTTTCGGGTCCTCCAATAATCGGTATCGGCGTTGAAAAATCATAATCGGCCGACCTCTAATCCTGGCACCACATGACCAGGTCTCTGACCTTCTCCCTATAGGCTGTCTCATCGTTGTCGGTGATCAGGCCTACAACTGTTGTCGTCAGCAAACTTAATGATGGTGTTGGAGTCGTGCCTGGCTATGCAGTCATGAGTGAACAGGGAGTACAGGAGGGGACTGAGCACACACCCCTGAGGGGCCCACATGTTGAGGATCAGCATGGCAGATGTGTTGTTACCTACTCTTACCACCTGGGGGCTGCCCATCAGCAAGTCCAGGATCCAGTTGCAGAGGGAGGTGTTTAGTCCCAGGGTCCTATGGTATTGAACGCTGAGTTGTAGTCAATGAATAGCATTCTCACATAGGTGTTCCTTTTGTCCAGGTGGGAAAGGGCAGTGTGGAGTGCAATAGAGATTGCATCATCTGTGGATCTGTTGGGGCGGTATGCAAATTGGAGTGGGTCTAGGGTTTCTGGGATAATAGTGTTGATGTGAGCCATGATCAGCCTTTCAAAGCACGTCATGGCTACAGACATGAGTGCTACGGGTCGGTAGTCATTTAAGAAGGTTACATTAGTGTTCTTGGGCACAGGGACTATAGTGGTCTGCTTGAAACATGTTGGTATTAGACTCAGTCAGGGACAGTTTGAAAATGTCAGTGAAGACACTTGCCAGTTGGTCAGCGCATGCTCGCAGTACACGTCCTGGTAATCCGTCTGGCCCCGCAGCCTTGTGATTGTTGACCTGTTTAAAGGTCTTACTCACATCGGCTACGGAGAGTGTGATCACACAGTCGTCCGGAACAGCTGATGCTAACATGCATGCTTCAGTGTTGCTTGCCTCGAAGCGAGCATTTAATTAATTTAGCTCGTCTGTTAGGCTCGTGTCACTGGGCAGCTCGCGGCTGTGTGAGCTGTGGTTCCTTTTTATGCGAGTAAAGTACGTTAAATAAGTAAACTTGGATTCATGTGATGATATGTTCTGTGGTTCTCCCAATACAACTTGGGAAAGTATGCAGTTTATTAGGCTACAAATTAAATAAGTTATGATGAACTTCACAGTGTGGTGAAAGTGCACAGTGATGAGCATGATTCTCCTTTCAATAAATATCAAAGGTCTTATTCTGGTGACATGATGATCGATGCTGCCGTTGGACCTTGAAGCCAGTTCCACTGCATTTTTTCATTGTTCCCCTCTAATCAGCGACTGATTTAGGGACACCAGGTGTGTGCACTTAATTATCGGGTAGAACAAAAAACCAGCAGGCTCTGGACCTCGTAGAATAAAAGTTGAATACCCCTGATGTAGGCTATACCCACAAAGTATCAGCTAACTGTTAGCTAGAGCACACGTGCCAATACCAGAGTGGGCACATTCGCTACACAGTACATTCGGAAAGTATTCAGACCCCTTGACCTTTTCCACATTTTGTTACGTTACAGACTTCTTCTAAAATGTATTTAATAAATGTTTTCCCTCATCAATCTACACACAATACCCCATAATGACAAAGAAAAACAGTTTTGTAGATTTTTTTTGCTATTTGTAAAAAATAAAAACCTGAAATATCACATTTACAGAAGTATTCAGACCCTTTACTCAGTACTTTGTTAAAGCACCTTTGGCAGCAATTACAGCCTCGAGTCTTCTTGGGTATGGCGCTACAAGCTTGGCACACCTGTATTTGGGGAGTTTCTCCCATTCTTTTCTGAGTGCCCAGTTCCCAGTTGTTTTAAACACGGAAATAGTGACGGCGTCAGCATCACTGGCTATTGACCTATTAAAAATGAATGTGTTCTTCAAGCATGTCAGGGAACTGTCTTATGTGGGACACCATACGAAAGGGATGACGAATAACATATGCCATGAGAAAAAAATGCTTACAGCTGCAGTATCTGTATTAGTTGGGAATGACAATACTAATGACCGATTTAAAATCTGTGTGATCTTCAAACATGTCAGGTCCTGCGTTGCATCTTATATGTAACACCGAATGAAGGGATGACGACTTAACGTCTACCACCAGAAAAAAATGCTGATAGGTACTGTATCAGTATTGGTTATGAAAGACAATTGCAATATTTGCACATTGTTGTATTAGCAGAACACTAAGGATGGTTTATTCTACATGGAACCGTTGCACTTGAAAGTTATCAAAACACTTTGTTTAGAATATCTACACAAGTTCAGCAATTTGCACTATTCTGATATTACTTTGTAGGCTTCTGCTGGACCCATGGGTTGAGGCAAACTCTGTCATATCCAGGATGAAGTGTCATGCACTCCACCCCTCCTGCCACCTGACTGCACGTACATACACGTACGTACATGAAGACAGAACCTCACCCAGAGACCTGTGAATGTCGGTATGTGGTTAGACAGCCAAATCCTTAGAATATACAATAGAAATAGAATTGAATACATTGCTATTTCTGGGACAGCTGAAGTTGTACCGAAGATTTGTATGCTACTTGTTCTATCTGTGGTTCTCCTTTACACACAACTTATTTGTATTTTTGCTAAGTAGTGTAGGCATACTGTCTTTATAACCACATCAATATTACAGCAGAAAATGTTTTGTCTTTACATTAAATTTCAAACTTCAAGTTGCAAGCTACTTTCATAGCAAGGTGTTGTAGAACGAGTGTCTCATGAAACACATTGCAGACACTGGTAAAACGTGTATAATTTAAATGCATAGATTCAACAGCTGATGATACCAAAATGAACAAATGGCAGGAAATCACGCATTAGATGCCTTTGCAGTATGAGTAAGCCTAGTGTGTTGATATTCATTGCTTACTGCATATGTTTTTACTAAACAGTATGTTCTAAATAATATGTAGTACGATTAGTACACAGAAGTATGTACTTTTAGTAAGTAGTAGGCAAGACAGATATTGGACACGGACCATGCCTCGGGATTTGTGAAATGTCATATGAACACAAATATCTTCTTTCCCTGCACTGTCTCTAAGTAGGTTGGTATACAATATGAGTCTTAAATCTGGTCACACCCTAAAAAGTCACACCCTCGAAGATAAACATACTCTCTCAAACTTGTGTTGTGTTTGCACTTAGCAAGTACAACGGAAATGCACAGACATTACATCCCTATAAACAGTCCTTATTAGTCAAGAAGGTTCTGATAGTAACAATTAGACATGTTGAGTCAGGCATCACTCTCAGGGATGTACAGGTTCAAAAGTGATACTCACATTTTGAAAGAAACTCACCCGAATTTCTTAACTAAATAATTTGGATAACACTTTGTGAATGTTAAAGGTGCCATAACAACCTAATATTTAAAAATAATTCAAAAGAAAGCAGAATAAGTATTTTTTTCCATTACAGTATTAAGTTGTAGTATTTTTGCCGGTGTTGCTGACAGGATTAGTCCTGTGCACCACAAGGCTGTATTAGACTCTGCTGAGCTAAAGCCAAGGCATAAGCTTCTGGCTCAATGGGTTTTAGGCCGGGTATCTGTAAAGTGCTTCCTGACCACCGCTGATGTAAAAAGGGCTTTATAAAATAAATGTGATTGATTTGATTGGAGCTAATACATGTCTTCAGGTATCAGGCAAGGTTACTGAACACATTACAATGTCATCAATTGCTCTGACCTGAGTTCAAATAGTATTGAGCATGTCTGGAGTAGAGTGCCAGAAAGATGTTGTTTGCTCTTTTGGGACTATTACAATGGTCCCATTGTGCCAGGCAAGCTCAATCATCGACCACAGCTCATTAGAGTATTTGAAATATACTATTTATCCAGGTCTGGTTCCAACCCCTTCTGCCATTGTGTCCTTGAGCAAGGCACATAAACCCCTGAACTGCTACCTGGGTACTGCTCTGAGGCTTACCTGATGCTCCCAGACTGTTGCGTGGATAGTATGTCAGAGGGTTGGGTACTATGACAGGTGGAATACACATTTTCGTTGTTCTGATTAACAAGGCAACATTAAACATGTCCTCCAACTAATAAATGTAGGTTATCATGTGTGACCGCATTTTATCCAATATATTGACCAGATACTCAAGTGGTCACTCTAACAATTAAAATAAATGTGTTCAAAATAGAAAGCAGTTAGCCTGGGTACCAGTGCAAGGCTTGACATTCAGGTCATTTCAATTGTGAGTGATTTCATTTGCATAATAAAATCACATAATAAAATCATGTGATTTTTACAGTGTTTATAAATACAGGGTAATTGTGTGAATTTTACAGAGAGTATAGGCCTAATGTTTATGAATTAAAATGGCCAACATACTTCCCGTGGTTACTTTTTTTATTGTCATGCCAGATACTCAAGGTTGTGACCCGGTCCGTGTACATCTTAGACAATGGTTTTCTGATGTAAAATGGAAACGTCAGCAACGTGAAAAAGGCACGTTTTTCTTTCTTTTTCATTCTTACATAAAACACATAGGTTGTTGTTATCTCGTTTTTTGCAGATTAACAAAAAAAGAGATGCCGAGATGCAGCAGTGTGTATGAAGACTCTCCGGTGACAGTGTCTGAGAGGTTGGCTGAGAGAGTTTTTAAGGTGACTGTGGAGAGGGCCAGAGCGGCAGTGAGCAACCCTTATACTGCATGCACACCGCAATGGAGCTATCGAGAACACTCCCTGTGGTACAGCCGTTACTGGTAAGATGGGGAGAAAGAAGGGATGAGGGAGGAGATATGTGTAGGTGGTGAGGAGGCGGAACATGTCGTACCCTCTGTCCTGAAGAGGTGAGTGTGCGAGGGCGCTAACCTGCTACACTCCCTCTGCTCCCTCTGAGGAAGAACATCCCGGAAAACATTACCTTCCTCTCCTTTTTGTGTGTTGTGTGTGTGTCCAGTTGTTTTAGTCTACTCATAAAAGTGAGCTTGTCTTTCAAGAAATTACACAAATTAACTTTTAACAAGGCACACCTACCTCGTGAAGCTGGTTGAGTGAATGCAAAGAGTGTGCAAAGCTGTCAAGGCAAAGGGTGGAAACTTTGAAGAATCTCAAATATAAAGTATATTTAGATTTGTTTAACACGTTTTTTTGGTTACTACGTGATTCCATATGTGTTATTTCATAGTTTTGATGTCTTCACTATTATTCTACAATGTAGAAAATAGTACAAATAAAGAAAAACCCTTGAATGAGTAGGTGTCTCCAAACTTTAGATCGGTACTGAATGTGTACAGTTTATGTCTATATACAGTGCATTTGGAAGGTATTCAGACCCCTTGACTTTTTCTACATTTTGTTACGTTACAGCCTTATTCTAAAATTGATTAAGTTGTTGTTTCCCTCATCAATCTACACACAATACCCCATAATGACAAAGCAAAAATATATTTTTTGAAATTTTAGCAAATGTATAAAACCTAAAAAAACTGATATCACATTTACATAAGTATTCAGACCCTTCACTCGGTACTTTGAAGCACCTTAGGCAGTGATTCCAGCCTCAAGTCGCCTTGGGTATGATACTACAAACTTGGCACACCTGTATTTTGGGGAGTTACTCCCATTCTTCTCTGCAGATCCTCTCAAGCTCTGTTAGGTTGGATGGGGTGTGTTGCTGCACAGCTATTTTCCAGTCTCTCCAGAGATGTTCGATTGTGTTCAAGTCCGGGCTCTGGCTGGGCCGCATTTTATCCAATATATTGACCAGATACTCAAGTGGCCGCTCTAACAATTAAAATAAATGTGTTCAAAATTTAAAGCAGTTAGCCTGGGTACCAGTCCAAGGACCTGGGTACCAGTCAAGGACATTCAGAGACTTGTCCCGACGCCACTCCTGCATTGTCTTGGCTGTGTGCTTAGGTGAACTTTTGCCCCAGTCTGAGGTCCTGAGCGCTCTGGAGCAGGTTTTCATCAAGGATCTCTCTATAAGTCTCTCTATAAGTTCCTGTTGAACACTTCCTGTTGAACGCGGAATGTGGGAGAGCTCAGTTTGTTGTTTTGAAAAGTTTGTTGTGTTGAAAGTGTATTGGGAAGTTTCTTAGTAGCTAACTAACTTTTTAGTTTGGATCCCGCGATGCATTTGACATCAGTTACTGGGACTGCTACTCTCTGTCCAGTGATCCTGCCGACCAAGGCCGGGTCTGAGGAGCTATTTGGCGTAGCAACTAGCCTAGCTGCTTAATAGCTGCCTATCAAGCTAGCAGGGTTCATTGAGGACTTCATTGTAGCCTATGACGCGGTTAGCCATTGTGGCTGGGACCACGATTTTGTCCCAGGTTTGTGGCTATCTAGATCCCTGCTGTTTGTTGTGTTCAATCTTCCCTGTGACCTGCCATGTCTGGAACTGCGAGAAGTAACAGCGTAACCTACGTTGCTAGCTACCATGACAAAGACAAAAGCCGGCGGGAGTATTGTTGAGGACAGTGGTGTCTCTCTCTCACAGTTGAAGGATCTTTTAAACAAAAAAAGAGTCCAGGACCTGAAGAACAGTTTGCAGTTCTCCCAGGGTCAGCTCGATGAGGTGAAACAGGAGAACGGCAAGATGACAGCAATCATAAGTCATTGAGAGAGGACATCAGTTCTGTGTGTGAATCCATGATAACAATGACGGGTAAATCTTGAGGGACAATCAAGGCGGAATGAAATGGTTGTGGACGGAATTGCAGAATCCCCACATGAGACCTGGATGAAGTCTGAGGAACGTATATCTTCCTCAACAAGGACTATCCTGAAGCTGTGCGGCAGAAGAGAAAATAACTTATCCCAGTCATGAAAGCTGTCAGAGCGCGTGGGGACATTGCTTACATCCGCATAACAGGCTCATTGTCCACCCTCCCTCCCAGAAGCCTGGAAGGGATGAGAGAGCCAAGTCTGTGGGTTCATAGATTCAACCCCGCAACACACACACACACCAATTGATTAATGGACTCCTGAATGTTTATTTTTTTTCTCTTGCTTTGTTTGCTCTTTGTCTATCTCTGATAAGCTACCCAGGAAAGGGCTGATAATTGCCCATATTAATATATGTAGCTGTCACGTCCTGACCAGTCTAGGGATTATTTGCTATTGTAGTTTGGTCAGGACGTGGCAGAGGGTATTTTGTTTGTGTTTCGGGGTGGTGGTGTATGTAGTAGGGTGTTTGATTTATTATTTCTGGGTTTTGGTCTATGTTCTATGTTCTTTCTGGTTTGTTGTATTTCTATGTTTAGGTTGATGGGGGGTTGGACTCTCAATTGGAGGCAGGTGCTTTCTCGTTGCCTCTGATTGAGAGTCCTATATATGGGTAATTGTTTGGTTTGGTGTTGTGGGAGATTGTTTCTTGATTTGCCTGTGTGAGCATGACAAGACTGTTTTGTTGTTCGTGCGTTCTTCGTTTTGTTATTTTGGTGTTCTCTTTATTTAAAATAAATACAAGATGAGCATCCACATTCCTGCTGCGTTTTGGTCCTCTATTCCCGACGACAGCCGTTACAGAATCTCCCACCACAATAGGACCAAGCAGCGGAGAAGGGAGCGATGGGAATATGATATGGACTGTCGGGAAAAGGAGACATGGGCAGAGTTGAGGAGAGGCATTTCCAGGGCTGTGGAGGATTTAAGGGAGCCCGAGAGGCAGCCCCAAGATTTTTTTTTTGGGGGGGCACACGGGTAGTTTGGCTGGGCGAGGAGTGAGCCCCAGGCCAAATCCCCGTACCTTTTTTGGGCAACCAGTGACTGGACAGGTACCGTGCTTCGGCGTAATGGGTACTGTGGCGAGGCCAAGTATTTTTAGGCCGGTACGCGCAGTACCAGCGCCCCGCATTTGCCAGGGGGAAGTGGGCATCCAGCCAGTAAGAGCGATGCCAGTTCTGCGCTCGAGATCGCCAGTAAGCCTCTACGGTCCAGTGCGTCAGCCCAGTCCGACTCGTCCTGTTCCCGCTCCCCGCACTAGCCCTGAGGTGCATGTTCCCAGGCTGATACCTCCAGTACCACCACCACGCATCAGGCTTCCAGTGCGTCAACCCAGTCCGACTCGGCCTGTTCCCGCTCACCGCACTAGCCCTCAGGTGCGTGTCCCCAGACTGGCACATCCAGTACCACGCATCAGGCTTCCAGTGCGTCAGCCCAGCCTCGAGAGTTCGGCAATAGTGTGCAGTCCAGAGTATCCGGCAACAGTGTGCAGTCCAGAGTATCCGGCACCAGTGTGCAGTCCAGAGTATCCGGCACCAGTGTGCAGTCCAGAGTATCCGGCACCAGTGTGCAGTCCAGAGTATCCGGCACCAGTGTGCAGTCCAGAGTATCCGGCACCAGTGTGCAGTCCAGAGTATCCGGCACCAGTGTCTAGTCCGGAACCGAGGGAGACTGCCTGCGGCCCGGAACCGAGGGAGACTGCCTGCGGCCCGGAACCAAGGGAATCTATCAGCAACCCGGAACTGAGTAAGTCTGTTGACGATCCGGAGCTAAATGTGATTAACTGTGTACAAAATGAGTCTGCTTACAGCGTGGAATGGAATGGGTCTGCCTACGATCTGGAACGGAATGGGTCTGCCTACGATCTGGAACGGAATGCGTCTGCCTACGATCTGGAACGGAATGGGTCTGCCTACGATCTGGAACGGAATGGGTCTGCCTACGATCCGGAACGAGGGGAGTCTGCCTACGGCCCGGAACTGAGCAAGTCTGTCTGCAGTCTGGAGGGCAGTAGGCCTGAGCCAGAACCACCTCCAGTTTAGGTGGGTTGGGGAGGGGGGGGGGTGTAGCACAGGTGCCATCGTTGACGGCAGCCACCCTCCCTTCCCTCCCTTTAGTTTAGGGGGATTTTTGTTTGTTTTTGGGGATTATGTTTTTTTTTGTGTGTGTAAGGTGCATCCGAGGTTTGCACCTTTAGGGGGGTAATGTCACGTCCTGACCAGTTTAGGGATTATTTGCTATTGTAGTTTGGTCAGGACTTGGCAGAGGGTATTTTGTTTATGTGTTTCGGCGTGGTGGTGTATGTAGTAGGGGGTTTGATTTATTATTTCCGGGTTTTGGTCTATGTTTTGTATTTCCATGTTTAGGTTGATGGGGGGTTGGACTCTCAATTGGAGGCAGGTGCTTTCTCGTTGCCTCTGATTGAGAGTCCTATATATGGGTAATTGTTTGGTGTTGTGGGAGGTTGTTTCTTGTTTTGCCTGTGTGAGCATGACAAGACTGTTTTGTTGTTCGTGCGTTCTTCGTTTTGTTATTTTGGTGTTCTCTTGATTTAAAATAAATACAAGATGAGCATCCACATTCCTGCTGCGTTTTGGTCCTCTATTCCCGACGACAGCCGTTACAGTAGCCTTATAAGGTTAATGAACTCTAACTTGCTAACATCAGATAAGATTCATATATTAGCCATTTCTGAGACTCACTTAGATAATTAATTTGATGATACAGCAGTAGCAATACAAGGATATAACATCTATAGAAGAGACAGAAACGCTTATGGGGGAAGTGGTGCTGTATATATTCAGAGCCATATCCCTGTAATGCTTAGAGAAGATCTTATGTCAAGTGTTAATGAAGTGTTGTGATTGCAGGTTCACTTGGCACATCTAAAGCCTTTTATTTTGGGGTGTTGCTATAGGCCACGAAGTGCTAACAGTCTGTATCTAAATAATTTATGAAATGCTTGATAGTGTATGTGATATAAACAGATGGGTCTACTTTCTTGGACCTGAATATTGACTGGTTTTCATCAAGCTGTCTGCTCAAGAGGAAGCTTCTCACTGTAACCAGTTCCTGTAATCTGGTTCAGGTTATTAATCAACCTATCAGGGTGTTTACAAACACTATAGGGACAAGATTATCCACATGTATCGATCACATTTTTACTAATACTGTAGAACTTTGTCCTAAAGCTGTATCCGTACCCATTGGATGCAGTGATCACAATATAATGGCTATATCCAGGAAGGACAAAGTTCCAAAAGCTGGGTCTAAAATACTGTATAAGAGATCATAGAAAAGATTTTGCTGTGACTTATGTGGATGATGTTAAAAATATTTATTGGTCTGATGTGATTAATAAGGAGCATCCAGACGCTGCACTTGATGAATTTATGAAATTGCTTCTTCCAATTATTGATAAACATGCACCTTTTAAGAAACTGACTGTGAGAACTGTTAAGGCTCCATGGATTGATGAGGAATTGAAGCAATTTTGGTTGAAAGAGATGGAGCAAAAGGAGTGGCTAATAAGTCTGGCTGACTTACTGCAAATTGAGAAATTATGTAACTAATTATGTGACAAAAAAAGAAGAAACTGAAAAAGAAGCCAAGATCAATGATGTAAAGAGGGGTGGAAAAAACTTTGGAGTACTTAAAATGAAATTATGGGCAGAAAGACAAATTCAACTCCATCTTTCATCTATTCAGATGGCTTATTCATCACAAAACCATTTGATGTTGCTAATTATTTTTATGATTACTTCATTTGCAAAGTGGGCAATCTTAGGTAGGAAATGCCAGCAATGAACAGTGAGCCATCGTATTCATGCATTAAAAAAAACTAATGATGAAAGAAAAACATTGCAAGTTTGAATTTTGTAAAGTTTGTGTGGTCGAGGTGGAAAAATAATTGTTAACGGTCAATAATGACAAACCTCCTGGCATTAACAAATTAGATGGAACGCTACTGAGGATGGTAGCTGACTATAGCCACTCCTATCTGTCATATCTTTAATCTGAGCCTAGAGGAGTGTGGTGTCAGGAAAACAACCTCTCCCTCATCGTCAAAACGAAGGAGATGATCGTGGACTTCAGGTAACAGCAGAGGGAGGACCCCCCTATCCACATCCAACAGGTCAGCAGTGGAGAAGGTGGAACGTTTTAAGTTCCTCGGCATAAACATCAAGGACAAACTGAAATGGTCCACCCACAGAGACAGTGTGGTGAAGACTGCGCAACAGCGCCTTTTCAACCTCAGGAGGCTGAAGAAATATGGCTTGTCACGTAAAACCCTCAGACTTTTACAGACACACAATTGAGCACTGTATCGGGCTGTATCACCGCCTGGTAGGCAACTGCACAGCCCACAACCGCCGATCTCTCCAGAGGGTGGTGCGGCCTGCACAATGCATCACCGGGGGCAAGCAACCTCTCTCCAGGACACCTACAGCACCCAATGTCACAGGAAGGCCAAAAAGATAATTAAGGACAACAACCACCCGAGCCACTGCCTGTTCACCCCGCTACCATCCAGAAGGCGAGGTCCGTACAGGTGCATCCAAGCTGGGACCGAGAAGCTATTTTTCAGTCTCTATCTCAAGACCATCAGACTGTTAAACAGCCATCACTAACACAGAGAGGCTGCTGCCTACATACAGACTTGAAATCATTGGCCACTTTAATACATGGATCACTAGTCACTTTAATAATGTTTTCATATCTTGCATTTCTCATCCCATATGTATATACTGTATTTTATACCATCTATTGCATCTTGCCTATGCCACTCGGTCATTGCTCATCCATATATTTATATGTATATATTCTTATTCCATCCCTTAACTTAGATTTGTGTCTATTAGGTAGTTGTTGTGGAATTGTTAGATTACTTGTTAGATATTGCTGTACTGCCGGAACTAGAAGCACAAGCATTTCGCTAAACTCGCAATAACATCTGCTAACCATGTGTATGTGACCAAGAACATTTGATTAGATTTTTTTCTGTTAGAGTTCAGTGCAGCCTTTGATATTGTATCCTGTTGTTGACATTTTTTTATGTGTTATGGCTTTTCAACCCTTGCCATATCATGGATTCAGAGCTATCTATCTAATAGAACTCAACGGGTTTTCTTTAATGTAAGCTTCTCTAATGTCAAACATGTGAAGTGTGGTGTACCGCAGGGCAGCTCTCTAGAACCTATACTCTATTTATTTTTACCAATGACCTGCCACTGGCATTAAACAAAGCATGTGTGTCCATGTATGCTGATGATTCAACCATATACGCATCAGAAACCACAGCTAATGAAGTCACTGAAACCCTTAGCAAAGAGTTGCAGTCTGTTTTGGAATGGGTGGCCAGTAATGAACTGGTGCTGAACATCTCAAAAAAAAAATAAGAGCATTGTATTTGGTACAAATCATTCCTTAAGTTCTAGACTTCAGCTGAATCTGGTAATGAATGGTGTGGCTGTTGAACAAGTTGAGGTGACTAAATTACTTGGTGTTACCTTTTAGATTGTAAACTGTCATGGTCAAAACATATAGATTCAATGGTTGTAAATATGGGGAGAGATCTGTCCATAATAAAGAGATGCTCTGCATTTTTGACACCACACTCCAAAAAGCAAGTTCTGCAGGCTCTAGTTTTGTCTTATCTTGATTATTGTCCAGTCGTGTGCTCGAGTACTGCAAGGAAAGACCTAGTTAAGCTGCAGCTGGCCAGAGCAGAGCGACACGTCTTGCTCTTCATTGTAATCAGAAGGCCTGATATAAATATTATGCATGCCAGTCTCTCTTGGCTAAGAGTTAAGGAGAGACAGACTACATCACTTCTTTTTATAATAAATATTAATCCCAAATTGTTTGCGTAGTCAACTTGCACACAGCTCTGACACACACAATTACCCCACCAGACATGCCACCAGTGGTCTTTTCACAGTCCCCAAATACAGAACAAATTCAAGAAAGTGTACAGTATTATAAAGAGACATTATTGCATGGAACTCCGTTCCATCTCATATTGCTCAAGTGAACAGCAAACCTAGTTTAAAAAAAACAGATAAAGCAACTCCTCACAGCACAACGCCTCTCCCCTATTTGACGTCGATAGTTAGTGTGTATGTATTGGTATTGATATGTAGGCTACGTGTGCCTTTTTTACATTTATTTTTTTATAATGTAGTTCTGTCCTTGACCTGTTCTTGTGTATTAATGTTCTATATTATGTCATGTTTTGTGTGGTCCCCAGGAAGAGTAGCTGCTTTTGCAAAGCTAAAGGGGATCCTAATGAAATACCAAAATACTTTGCTTTGTTTATCTTTCCCTCGATCCTGACTAGTCTCTCAGTCCGTGCCGCTGAAAAACATCCCCACAGCATGATGCTGCCATCACCATGCTTCACCGTAGGGATGGTGCCAGGTTTCCTTCAGACGTGACACTCGACATTCAGGCCAAATAGTTAAATCTTGGATTCATCAGACCAGATAATCTTGTTGGTCTGAGAGTCCTTTTGGTGTCTTTTGGCAAATTCCAAGCGGGCTGTCATGTGCCTTTTACTGAGGAGTGGCTTCCGTCTGGCCACTCTACCATAAAGGCCTGATTGGTGGAGTGTTGCAGAGATGGTTGTCCTTCTGGAAGGTTCTCCCATGTCCACAGATGAACTCTGGAGCTCTGGAACCATCGGGTTCTTGGTCACCTCCCTGATCAAGGACCTTCTCCCCCTATTGCTCAGTTTGGCTGGGTGGCCAGCTCTAGGAAAAGTCTTAGTGGTTCCATTTAAGAAAGATGGAGGACACTGTGTTCTTGGGGACCTTCAATGCTGCAGAAATGTTTTGGTACCCTTCCTCAGATCTGTGCCTCGACTAAATCATGTCATGGAGCTCTACAAACAATTCCTTTGAACTCATGGCTTGGTTTTTGCTCTGACATGCACTGTCAAATGTGGAACCTTATAGACAGGTGTGTGCCTTTCCAAATCATGTCCAATCAATTTCATTTACAACAAGTGGACTCCAATTAAGTTGTAGAAACATCTCAAGGATTATCAATTTCGAGTCTCATAGCAAAGGGTCTGAATACTTAAACAGTTTTCGCCTTGTCATTATGGGGTATTGTGTGTAGATTGATGATTTTTTATTTATTTAATCCATTTTAGAATGAAGGTGTAACGTAAAAAAATGTGGAAAAGGTCAAGGGGTCTGACTACTTTCCTAATGCACTGTATACATTCTGAACAAAATGATAAATGCAACATGTAAAGTGTTGGTACCATGTTTAAAGCTTCTTCAGGATTGGTGGGTCCCCCACGGGACGGTTGAGCTAACGTAGGCTAATGCGATTAGCATGAGGTTGTAAGTAACAAGAACATTTCGCAGGACATAGACATATCTGATATTGTTAAGCTAACTGCACTGCCCAATTTACAGTAGCTATTACAGTGAAATAATACCATGGTATTGTTTGAGGAGAGTTCACAGTTATGAGCTTGAAAAGTTATTAATAAACCAATTAGGCACATTTGGGCAGTCTTGATAGAACATTTTGAACAGAAATTATAATGGTTCATTGGATCAGTCTAAAACTTTGCACATACACTGCTGCCTTCTAGTGGCTAAAATCTAAATTGAGCCTGGGCTGGAATAATACATTATGGCCTTTCTCTTGCATTTCAAAGATGATGGTACAAAAAAATACAAAATATTGTTGTTTTTTTTCTTTGTATTTTCTTTTACCAGAGCTAATGTGTTATATTCTCCTGCATTCATTTTACATTTCCATAAACTTCAAAGTGTTTTCTTTCAAATGGTATCAAGAATATGCATATCCTTGCTTCAATGCCTGAGCTACAGGTATGTCATTTTCGGTGAAAATTGAAAAAAAGGGTCCGATCCTTAAGCGGTTTTAATGAGCTGAAATAAAATATCCCAGAAATGTTCTATACACACACAAAAGCTTATTTCACTCAAATGTTGTGCACAAATGTGTTTACTTACCTTTTAGTGAGCATTTATCCTTTGCCAAGATAATCCATCCACCTGACAGGTGTGGCATATCACAGCATGATCATTATCATAGATGCACCTTGTGCTGGGGAAAATTAGAGTGGCCTTTAAAACGTGCAGTGTTGTCACACAACACAATGCTACAGATGTCTCAAGTTTTGAGGGAGCATGCAATTGGCATGCTGACTGCAGGAACATCCACCAGAACTGTTTCCTGATAATTTAATGTTCATTTCTCTACCCTAAGCCACCTCCAACATCGTTTTAGAGTTTGCTTACTCACCAGACGTCACCCATCGAGCTTGTTTGGGATGCTCTGGATCGTTGTGTACGACAGCGTCTTCCAGTTCCCGTCAATATCCAGCTACTTCACACTGCCATTGAATAAGAGTGTGACAACATTCCACAGGCCACAATCAACAGCCTGATCAACTCAAATCAAATGTATTTGTCACATACACATGGTTAGCAGGTGTTAATGCAAGTGTAGCGAAATGCTTGTGCTTCTAGTTCCGACCATGCAGTAATATCTAACAAGTAATATAACCTAAAAATTTCACAACAACCACCTTATACACACAAGTGTAAAGGAATGAATATGATTATGTACATAAAAATATATAAATGAGTGCTGGCCGAACGGCATAGGCAAGATGCAGTAGATGGAATAGAGTACAGTATATACATATGAGATGAGCAATGCAGGGTATGAAAACATTACATGAAGTGACATTGTTTAATGTGGCTAGTGATACATTACATCAAGATGGCATAGCGTACAGTATATACATATGAGATGAGCAATGTAGGGTATGAGAACATTATATAAAGTGACATTGTTTAAAGTGGCTAGTGATACATTTAATTACATCAGATGGCAAGATGCAGTAGATGGTATAGCGTACAGTATATACATAAGAGATGAGTAATGTAGGGTAAGTAAACATTATATAATTTAAAGTGGCTAGTGATAAATTGATTACATCAATTTTACCATTATTAAAGTGGGTGGAGTTGAGTAAGTATGTTGGCAGCAGCCACTCAATGTTAGTGATGGCTGTTTAACAGTCTGATGGCCTTGAGATTGAAAAACAGCTTCTGTCTCTCGGTCCCCGCTTTGATGCACCTGTACTGACCTCGCCTTCTGGATGATAGCGGGGTGAACAGGCAGTGGCTCGGGTGGTTGTTGTCCTTGATGATCTTTTTGGCCTTCCTGTGACATCGGGTGGTGTAGGTGTCCACAACTCTATGTGAAGGAGTGGTATTGAGCTGCATGATGCAAATGGTGGTCACACCAGATACTGACTGGTTTTCTGATCCACATCGCTACCTTTTTTAAGGTATCTGTGGCCAACAGATGCATATCTGTATTCACAGTCATGTGAAATCCATAGATTAGGGTCTAATGATTTTATTTCAATTAACTGATTTCCTTATATGAACTGTGTAACTCAGTAAAATATTTGAAATTGTTGCATGTTGCGTTTATTTTTTTGTACAGTGTATATTATTCTTCTTAACACAAGTTCAACTCACTATAAAACTATAAATCTGGAAATCCAAGATGATTTCCTCTGTTGTTCGGTTCACCATGTGGGGTCATTGTGACCCTCAATCATTGTTAGCAGCTGATTACAAAGTACCTTGACATCTCTTTTGTTAGAGATTCATAAACTGAATCTACCTTTTAAAAGAAACAGCTACGTTATGTTAGTTAAAATATATTGGAATTAGCAAGTATGTGAGTGTAGGACTGTTAAATAAAAAAGGCTGAGTGATCACTTTAGGCCACTGACTAAATCAAATTAATGGCTCAAAAGTTAAGTAAATTAAGAGTAATTAAGCAAGTTTTGGGCTACAGAAAACCTTGAAAAATGTTTGTCACCTGACCAGTTTTCAATACAAGAAGGTCAGTAACTGGGGAACTAACAATTGTAATTATACTCTCAAAGAGATTCACCTACCCATCTTTTGTCCCTCCCTTTTTCACATTATCGTTTGACCCTCCCACAAGTTTTCTTCAGAACACCTAAACAGTTTTCTTTCACCTGATCGGTGAAACGCCAGTATCTTTGGGAAAAAACAAAAGCAATATTATCTATATACTGTATATTATTATATAACAAAGCAGTCATCCCACCACTTTAGTAAACAGCTGGGGAATGAGGCTGGATAAATGTAACCACTCTCAAATTCATGGATGCAAGGAATGACCATCAATTAAGTAAAAATTATGAGGACCAAGGCAGTCTTCAAAATATTGAAATGCCTTTATTGTAGTGTAGTTTCATGTTCAATAGAACAAATTAAAAAAATATTTGAACACCTTTCTCATCATTATAGTGTTTGTCAGGCAGAGATACAAGTCTTTAAATAAACATGCAATCTTCTGATGTGTAATATTATAACAAACCAAACCAGTGTTCAATCAACCATGATTATAAAGGCTTTGGCTAGTCACAGAATTAGTCATCTGATGGACAGCAACAGCTAAGACAACAGTAAATGATCAGAAACATTAAATCACAGTTCACATATCCAAAGAGTGTAAGAGTAGGTTGTACAATTCACATCTGATAAATATAAATTGTTGCGGAAGGTTACAATTGGGGTTCCTGCAGTATGTTTGGTTCGGAGTTCAACATAGGTTGGCGGTCTCAAAATGGTCTCTCAATAGCCATTTGTAGGGCTCACATCCTTAGGTTGTCCCCTGTCCTGGGGAAATGTAACCATCATATTTACCAATCCCAGATTGTCCATTTAAAGACTCTGTCCAATCACTTTTTTAATATATTTTTTTTTTATTCAGCCACAAGATAAAGATTTATATTAATTTCTCAAAAAATATTATCTGTGAAGTCCAAAAAATAAAGGGTAGTTTGCGCACAAAAATAATAGACAGAATGTCCGATTTTTTTTTTTTTTTAAATGTATTGCTTTTCAGCAGGTACACGGATGTTTTGGTGTCAACCTTCAGTTTAAGTAATCAATGTTAAATCATTTTAGCATCTGAAAAAAAGTGCCATACAAATATATTATTCTTATTAATACAATTAATGAAGTCCAACTGAAATCTGGAAATCCAAGATGATTTTCTTCATTGTTGGGTTCACCATGTGGGGTCATTGTGATCCTCAGTCATAGTTAGCAGCTGACTACAAAGAACCTTGACATCTCTTTTGTTCGAGATTCATAAACTGAATCTACTGTTAAAAGAAACAGCTAGGTTATGTTAATAATATATATACGAATTAGCAGGTGTGTGAGTGTAGGACTGTTAATAAATAGAAAAAGGCTGAATTATAACCTTAGGCCACTGACTAAATAAAAGTATGTTTTTGACTATAGAAAACATTGAAAAATTGTAATTGTTCCTGACCAGTTTTCAAAACAATAAGGTCAGTAACTGGGGAAAACAAAATTGTTATTATACTCGCAAACAGATTTACCTGCCCATATTTTGTTCCTTCCTTTTTTCATCTTATCGTTTGTCCCTCCCAAAAGTTTTTGTCAGAACACCCAACCAGTTTTTTTTCACCTGACCAGTTTTCAATACCACGTCAGTATCTTGGGAAAAAACAAAAACAGTATTATCCACAAGACCTTTCACATGCATTCACCCGCCCATCCATTGTCCCTCCCTTTTTTCATAATCTTTATCTTATATTTTGTGCCTCCCAAAATATTTACGTCACTTGAAAGGTGAAGAATTTGTGGCATCAAAACAGCCCTAGAGTAATATAAATAGAAACTAGAAATGCATTGACATGACAGTATACATATGAACAGTTCAATTGGAAGCTTGAAATGGCAAACACAACTACAAGGATAATAACATTTTAGAGTGGATAGAAGCTAGATATTGTGATTGTTTATTGTCATTGACCAATTCCTTCCTCAATTGAGATTTTGAGAAATTACAGAAATAAGGAGACTGGCAGTAAAGTGTTTTCTGTAGGTAAGTAATGACCTTTACTGTATAATGTAATATATACACGGAAAAGCTTAGGTTTTTTTAACATATTTTATTTGCACAGTTATGTACACATGTCACATGAGGAAGAGAAACCCAAAATGGGTTGAAACTATGAAAAAACATTGAAACTATGAAGATTATGGTTATTATGTATGTGTTATATATGAAAACCCATCCACTTTTAATGAACTACAACTATTACTGTCACAGAATATATATAGGATTCAGAATTTCTGTCAGACCGTTTGGAAACTTGAAATTACTTTTCCTCTTTTATGAAGTAACGGTTACATGATTTAAGTGATATACATTCATCAGTATAATGTATGGATGTGGATTCCTTTCAAAATAATTAAGTATGCTTACAGTATTGTTATGTGTGAGAGGATATTAAGCATAATTATCTATCCCCATGTCTTCTTTATACGAATACAATAACATGTAGCCAAGTCCTGTGCTGTCATAATGAATGACACAAACATATCTCCCATCTAAATTTACCACCTTTCCTTTTAAAGAATATAGAAATTGGATTTATGAGCTTTATGATAGCCAAGTTTAAATACATATATTTTTTAATCAGTAAAAGGCGGATTTCTCTTGAGAAAATGCAACCCTAATGTAGATTTTACTATATTATTTGATGTATTATGTGTTATATTTGGAAAAACACTCCACTTTTGATGAACTGAACCTATTACTGTCACATAATATGTATAGGTTTCAGAGTGAATTGCTGGGTGCTGGTAGACTGTTTGAAAACTAGAAATTACTTTTCTTCTTTTATGAAGTAACATGATTGAAGTGCTGCAGTAAAAGGCAGATTTCTCATAGAAAGAATACAACACAAATGTAGATTTTCCTATATAATTTCACTAGGGTGTATAAATCCATTTTTACAGCAGTTATAGAGCCTACTTCACAAAAAATTATAGAACACTTTTTGAGATCTTTATACCTCTTGATCTGGCACACCTAAATGAGTTCAAGTGCATACGTTTCCTTACCAAGTTACACATTAAGTTTAACTTGAATGGAGTCCACCATTGCACATTAATAGTGGTTCATATGAACAGTCAATAAAATTGATATTTTCCTTTCTGTTCAGAAAACAACTGCATCAACTGGGTTCAAAATGAAGGCACAGAAAGTGACAGCTACTTTCACCATGGGTATGTAGTACACTGAATTTCTTTCTGTGGTGATGTTTCCAACTAATGTTTTACTAAATGCTAACTTCATGTCAACTAGTGTATTAATCCGAAATCAAAATATAAATGATCAAAAAGGCAGGATGGTGACATAAAATGTAATTATACTAATGAGCAATGATGTATTTTTTTTGCATATGATGTTACAATGCATATGTTTATATTTTGACATTTAGTGTGGGAAAATGTAAATGTTGCCTAATCTACTGTCAAATGTCACACCTCGATTAAATACATACATATTAAAAGGGAAAATTACTAAAGTGTAAGAGGTAAACATAATCACACTGCTATATATTACTTCAATTATATTAACACACTACTTACTGTAATGAAAAATGTGATATCTTGTAAACAAACAAAAAATACAACTCAAGTGTGTTAATCTCAGTAAGGTATTATACAGTGCCTTCAGAAAGTATTCACACCCTTTCACTTTTTCCACGTTGTTGAATTCCAGCCTGAATTTAGAACGGATTAAATTGAGATTTTTATGTCACTGACCTCGACTCAATACCCGATAATGTCAAAGTGGAGTCATGTTTTTCAATTTTTTCTAAGAAATTAATAAAAAATGAAAAGCTGAAATGTGTTGAGTTCATAAGTATTCAACCCAAAAAATGTAATTTAAAAGTCACATAATAAGTTGCAAGGACTCGCTCTGTGTGCAATAATAGTGTTTAACATGATTTTTGAGTGACTAACTCATCTCTGTACCCCACACATACAATTATCTGTAAGCTCTCGAGCAGTGAATTTCCAACACAGATTCAACCACAAAGACCAGGAAGGTTTTCCAATGCCTCGCAAAAAAAAAAAAGCAGACATTGAATATCCCTTTGAGCATGGTGAAGTTATTATTTCAACTTTAGAAGGTGTATCAATACACCCAGTCACTACAAAGACACAGGCATCCTTCCTAATTTAGTTGCCGGAAAGGAAGGAAAACTCTCAGGTATTTCACCATCAGGCCAATGGTAACTTTGAAACAGTTTAATGGCTGTGATAGGAGAAAACTGAGGATGGATCAATAACATTGTAGTTAATCCACAATACTAACCTAATTGACTGTCACGTCCTGACCAGTAATAGGGGCTATTTGTTATTGTAGTTTGGTCAGGACGTGGCAGGGGGTATTTGTTTTATGTGGTTCGGGGTGGTTGTGTGTTTAGTGGAGTGTTTGATTTATTATTCCGGGGTTTTGGGCACTGTTCTATGTTAATGTATTTCTATGTTTAGTCTAGTTCTTTGTATTTCTATGTTTAGTTTATTGGGGGTTGAACCCTCAATTGGAGGCAGGTGTTTTCTCATTGCCTCTGAGGGTTCTATAAATAGGTATGTTATTAGTCGTTGTGTTTTTTTGTGTACGTGTTGTTTTGGTTCACCTTCTTATCCATTTAATAAAAAGAAGATGAGTGCACATTTCCCCGCTGCGTCTTGGTCCACTTTACCCTACGACAATTGTGACATTGACAGAGTGAAAAGACAGAAACCTATACAGAATATGCTATTCACTTTTTGTCCTGAATACAAAGTTTTATGTTTGGGGCAAATCCAATACAACACATTACTGAGTACCATTCCATATTTTCAAGCATAGTGGTAGATGCATCATGTTATGGGTATGCTTATAATCATTAAGGACTGGGGAGTTTTTAAGGATAAAAAAGAAATGGAGCTAAGCGCAGGTGAAATCCTAGAAGAAAATCTGGTTGAGTCTGCTTTCCACCAGACACTGGAAGATGAATTCACCTTTCACCAGGACAATAACCTAAAAAGGAAGGCCACATCTACACTGGAGTTCATAATCAAGAAGACAGTGTGAATGTTCCAGTTTTGACTTGAATCTACTTGAAAATCTATGTAAATGGTTGTCTAGCAATGATCAACAACCAATTTGACAGAGCTTGAAGAATTTTGAAAATAATAATGAGCAAATGTTGCACAATCCAGGAGTGGAAAGCTCTTAGACTGACAAAAGGTGTTTCTACAAAGTATTGACTCAGGTGTGAACACTTATGTAAATTAGATATTTCTGTATTTTATTTTCAATGCATTTAAAAACATTTTCTTGAACATGTTTTCACTTTGTCATTATGGCTTATTGTGTGTAGATGGGTAAGAATTTTTTGTTGTTGTTGAATACATTTTAAATTCAGGCTGTAACACAACAAAATGTGGAATAAGTCAAGTGGTATGAACACTTAAGGCATTGTAGGTAATATTCTTGACAATCAATTACATTTTAGCATTTTTACATCATTATTTATTTTCTGGAAAAAAAAGGAGTGTGGCTACAAATTATAATCATTTATTTTATATGAAAATAAGCAGAATATTTAAAAACTGCACCATCCTGATGAAGAGTATTCTTGGAAATATTGATATTGTGTGAAATAAACAATTTAACCCTTCATTTCACAAACCACAGTGTTCTTATGTTGGATTATCCATGGAGTTTCTACCACAACCGCTTCTTCTACAACTGCATCTCCTACAACTGCAGATCTTATTACGGCAACAACAACTGCAGCTCCTATGGCATCAACTGTAGCTCCTACGACAACTGCAGCTCCAACGACAACTGCAGTACCTAATACGACACCCACAACTGCAGTTCCTAATACAACTGTAGCTCCAACGACCACAACAACAGTAGAACCTACAACGACAGTTGTAGCTCCTACAGCAACAAATGTAGCTCCTACTACTACTACAACTACAGCCCCTACTACGACTGTAGATCCTACGGACACTACAAAGGTAACACCTACAATGACCACTGTAGCTCCCACGACACCTGAAGCTCTGACGACAACAACTGCTGCTCCTACGACCACTACAACTCCAGAACCTACTACGACAGAACCTACTCCTACAACTGCTACGACTGTAGAACCTACTACGACAACCAGTGCAGCTCCTACTACAACAACTGCTGTTCTTACAACCACAACGACCGAAGCACCTTCTACAACAACTACAACTTCAGCTCCTACGACAACCACAACAGCAACACCTACAACAACTGTAGCTCCCACAACAACTTTAGCATCTACTTCAACCACATCAGCTGCCCCTACGACAACCACTGCAACCCTAACTACAACAACTGCTGCTCCTACGACCACTACAACTCCAGAACCTACTACGACAACCACTGCAGCTCCAACTACAACAACTGATGTTCTTACAACCACAACGACCGAAGCACCTTCTACAACTTCAGCTCCTACGACAACCACAACAGCAACACCTACAACAACTGTAGCTCCTGCGACAACTGCAGCTCCTACAACAACTTTAGCCTCTACTTCAACCACAGCAGCAGCCGCTACGACAACTACTGCAGCCCTAACTACAACAACTGCTGCTCCTACGACCACTACAACTCCAGAACCTACTACGACAACCAGTGCAGCTCCAACTAGAACTGCTGTTCTTACAACCACAACGACCGAAGCACCTTCTACAACAACTACAACTTCAGCTCCTACGACAACCACAACAGAAACACCAACAACAACTGTAGCTCCCACAACAACTTTAGCATCTACTTCAACCACACCAGCTGCCCCTACGACAACCACTGCAGCCCTAACTACAACAACTGCTGCTCCTACGACCACTACAACTCCAGAACCTACTACGACAACCACTGCAGCTCCAACTACAACAACTGCTGTTCTTACAACCACAACGACCGAAGCACCTTCTACAACAACTACAACTTCAGCTCCTACGACAACAACAGCAACACCAACAACAACTGTAGCTCCCACGACAACTGCAGCTCCTACAACAACTTTAGCCTCTACTTCAACCACAGCAGCAGCCACTACGACAACTACTGCAGCCCTAACTACAACAACTGCTGCTCCTACGACCACTACAACTCCAGAACCTACTACGACAACCAGTGCAGCTCCTACTACAACAACTGCTGTTCTTACAACCACAACGACCGAAGCACCTTCTACAACAACTACAACTTCAGCTCCTACGACAACCACAACAGCAACACCTACAACAACTGTAGCTCCCACAACAACTTTAGCATCTACTTCAACCACATCAGCTGCCCCTACGACAACCATTGCAGCCCTAACTACAACAATTGCTGCTCCTACGACCACTACAACTCCAGAACCTACTACGACAACAACTGCAGCTCCAACAGCAACAACTGATGTTCTTACAACCACAACGACCGAAGAACCTTCTACAACAACTACAACTTCAGCTCCTACGACAACCACAACAGAAACACCTACAACTACTGTAGCTCCCACAACAACTGCAGCTCCTACAACAACTTTAGCCTCTACTTCAACCACAGCAGCAGCCGCTACGACAACTACTGCAGCCCTAACTACAACAACTGCTGCTCCTACGACCACTACAACTCCAGAACCTACTACGACAACCAGTGCAGCTCCAACTACAACTGCTGTTCTTACAACCACAACGACCGAAGCACCTTCTACAACTTCAGCTCCTACGACAACCACAACAGCAACACCTACAACAACTGTAGCTCCCACAACAACTTTAGCATCTACTTCAACCACATCAGCTGCCCCTACGACAACCACTGCAGCCCTAACTACAACAACTGCTGCTCCTACGACCACAACAACTCCAGAACCTACTACGACAACCACTGCATCTCCAACTACAACAACTGATGTTCTTACAACCACAACGACCGAAGCACCTTCTACAACAACTACAACTTCAGCTCCTACGACAACCACAACAGCAACACCTACAACAACTGTAGCTCCCACGACAACTGCAGCTCCTACAACAACTTTAGCCTCTACTTCAACCACAGCAGCAGCCGCTACGACAACTACTGCAGCCCTAACTACAACAACTGCTGCTCCTACGACCACTACAACTCCAGAACCTACTACGATAACCAGTGCAGCTCCAACTACAACTGCTGCTCTTACAACCACAACGACCGAAGCACCTTCTACAACAACTACAACTTCAGCTCCTACGACAACCACAACATCAACACCTACAACAACTGTAGCTCCCACAACAACTTTAGCATCTACTTCAACCACATCAGCTGCCCCTACGACAACCATTGCAGCCCTAACTACAACAATTGCTGCTCCTACGACCACTACAACTCCAGAACCTACTACGACAACAACTGCAGCTCCAACAACAACAACTGATGTTCTTACAACCACAACGACCGAAGAACCTTCTACAACAACTACAACTTCAGCTCCTACGACAACCACAACAGAAACACCTACAACTACTGTAGCTCCCACAACAACTGCAGCTCCTACAACAACTTTAGCCTCTACTTCAACCACAGCAGCAGCCGCTACGACAACTACTGCAGCCCTAACTACAACAACTGCTGCTCCTACGACCACTACAACTCCAGAACCTACTACGACAACCAGTGCAGCTCCAACTACAACTGCTGTTCTTACAACCACAACGACCGAAGCACCTTCTACAACTTCAGCTCCTACGACAACCACAACAGCAACACCTACAACAACTGTAGCTCCCACAACAACTTTAGCATCTACTTCAACCACATCAGCTGCCCCTACGACAACCACTGCAGCCCTAACTACAACAACTGCTGCTCCTACGACCACAACAACTCCAGAACCTACTACGACAACCACTGCATCTCCAACTACAACAACTGATGTTCTTACAACCACAACGACCGAAGCACCTTCTACAACAACTACAACTTCAGCTCCTACGACAACCACAACAGCAACACCTACAACAACTGTAGCTCCCACGACAACTGCAGCTCCTACAACAACTTTAGCCTCTACTTCAACCACAGCAGCAGCCGCTACGACAACTACTGCAGCCCTAACTACAACAACTGCTGCTCCTACGACCACTACAACTCCAGAACCTACTACGATAACCAGTGCAGCTCCAACTACAACTGCTGCTCTTACAACCACAACGACCGAAGCACCTTCTACAACAACTACAACTTCAGCTCCTACGACAACCACAACAGCAACACCTACAACAACTGTAGCTCCCACAACAACTTTAGCATCTACTTCAACCACATCAGCTGCCCCTACGACAACCATTGCAGCCCTAACTACAACAATTGCTGCTCCTACGACCACTACAACTCCAGAACCTACTACGACAACCACTGCAGCTCCAACTACAACAACTGATGTTCTTACAACCACAACGACCAAAGCACCAACTACAACAAATACAACTTCAGCTCCTACGACAACCACAACAGCAACACCTACAACTACTGTAGCTCCCACAACAACTGCAGCTCCTACAACAACTTTAGCCTCTACTTCAACCACAGCAGCAGCCGCTACGACAACTACTGCAGCCCTAACTACAACAACTGCTGCTCCTACGACCACTACAACTCCAGAACCTACTACGACAGAACCTACTCCTACAACTGCTACGACTGTAGAACCTACTACGACAACCAGTGCAGCTCCTACTACAACAACTGCTGTTCTTACAACCACAACGACCGAAGCACCTTCTACAACAACTACAACTTCAGCTCCTACGACAACCACAACAGCAACACCTACAACAACTGTAGCTCCCACAACAACTTTAGCATCTACTTCAACCACATCAGCTGCCCCTACGACAACCACTGCAACCCTAACTACAACAACTGCTGCTCCTACGACCACTACAACTCCAGAACCTACTACGACAACCACTGCAGCTCCAACTACAACAACTGATGTTCTTACAACCACAACGACCGAAGCACCTTCTACAACTTCAGCTCCTACGACAACCACAACAGCAACACCTACAACAACTGTAGCTCCTGCGACAACTGCAGCTCCTACAACAACTTTAGCCTCTACTTCAACCACAGCAGCAGCCGCTACGACAACTACTGCAGCCCTAACTACAACAACTGCTGCTCCTACGACCACTACAACTCCAGAACCTACTACGACAACCAGTGCAGCTCCAACTACAACTGCTGTTCTTACAACCACAACGACCGAAGCACCTTCTACAACAACTACAACTTCAGCTCCTACGACAACCACAACAGCAACACCAACAACAACTGTAGCTCCCACAACAACTTTAGCATCTACTTCAACCACACCAGCTGCCCCTACGACAACCACTGCAGCCCTAACTACAACAACTGCTGCTCCTACGACCACTACAACTCCAGAACCTACTACGACAACCACTGCATCTCCAACTACAACAACTGCTGTTCTTACAACCACAACGACCGAAGCACCTTCTACAACAACTACAACTTCAGCTCCTACGACAACAACAGCAACACCAACAACAACTGTAGCTCCCACGACAACTGCAGCTCCTACAACAACTTTAGCCTCTACTTCAACCACAGCAGCAGCCACTACGACAACTACTGCAGCCCTAACTACAACAACTGCTGCTCCTACGACCACTACAACTCCAGAACCTACTACGACAACCGGTGCAGCTCCAACTACAACTGCTGTTCTTACAACCACAACGACCGAAGCACCTTCTACAACAACTACAACTTCAGCTCCTACGACAACCACAACAGCAACACCAACAACAACTGTAGCTCCCACAACAACTTTAGCATCTACTTCAACCACATCAGCTGCCCCTACGACAACCATTGCAGCCCTAACTACAACAATTGCTGCTCCTACGACCACTACAACTCCAGAACCTACTACGACAACAACTGCAGCTCCAACTACAACAACTGATGTTCTTACAACCACAACGACCGAAGAACCTTCTACAACAACTACAACTTCAGCTCCTACGACAACCACAACAGAAACACCTACAACTACTGTAGCTCCCACAACAACTGCAGCTCCTACAACAACTTTAGCCTCTACTTCAACCACAGCAGCAGCCGCTACGACAACTACTGCAGCCCTAACTACAACAACTGCTGCTCCTACGACCACTACAACTCCAGAACCTACTACGACAACCAGTGCAGCTCCAACTACAACTGCTGTTCTTACAACCACAACGACCGAAGCACCTTCTACAACAACTACAACTTCATCTCATACGACAACCACAACAACAGCACCTACTATAACACCTGCAGTTCTAGCAACTGTAGCTCCCACGACCACTACACCTGCTGTACTTACTACAACAATGACAACTACAGCTCCAGCAACAACAACTGTAGCTTCTACGTCAACCACAGCAGCTGCCTCTACAACAACCACTGCAGCTGTAACTTCAACAACTGCTGCTCCAACGACCACTACAACTCTAGAACCTATTACAACAACCACTGCAGCTCCTGCTACAACAACTGCAATTCTTACAACCACTGCGACTGCAGCACCTTCTACAACAACTACAACTTCAGCTCCTACGACAACCACAACAGCAACACCTACAACAACTGTAGCTCCCACAACCACTTTAGCCTCTACTTCAACCACATCAGCTGGCCCTACGACAACCACTGTAGCCCTAACTACAACAACTGCTGCTCCTACGACCACAACAACTCCAGAACCTACTACGACAACCACTGCAGCTCCAACTACAACAACTGATGTTCTTACAACCACAACGACCGAAGCACCTTCTACAACAACTACAACTTCAGCTCCTACGACAACCACAACAGCAACACCTACAACAACTGTAGCTCCCACGACAACTGCAGCTCCTACAACAACTTTAGCCTCTACTTCAACCACAGCAGCAGCCGCTACGACAACTACTGCAGCCCTAACTACAACAACTGCTGCTCCTACGACCACTACAACTCCAGAACCTACTACGACAACCAGTGCAGCTCCAACTACAACTGCTGCTCTTACAACCACAACGACCGAAGCACCTTCTACAACAACTACAACTTCAGCTCCTACGACAACCACAACAGCAACACCTACAACAACTGTAGCTCCCACAACAACTTTAGCATCTACTTCAACCACATCAGCTGCCCCTACGACAACCATTGCAGCCCTAACTACAACAATTGCTGCTCCGACGACCACTACAATTCCAGAACCTACTACGACAACCACTGCAGCTCCAACTACAACAACTGATGTTCTTACAACCACAACGACCGAAGCACCTTCTACAACAACTACAACTTCAGCTCCTACGACAACCACGACAGCAACACCTACAACTACTGTAACTCCCACAACAACTGCAGCTCCTACAACAACTTTAGCCTCTACTTCAACCACAGCAGCAGCCGCTACGACAACTACTGCAGCCCTAACTACAACAACTGCTGCTCCTACGACCACTACAACTCCAGAACCTACTACGACAACCAGTGCAGCTCCTACTACAACAACTGCTGTTCTTACAACCACAACGACCGAAGCACCTTCTACAACAACTACAACTTCAGCTCCTACGACAACCACAACAGCAACACCTACAACAACTGTAGCTCCCACAACAACTTTAGCATCTACTTCAACCACATCAGCTGCCCCTACGACAACCATTGCAGCCCTAACTACAACAATTGCTGCTCCTACGACCACTACAACTCCAGAACCTACTACGACAACAACTGCAGCTCCAACTACAACAACTGATGTTCTTACAACCACAACGACCACAACGACCGAAGAACCTTCAACAACAACTACAACTTCAGCTCCTACGACAACCACAACAGAAACACCTACAACTACTGTAGCTCCCACAACAACTGCAGCTCCTACAACAACTTTAGCCTCTACTTCAACCACAGCAGCAGCCGCTACGACAACTACTGCAGCCCTAACTACAACAACTGCTGCTCCTACGACCACTACAACTCCAGAACCTACTACGACAACCAGTGCAGCTCCAACTACAACTGCTGTTCTTACAACCACAACGACCGAAGCACCTTCTACAACAACTACAACTTCATCTCCTACGACAACCACAACAACAGCACCTACTATAACACCTGCAGTTCCTACAACTGTAGCTCCCACGACCACTACACCTGCTGTACTTACTACAACAATGACAACTACAGCTCCAGCAACAACAACTGTAGCTTCTACGTCAACCACAGCAGCTGCCTCTACAACAACCACTGCAGCTGTAACTTCAACAACTGCTGCTCCAACGACCACTACAACTCTAGAACCTATTACAACAACCACTGCAGCTCCTGCTACAACAACTGCAATTCTTACAACCACTGCGACTGCAGCACCTTCTACAACAACTACAACTTCAGCTCCTACGACAACCACAACAGCAACACCTACAACAACTGTAGCTCCCACAACCACTTTAGCCTCTACTTCAACCACATCAGCTGGCCCTACGACAACCACTGTAGCCCTAACTACAACAACTGCTGCTCCTACGACCACAACAACTCCAGAACCTACTACGACAACCACTGCAGCTCCAACTACAACAACTGATGTTCTTACAACCACAACGACCGAAGCACCTTCTACAACAACTACAACTTCAGCTCCTACGACAACCACAACAGCAACACCTACAACAACTGTAGCTCCCACAACAACTTTAGCATCTACTTCAACCACATCAGCTGCCCCTACGACAACCACTGCAACCCTAACTACAACAACTGCTGCTCCTACGACCACTACAACTCCAGAACCTACTACGACAACCACTGCAGCTCCAACTACAACAACTGATGTTCTTACAACCACAACGACCGAAGCACCTTCTACAACTTCAGCTCCTACGACAACCACAACAGCAACACCTACAACAACTGTAGCTCCTGCGACAACTGCAGCTCCTACAACAACTTTAGCCTCTACTTCAACCACAGCAGCAGCCGCTACGACAACTACTGCAGCCCTAACTACAACAACTGCTGCTCCTACGACCACTACAACTCCAGAACCTACTACGACAACCAGTGCAGCTCCAACTACAACTGCTGTTCTTACAACCACAACGACCGAAGCACCTTCTACAACAACTACAACTTCAGCTCCTACGACAACCACGACAGCAACACCTACAACTACTGTAGCTCCCACAACAACTGCAGCTCCTACAACAACTTTAGCCTCTACTTCAACCACAGCAGCAGCCGCTACGACAACTACTGCAGCCCTAACTACAACAACTGCTGCTCCTACGACCACTACAACTCCAAAACCTACTACGACAACCAGTGCAGCTCCTACTACAACAACTGCTGTTCTTACAACCACAACGACCGAAGCACCTTCTACAACAACTACAACTTCAGCTCCTACGACAACCACAACAGCAACACCTACAACAACTGTAGCTCCCACAACAACTTTAGCATCTACTTCAACCACATCAGCTGCCCCTACGACAACCATTGCAGCCCTAACTACAACAATTGCTGCTCCTACGACCACTACAACTCCAGAACCTACTACGACAACAACTGCAGCTCCAACTACAACAACTGATGTTCTTACAACCACAACGACCACAACGACCGAAGAACCTTCTACAACAACTACAACTTCAGCTCCTACGACAACCACAACAGAAACACCTACAACTACTGTAGCTCCCACAACAACTGCAGCTCCTACAACAACTTTAGCCTCTACTTCAACCACAGCAGCAGCCGCTACGACAACTACTGCAGCCCTAACTACAACAACTGCTGCTCCTACGACCACTACAACTCCAGAACCTACTACGACAACCAGTGCAGCTCCAACTACAACTGCTGTTCTTACAACCACAACGACCGAAGCACCTTCTACAACAACTACAACTTCATCTCCTACGACAACCACAACAACAGCACCTACTATAACACCTGCAGTTCCTACAACTGTAGCTCCCACGACCACTACACCTGCTGTACTTACTACAACAATGACAACTACAGCTCCAGCAACAACAACTGTAGCTTCTACGTCAACCACAGCAGCTGCCTCTACAACAACCACTGCAGCTGTAACTTCAACAACTGCTGCTCCAACGACCACTACAACTCTAGAACCTATTACAACAACCACTGCAGCTCCTGCTACAACAACTGCAATTCTTACAACCACTGCGACTGCAGCACCTTCTACAACAACTACAACTTCAGCTCCTACGACAACCACAACAGCAACACCTACAACAACTGTAGCTCCCACAACCACTTTAGCCTCTACTTCAACCACATCAGCTGGCCCTACGACAACCACTGTAGCCCTAACTACAACAACTGCTGCTCCTACGACCACAACAACTCCAGAACCTACTACGACAACCACTGCAGCTCCAACTACAACAACTGATGTTCTTACAACCACAACGACCGAAGCACCTTCTACAACAACTACAACTTCAGCTCCTACGACAACCACAACAGCAACACCTACAACAACTGTAGCTCCCACAACAACTTTAGCATCTACTTCAACCACATCAGCTGCCCCTACGACAACCACTGCAACCCTAACTACAACAACTGCTGCTCCTACGACCACTACAACTCCAGAACCTACTACGACAACCACTGCAGCTCCAACTACAACAACTGATGTTCTTACAACCACAACGACCGAAGCACCTTCTACAACTTCAGCTCCTACGACAACCACAACAGCAACACCTACAACAACTGTAGCTCCTGCGACAACTGCAGCTCCTACAACAACTTTAGCCTCTACTTCAACCACAGCAGCAGCCGCTACGACAACTACTGCAGCCCTAACTACAACAACTGCTGCTCCTACGACCACTACAACTCCAGAACCTACTACGACAACCAGTGCAGCTCCAACTACAACTGCTGTTCTTACAACCACAACGACCGAAGCACCTTCTACAACAACTACAACTTCAGCTCCTACGACAACCACAACAGCAACACCAACAACAACTGTAGCTCCCACAACAACTTTAGCATCTACTTCAACCACACCAGCTGCCCCTACGACAACCACTGCAGCCCTAACTACAACAACTGCTGCTCCTACGACCACTACAACTCCAGAACCTACTACGACAACCACTGCAGCTCCAACTACAACAACTGCTGTTCTTACAACCACAACGACCGAAGCACCTTCTACAACAACTACAACTTCAGCTCCGACGACAACAACAGCAACACCAACAACAACTGTAGCTCCCACGACAACTGCAGCTCCTACAACAACTTTAGCCTCTACTTCAACCACAGCAGCAGCCACTACGACAACTACTGCAGCCCTAACTACAACAACTGCTGCTCCTACGACCACTACAACTCCAGAACCTACTACGACAACCAGTGCAGCTCCTACTACAACAACTGCTGTTCTTACAACCACAACGACCGAAGCACCTTCTACAACAACTACAACTTCAGCTCCTACGACAACCACAACAGCAACACCTACAACAACTGTAGCTCCCACGACAACTGCAGCTCCTACAACAACTTTTGCATCTACTTCAACCACAGCAGCTGCCCCTACGACAACTACTGCAGCCCTAACTACAACAACTGCTGCTCCAACGACCACTACAACTCCAGAACCTACTACAACAACCAGTTTAGCTCCTATGACCACAACGACCGCAGCACCTTCTACAACAACTACAACTTCAGCTCCTACGACAACCACAACAACAGCACCTACTATAACACCTGCAGTTCCTACAACTGTAGCTCCCACGACCACTACACCTGCTGTACTTACTACAACAATGACAACTACAGCTCCAGCAACAACAACTGTAGCTTCTACGTCAACCACAGCAGCTGCCTCAACAACAACCACTGCAGCTCTAACTTCAACAACTGTTGCTCCAACGACCACTACAACTCCAGAACCTATTACAACAACCACTGCAGCTCCTGCTACAACAACTGCTATTCTTACAACCACTGCGACTGCAGCACCTTCTACAACAACTACAACTTCAGCTCCTACGACAACCACAACAGCAACACCTACAACAACTGTAGCTCCCACAACCACTTTAGCCTCTACTTCAACCACATCAGCTGGCCCTACGACAACCACTGCAGCCCTAACTACAACAACTGCTGCTCATACGACCACTACAATTCCAGAACCTACTACGACAACCAGTGCAGCTCCTACTACAACAACTGCTGTTCTTACGACCACAATGACCGCAGCACCTTCTACAACAACTACAACTTCAGCTCCTACGATAACAACAACAACAGCACCTACTACAACACCTGCAGTTCCTACAACTGTAGCTCCCACGACCACTACACCTGCTGTACTTACTACAACAATCACAACTACAGCTCCAGCAACAACAACTGTAGCTTCTACGTCAACCACAGCTGCTGCCTCTACAACAACCACTGCAGCTCTAACTTCAACAACTGCTGCTCCAACGATCACTACAACTCCAGGACCTATTACAACAACCACTGCAGCTCCTGCTACAACAACTGCTATTCTTACAACCACTGCGACTGCAGCACCTTCTACAACAACTACAACTTCAGCTCCTACGACAACCACAACAGCAACACCTACAACAACTGTAGCTCCAACGACAACTGCAGCTCCTACAACAACTTTAGCATCTACTTCAACCACAGCAGCTGCCCCTACGACAACCACTGCAGCCCTAACTACAACAACTGCTGCTCCTACGACCACTACAATTCCAGAACCTACTACGACAACCAGTGCAGCTCCAACTACAACAACTGCTGTTCTTACGACCACAACGACCGCAGCTCCTTCTACAACAACTACAACTTCAGCTCCGACGACAACCACAACAACAGCACCTACAACAACTGTAGCTCCCACAACAACTACACCTGCTGTACTTACTACAACAATCACAACTACAGCAACAACAATTGTAGCTTCTACGTCAACCACAGCAGCTGCCTCTACAACAACCACTGCAGCTCTAACTTCAACAACTGCTGCTCCAACAACCACTAAAACTCCAGAACCTATTACTACAACCTCTGCAACAACTGCTATTCTTACAACCACTGCGACCGCAGCACCTTCTACAACAACTACAACTTCAGCTCCTACGACAACCACAACAGCAACACCTACAACAACTGTTGCTCCCACAACAACCTTAGCATCTACTTCAACCACATCAGCTGCCCCTACGACAACCACTGCAGCCCTAACTACAACAACTGCTGCTCCTACGACGACTACAACTCCAGAACCTACTACGACAACCATTGCAGCTCCAACTACAACTGCTGTTCTTACAACCACAACGACCGAAGCACCTTCTTCAACAACTACAACTTCAGCTCCTACGACAACCAAAACAGCAACACCTACAACAACTGTAGCTCCCACGACAACTGCAGCTCCTACAACAACTTTAGCATCTACTTCAACCACAGCAGCTGCCCCTACGACAACCACTGCAGCCCTAACTACAACAACTGTAGCTCCTACGACCACTACAACTCCAGAACCTACTACGACAACCAGTGCAGCTCCAACTACAACAACTGCTGTTCTTACAACCACAACGACCGAAGCACCTTCTACTACAACTTCAGCTCCTACGACAACCACAACAGCAACACCTACAACAACTGTAGCTCCCACAACAACTTTAGCATCTACTTCAACCACATCAGCTGCCCCTACGACAACCACTGCAGCCCTAACTACAACAACTGCTGCTCCTACGACCACTACAACTCCAGAACCTACTACGACAACCACTGCAGCTCCAACTACAACTGCTGTTCTTACAACCACAACGACCGAAGCACCTTCTACAACAACTACAACTTCAGCTCCTACGACAACCACAACAGCAACACCTACAACAACTGTAGCTCCCACGACAACTGCAGCTCCTACAACAACTTTAGCATCTACTTCAACCACAGCAGCTGCCCCTACGACAACCACTGCAGCCCTAACTACAACAACTGTAGCTCCTACGACCACTACAACTCCAGAACCTACTACGACAACCAGTGCAGCTCCAACTACAACAACTGCTGTTCTTACAACCACAACGACCGAAGCACCTTCTACAACAACTACAACTTCAGCTCCTACGACAACAACAACAGCAACACCTACAGCAACTCTAGCTCCCACGACAACTGCAGCTCCTACAACAACTTTAGCCTCTACTTCAACCACAGCAGCTGCCCCTACGACAACTACTGCAGCCCTAACTACAACAACTGCTGCGCCTACAACCACTACAACTCCAGAACCTACTACGACAACCAGTGTAGCTCCTACGACCACAACGACCGCAGCGCCTTCTACAACAACTACAACTTCAGCTCCCACGACAACCACAACAACAGCACCTACTATAACACCTGCAGTTCCTACAACTGTAGCTCCCACGACCACTACACCTGCTGTACTTACTTCAACAATGATAACTACAGCTCCTGCTACAACAACTGTAGCTCCCACGACAACTGTAGCTCCTACAACAACTTTAGCCTCTACTTCAACCACAGCAGCTCCAACAACCACTACAGCTGCCTCTACGACAACCACTGCTGCTCTAACTACATCAACGGCTGCTCCAACAACCACTACAACTCTAGAACCTACTACGACAACCAGTGCAGCTCCTACTACAACAACTGCTGTTCTTACGTCCACAACGAACGCAGCACCTTCTACAACAACTACAACTTCAGCTCCTACGCCAACCACAACAACAGCACCTACTACAACACCTGCAGTTCCTACAACTGTAGCTCCCACAACCACTACACCTGCTGTACTTTCTACAGCAACAACAACTGTAGCTTCTACATCATCCACAGCAGCTGCCTCTACAACAACCACTGCAGCTCTAACTTCAACAACTGCTGCTCCAACAACCACTACAACTCCAGAATCTATTTCGACAACCACTGCAGCTCCTGCTACAACAACTGCTATTCTAACAACCCCAACGACCGCAGCACCTTCTACAACAACTTCAGCTCCTACGACAACCACAACAACAGCACCTACTACAGCACCTGCAGTTCCTACAACTGTAGCTCCCACGACCACTACCCCTGCTGTACTTACTACAGCAATCACAACTACAGCTCCTGCTACAACAACTGTAGCTTCTACGTCAGCTGCCTCTACGACAACCACGGCAGCTCTAACTACAACAACTGCTGCTCCTACCACCACTACAACTCCAGAACCTACTACCACAACCAGTGCAGCTCCTACTACAACAACTGCTGTTCTTACGACCACTGTGACTGCAGCACCTTCTACAACAACTACAACAACTGCTGCTCCAACAACCAGTACAACTGCCTCTACAACAACCACTGCATCTCTAACTACAACAATTGCTGCTCCAACAACCACTACAACTCCAGAACCTATTAAAACAACCACTGCAGCTTCTGCTACAACAACTGCTATTCTTACAACCACTGTGACTGCAGCACCTTCTATAACAACTACAACTTCAGCTCCTACAACAACCACTACAGCAACACCTACAACAACTGTAGCTCCTACAACAACTTTAGCCTCTACTTCAACCACAGCCGCTGCCCCTACGACAACCACTGCAGCCCTAACTACAACATCTGCTGCTCCAACGACCACTACAACTCCAGAACCTAATACGACAACCACTGCAGCTCTAACTACAACAACTGCTGCTCCAACGACCACTACAACTCCAGAACCTATTACGACAACCAGTGCAGCTCCTTCTATAACAACTGCTGTTCTTACGACCACAACGACTGGAGCACCTTCTACAACAACTACAACTTCAGCTCCTACGACAACCACAACAACAGCACCTACTACAACACCTGCAGTTCCTACAACTGTAGTTCCCACAACCACTACACCTGATGTACTTACTACAACAATCACAACTACAGCTCCTGCTACAATAACTGTAGCTTCTACGTCAACCACAGCAGCTGCCTCTACGACAACCCTTGCAGCTCTAACTACAACAACTGCTGCTCCAACGACCACTACAACTCCAGAACCTATTACAACAACCACTGCAGCTCCCAAAACTGCTATTCTTACAACCACTGTGACAGCAGCACCTTCTATAATAATTACAACTTCAGCTCCTACGACAACCACAACAGCAACACCTACAACAACTGTAGTTCCCACGACAACAGCTGCTCCTACAACAACTTTAGCCTCTACTTCAACCATAGCAGCTGCTCCTACGAAAACTACTGCAGTCCTAACTACAACAACTGCTGCTCTTATGACCACTACAACTCCTGAACCTACTACGACAACCAGTGCAGCTCCTTCTATAACAACTGCTGTTCTTACGACCACAACGACCGCAGCACCTTCTACAACAACTACAACTACAGCTCCTACGACAACCACAACAACAGCACCTACTACAACACCTGCAGTTCCTACAACTGTAGCTCACACGACCACTACACCTGCTGTACTTACTACAACAATCACAACTACAGCTCCTGCTACAACAACTGTAGCTTCTACGTCAACCACAGCAGCTGCCTCTACAACAACCACTGCAGCTCTAACTTCAACAACTGCTATTCTTACAACCACTGCGAATGCAGCACCTTCTACAACAACTACAACTTCAGCTCTTACGACAATCACAACAACAACAGTAGCTCCCACGACAACTGCAGCTCCTACAACAACTTTAGCATCTACTTCAACCACAGCAGCTGCCCCTACGATTTCCACCGCAGCCCTAACTACAACAACTGCTGCTCCTACCACCACTAGAACTCCAGAACCTACTACGACAACCAGTGCAGCTCCTACAACAACTGTAGCTTCTACGTCAACCACAGCAGCTGCTTCTACGACAACCACTGCAGCTCTAACTACAACAACTGCTACTCCTACGACCACTACAACTCCAGAACCTGCTACGACAGAACCTACTCCTACGACTGCTACGACTGCAGAACCTACCATGACAGCCAGTGCAGCTCCTATGACAACTGCTGTTCTTATGACCACATCGACTGCAGCACCTTCTACAACAACTACAACAGCTCTTTCTACTGCAACTGTAAATCCTATGACAACAATAGTTGGTCCTACGACACCTATTACAACAATTAATACTGCAGGTCCTACAACCACCACCACAACTGGTAGTTCTCATCCTACAACAACGACTACAACTGCAGCACCTACAAGTACAACCACAATTGTACTTCCTAACTCGACATCCAGAAATGCAACTTATAACTCAACTTCTATGGCATCAACAACTAGGTATGCAAGATAAATTAGTATAATTATTTCATACTATTCAATTAACACTTTGTCAATCAAGGAGCCTTGGCAACAATGAACCGTGTATATAAGACCACTAGATTTCTTACATTCTTTTTCTAATTATTTTAACATTTTCTAAACTTTCTAAACTAAAACAATTTAAATGAGTATAAATTAGCATATAATAACCCAGCAAAAATAATATTAACTCTTGAACCGATCAAGCTAGAGAGACCGAACCAACTTTCATATGTTCATGCTATCCTATCCTATCCATCAATCAATCTTTCCATCTACCTACTTTTTCCAATTATAACCAGTCACTACCATTACTACTGCAGTGACTGCCAATACTATGACTTATTTTACAACCATGAATACTTTAAGACAAGCTAGCAAGTACACACATTTTCTGTAGGAAATGTAATTTTCCATGTATTATTATTTTCTCTTAGATTCGGCACAGTGGGGTTTTTTGTTGAACTGATTTTCAAGGTGAAAACACCAGTCCCCACTGAGGATGATGTCCTTGGTGCCGTCAAGAAGCAACTGTCTCCTCAATTCCCGACCACTCAAACCACCTACCAGAATGCAACTTATATCAGTGAGTTCAACAAATTAGGCTTCGTGAAGACATTAATTTCCTGTCTATAAAATAATTTCTTAATAAGTAAACATGCAACTGCTCCTGCTATCTAAATACTTCTTGAATGTTTTTTAATGTTGTTGAAACTCCTAAATTGTAGCAGTTCAGTTGATTTGTTGCTATAGTGACAATGTTTTTGTGTGCTCACAGAACTTACAGATACTTCATTTGCCATCGTCCTTGGTTTCAAAATAACCAATGTAACCCAGGAGTCTCTAAGTAATAGACTCACACTCACCAATGAGACCGAAACCCAGATACAGGATTCAATTAACATACTAGTAAGATACTGTACTTCTATACATAAGATACATCCATGGTCATGTTCAGGTCATGATAGTAATTGACAACTTGATGTTTTGTCCCCTTTTAGCTCCATAAGGTTCTCAGTGAACCAGATGGCAAACAGTTTAAATTTCCCAACGCCAACTTCATGTAAGTACAATGTCATAACCTTGAACCAACCCATCTTTCTCAACTGCACTCTTTAGAATTTCTGCAGATTTCATTTAGCTTGGTACAGCTAAACAGGATGAAGGGAACATGTTTAACTCTCACACAAAACCCATTTTTACATCCACAGTGACGATGGCACTGAAATCACGGCAAACGTGACGTATGTATACAAAGAGGAAGATGTCAACCAGCCTAGTAGTTTTCTACAGGAAGTCTTAAAAGTCTCAGGTATGCTGCTTTTGTTACCATACGGTTGTCATTTCTATGTTTTTTTTATGACAGTGAGTTATCAAACACCATGTAATGTGTATAATACTCAATCTCGAAAACACTTATATATCTATGTTATGTGACATATTACAAGTTTATAATCCCTCTAAAATGTATTTTCATTTCTATTCTAGGTCTCCTGACCGCCACTGTTGCCCCAACAACAACTATCAGCAACACACCACTTCCTACCCTTTTGACTTCAGTGACATCAACAACTAGGTAAGCAAGATCATTTATTATAATTATTTCATACAATTGAATTAACACTTTGTCAATCAAGGAACCTTTGCAACAATGAACCATGTATATCCAAGCTTGTGTCGTTAACTACTGATGTTTTTAATAAAAGCATCCAAAATGTCAACCTTTCTTTAGGAAAGCTCTTTGAGTACATCAATCGGTCAAAAGGCGCAATATAAATCCAATCCATTATTATTAATGTGCTTGCTGAAGGCAAGACCACTAGATTTAAGACATACTTTTTCAAATTATTTTAACATTTTCTAAACTTTCTAAACTAAAACAATTTAAATTAGTATAAATTAGCATATAATAACCCAGCAAAAATAATATTAACTCTTGAACCGTTCAAGCTAGAGAGACCGAACCAACTTTCATATGTTCAGGCTATCCTATCCTATCCTATCCATCAATCAATCTTTCCATCTACCTACTTTTTCCAATTATAACCAGTCACTACCATTACTACTGCAGTGACTGCCAATACTATGACTTATTTTACAACCATGAATACTTTAAGACAAGCTAGCAAGTACACACATTTTCTGTAGGAAATGTAATTTTCCATGTATTATTATTTTCTCTTAGATTCGGCACAGTGGGGGTTTTTGTTGAACTGATTTTCAAGGTGAAAACACCAGTCCCCACTGAGGATGATGTCCTTGGTGCCGTCAAGAAGCAACTGTCTCCTCAATTCCCGACCACTCAAACCACCTACCAGAATGCAACTTATATCAGTGAGTTCAACAAATTAGGCTTCGTGAAGACATTAATTTCCTGTCTATAAAATAATAAGTAAACATGCAACTGCTCCTGCTATCTAAATACTTCTTGAATGTTTTTTAATGTTGTTGAAACTCCTAAATTGTAGCAGTTCAGTTGATTTGTTGCTATAGTGACAATGTTTTTGTGTGCTCACAGAACTTACAGATACTTCATTTGCCATCGTCCTTGGTTTCAAAATAACCAATGTAACCCAGGAGTCTCTAAGTAATAGACTCACACTCACCAATGAGACCGAAACCCAGATACAGGATTCAATTAACATACTAGTAAGATACTGTACTTCTATACATAAGATACATCCATGGTCATGTTCAGGTCATGATAGTAATTGACAACTTGATGTTTTGTCCCCTTTTAGCTCCATAAGGTTCTCAGTGAACCAGATGGCAAACAGTTTAAATTTCCCAACGCCAACTTCATGTAAGTACAATGTCATAACCTTGAACCAACCCATCTTTCTCAACTGCACTCTTTAGAATTTCTGCAGATTTCATTTAGCTTGGTACAGCTAAACAGGATGAAGGGAACATGTTTAACTCTCACACAAAACCCATTTTTACATCCACAGTGACGATGGCACTGAAATCACGGCAAACGTGACGTATGTATACAAAGAGGAAGATGTCAACCAGCCTAGTAGTTTTCTACAGGAAGTCTTAAAAGTCTCAGGTATGCTGCTTTTGTTACCATACGGTTGTCATTTCTATGTTTTTTTTATGACAGTGAGTTATCAAACACCATGTAATGTGTATAATACTCAATCTCGAAAACACTTATATATCTATGTTATGTGACATATTACAAGTTTATAATCCCTCTAAAATGTATTTTCATTTCTATTCTAGGTCTCCTGACCGCCACTGTTGCCCCAACAACAACTATCAGCAACACACCACTTCCTACCCTTTTGACTTCAGTGACATCAACAACTAGGTAAGCAAGATCATTTATTATAATTATTTCATACAATTGAATTAACACTTTGTCAATCAAGGAACCTTTGCAACAATGAACCATGTATATCCATGCTTGTGTCGTTAACTACTGATGTTTTTAATAAAAGCATCCAAAATGTCAACCTTTCTTTAGGAAAGCTCTTTGAGTACATAAATCCAATCCGTTATTATTAATGTGCTTGCTGAAGGCAAGACCACTAGATTTAAGACATACTTTTTCAAATTATTTTAACATTTTCTAAACTTTCTAAACTAAAACAATTTAAATGAGTATAAATTAGCATATAATAACCCAGCAAAAATAATATTAACTCTTGAACCGTTCAAGCTAGAGAGACCGAACCAACTTTCATATGTTCAGGCTATCCTATCCTATCCTATCCATCAATCAATCTTTCCATCTACCTACTTTTTCCAATTATAACCAGTCACTACCATTACTACTGCAGTGACTGCCAATACTATGACTTATTTTACAACCATGAATACTTTAAGACAAGCTAGCAAGTACACACATTTTCTGTAGGAAATGTAATTTTCCATGTATTATTATTTTCTCTTAGATTCGGCACAGTGGGGGTTTTTGTTGAACTGATTTTCAAGGTGAAAACACCAGTCCTCACTGAGGATGATGTCCTTGGTGCCGTCAAGAAGCAACTGTCTCCTCAATTCCCGACCACTCAAACCACCTACCAGAATGCAACTTATATCAGTGAGTTCAACAAATTAGGCTTCGTGAAGACATTAATTTCCTGTCTATAAAATAATTTCTTAATAAGTAAACATGCAACTGCTCCTGCTATCTAAATACTTCTTGAATGTTTTTTAATGTTGTTGAAACTCCTAAATTGTAGCAGTTCAGTTGATTTGTTGCTATAGTGACAATGTTTTTGTGTGCTCACAGAACTTACAGATACTTCATTTGCCATCGTCCTTGGTTTCAAAATAACCAATGTAACCCAGGAGTCTCTAAGTAATAGACTCACACTCACCAATGAGACCGAAACCCAGATACAGGATTCAATTAACATACTAGTAAGATACTGTACTTCTATACATAAGATACATCCATGGTCATGTTCAGGTCATGATAGTAATTGACAACTTGATGTTTTGTCCCCTTTTAGCTCCATAAGGTTCTCAGTGAACCAGATGGCAAACAGTTTAAATTTCCCAACGCCAACTTCATGTAAGTACAATGTCATAACCTTGAACCAACCCATCTTTCTCAACTGCACTCTTTAGAATTTCTGCAGATTTCATTTAGCTTGGTACAGCTAAACAGGATGAAGGGAACATGTTTAACTCTCACACAAAACCCATTTTTACATCCACAGTGACGATGGCACTGAAATCACGGCAAACGTGACGTATGTATACAAAGAGGAAGATGTCAACCAGCCTAGTAGTTTTCTACAGGAAGTCTTAAAAGTCTCAGGTATGCTGCTTTTGTTACCATACGGTTGTCATTTCTATGTTTTTTTTATGACAGTGAGTTATCAAACACCATGTAATGTGTATAATACTCAATCTCGAAAACACTTATATATCTATGTTATGTGACATATTACAAGTTTATAATCCCTCTAAAATGTATTTTCATTTCTATTCTAGGTCTCCTGACCGCCACTGTTGCCCCAACAACAACTATCAGCAACACACCACTTCCTACCCTTTTGACTTCAGTGACATCAACAACTAGGTAAGCAAGATCATTTATTATAATTATTTCATACAATTGAATTAACACTTTGTCAATCAAGGAACCTTTGCAACAATGAACCATGTATATCCATGCTTGTGTCGTTAACTACTGATGTTTTTAATAAAAGCATCCAAAATGTCAACCTTTCTTTAGGAAAGCTCTTTGAGTACATCAATCGGTCAAAAGGCGCAATATAAATCCAATCCATTATTATTAATGTGCTTGCTGAAGGCAAGACCACTAGATTTAAGACATACTTTTTCAAATTATTTTAACATTTTCTAAACTTTCTAAACTAAAACAATTTAAATTAGTATAAATTAGCATATAATAACCCAGCAAAAATAATATTAACTCTTGAACCGTTCAAGCTAGAGAGACCGAACCAACTTTCATATGTTCAGGCTATCCTATCCTATCCTATCCATCAATCAATCTTTCCATCTACCTACTTTTTCCAATTATAACCAGTCACTACCATTACTACTGCAGTGACTGCCAATACTATGACTTATTTTACAACCATGAATACTTTAAGACAAGCTAGCAAGTACACACATTTTCTGTAGGAAATGTAATTTTCCATGTATTATTATTTTCTCTTAGATTCGGCACAGTGGGGGTTTTTGTTGAACTGATTTTCAAGGTGAAAACACCAGTCCCCACTGAGGATGATGTCCTTGGTGCCGTCAAGAAGCAACTGTCTCCTCAATTCCCGACCACTCAAACCACCTACCAGAATGCAACTTATATCAGTGAGTTCAACAAATTAGGCTTCGTGAAGACATTAATTTCCTGTCTATAAAATAATAAGTAAACATGCAACTGCTCCTGCTATCTAAATACTTCTTGAATGTTTTTTAATGTTGTTGAAACTCCTAAATTGTAGCAGTTCAGTTGATTTGTTGCTATAGTGACAATGTTTTTGTGTGCTCACAGAACTTACAGATACTTCATTTGCCATCGTCCTTGGTTTCAAAATAACCAATGTAACCCAGGAGTCTCTAAGTAATAGACTCACACTCACCAATGAGACCGAAACCCAGATACAGGATTCAATTAACATACTAGTAAGATACTGTACTTCTATACATAAGATACATCCATGGTCATGTTCAGGTCATGATAGTAATTGACAACTTGATGTTTTGTCCCCTTTTAGCTCCATAAGGTTCTCAGTGAACCAGATGGCAAACAGTTTAAATTTCCCAACGCCAACTTCATGTAAGTACAATGTCATAACCTTGAACCAACCCATCTTTCTCAACTGCACTCTTTAGAATTTCTGCAGATTTCATTTAGCTTGGTACAGCTAAACAGGATGAAGGGAACATGTTTAACTCTCACACAAAACCCATTTTTACATCCACAGTGACGATGGCACTGAAATCACGGCAAACGTGACGTATGTATACAAAGAGGAAGATGTCAACCAGCCTAGTAGTTTTCTACAGGAAGTCTTAAAAGTCTCAGGTATGCTGCTTTTGTTACCATACGGTTGTCATTTCTATGTTTTTTTTATGACAGTGAGTTATCAAACACCATGTAATGTGTATAATACTCAATCTCGAAAACACTTATATATCTATGTTATGTGACATATTACAAGTTTATAATCCCTCTAAAATGTATTTTCATTTCTATTCTAGGTCTCCTGACCGCCACTGTTGCCCCAACAACAACTATCAGCAACACACCACTTCCTACCCTTTTGACTTCATTGACATCAACAACTAGGTAAGCAAGATAATTTATTATAATTATTTCATACAATTGAATTAACACTTTGTCAATCAAGGAACCTTTGCAACAATGAACCATGTATATCCATGCTTGTGTCGTTAACTACTGATGTTTTTAATAAAAGCATCCAAAATGTCAACCTTTCTTTAGGAAAGCTCTTTGAGTACATCAATCGGTCAAAAGGCGCAATATAAATCCAATCCATTATTATTAATGTGCTTGCTGAAGGCAAGACCACTAGATTTAAGACATACTTTTTCAAATTATTTTAACATTTTCTAAACTTTCTAAACTAAAACAATTTAAATGAGTATAAATTAGCATATAATAACCCAGCAAAAATAATATTAACTCTTGAACCGTTCAAGCTAGAGAGACCGAACCAACTTTCATATGTTCAGGCTATCCTATCCTATCCTATCCATCAATCAATCTTTCCATCTACCTACTTTTCCCAATTATAACCAGTCTCTACCATTACTACTGCAGTGACTGCCAATACTATGACTTATTTTACAACCATGAATACTTTAAGACAAGCTAGCAAGTACACACATTTTCTGTAGGAAATGTAATTTTCCATGTATTATTATTTTCTCTTAGATTCGGCACAGTGGGGGTTTTTGTTGAACTGATTTTCAAGGTGAAAACACCAGTCCCCACTGAGGATGATGTCCTTGGTGCCGTCAAGAAGCAACTGTCTCCTCAATTCCCGACCACTCAAACCACCTACCAGAATGCAACTTATATCAGTGAGTTCAACAAATTAGGCTTCGTGAAGACATTAATTTCCTGTCTATAAAATAATTTCTTAATAAGTAAACATGCAACTGCTCCTGCTATCTAAATACTTCTTGAATGTTTTTTAATGTTGTTGAAACTCCTAAATTGTAGCAGTTCAGTTGATTTGTTGCTATAGTGACAATGTTTTTGTGTGCTCACAGAACTTACAGATACTTCATTTGCCATCGTCCTTGGTTTCAAAATAACCAATGTAACCCAGGAGTCTCTAAGTAATAGACTCACACTCACCAATGAGACCGAAACCCAGATACAGGATTCAATTAACATACTAGTAAGATACTGTACTTCTATACATAAGATACATCCATGGTCATGTTCAGGTCATGATAGTAATTGACAACTTGATGTTTTGTCCCCTTTTAGCTCCATAAGGTTCTCAGTGAACCAGATGGCAAACAGTTTAAATTTCCCAACGCCAACTTCATGTAAGTACAATGTCATAACCTTGAACCAACCCATCTTTCTCAACTGCACTCTTTAGAATTTCTGCAGATTTCATTTAGCTTGGTACAGCTAAACAGGATGAAGGGAACATGTTTAACTCTCACACAAAACCCATTTTTACATCCACAGTGACGATGGCACTGAAATCACGGCAAACGTGACGTATGTATACAAAGAGGAAGATGTCAACCAGCCTAGTAGTTTTCTACAGGAAGTCTTAAAAGTCTCAGGTATGCTGCTTTTGTTACCATACGGTTGTCATTTCTATGTTTTTTTTATGACAGTGAGTTATCAAACACCATGTAATGTGTATAATACTCAATCTCGAAAACACTTATATATCTATGTTATGTGACATATTACAAGTTTATAATCCCTCTAAAATGTATTTTCATTTCTATTCTAGGTCTCCTGACCGCCACTGTTGCCCCAACAACAACTATCAGCAACACACCACTTCCTACCCTTTTGACTTCAGTGACATCAACAACTAGGTAAGCAAGATAATTTATTATAATTATTTCATACAATTGAATTAACACTTTGTCAATCAAGGAACCTTTGCAACAATGAACCATGTATATCCATGCTTGTGTCGTTAACTACTGATGTTTTTAATAAAAGCATCCAAAATGTCAACCTTTCTTTAGGAAAGCTCTTTGAGTACATCAATCGGTCAAAAGGCGCAATATAAATCCAATCCGTTATTATTAATGTGCTTGCTGAAGGCAAGACCACTAGATTTAAGACATACTTTTTCAAATTATTTTAACATTTTCTAAACTTTCTAAACTAAAACAATTTAAATGAGTATAAATTAGCATATAATAACCCAGCAAAAATAATATTAACTCTTGAACCGTTCAAGCTAGAGAGACCGAACCAACTTTCATATGTTCAGGCTATCCTATCCTATCCTATCCATCAATCAATCTTTCCATCTACCTACTTTTTCCAATTATAACCAGTCACTACCATTACTACTGCAGTGACTGCCAATACTATGACTTATTTTACAACCATGAATACTTTAAGACAAGCTAGCAAGTACACACATTTTCTGTAGGAAATGTAATTTTCCATGTATTATTATTTTCTCTTAGATTCGGCACAGTGGGGGTTTTTGTTGAACTGATTTTCAAGGTGAAAACACCAGTCCCCACTGAGGATGATGTCCTTGGTGCCGTCAAGAAGCAACTGTCTCCTCAATTCCCGACCACTCAAACCACCTACCAGAATGCAACTTATATCAGTGAGTTCAACAAATTAGGCTTCGTGAAGACATTAATTTCCTGTCTATAAAATAATTTCTTAATAAGTAAACATGCAACTGCTCCTGCTATCTAAATACTTCTTGAATGTTTTTTAATGTTGTTGAAACTCCTAAATTGTAGCAGTTCAGTTGATTTGTTGCTATAGTGACAATGTTTTTGTGTGCTCACAGAACTTACAGATACTTCATTTGCCATCGTCCTTGGTTTCAAAATAACCAATGTAACCCAGGAGTCTCTAAGTAATAGACTCACACTCACCAATGACACCGAAACCCAGATACAGGATTCAATTAACATACTAGTAAGATACTGTACTTCTATACATAAGATACATCCATGGTCATGTTCAGGTCATGATAGTAATTGACAACTTGATGTTTTGTCCCCTTTTAGCTCCATAAGGTTCTCAGTGAACCAGATGGCAAACAGTTTAAATTTCCCAACGCCAACTTCATGTAAGTACAATGTCATAACCTTGAACCAACCCATCTTTCTCAACTGCACTCTTTAGAATTTCTGCAGATTTCATTTAGCTTGGTACAGCTAAACAGGATGAAGGGAACATGTTTAACTCTCACACAAAACCCATTTTTACATCCACAGTGACGATGGCACTGAAATCACGGCAAACGTGACGTATGTATACAAAGAGGAAGATGTCAACCAGCCTAGTAGTTTTCTACAGGAAGTCTTAAAAGTCTCAGGTATGCTGCTTTTGTTACCATACGGTTGTCATTTCTATGTTTTTTTTATGACAGTGAGTTATCAAACACCATGTAATGTGTATAATACTCAATCTCGAAAACACTTATATATCTATGTTATGTGACATATTACAAGTTTATAATCCCTCTAAAATGTATTTTCATTTCTATTCTAGGTCTCCTGACCGCCACTGTTGCCCCAACAACAACTATCAGCAACACACCACTTCCTACCCTTTTGACTTCAGTGACATCAACAACTAGGTAAGCAAGATCATTTATTATAATTATTTCATACAATTGAATTAACACTTTGTCAATCAAGGAACCTTTGCAACAATGAACCATGTATATCCATGCTTGTGTCGTTAACTACTGATGTTTTTAATAAAAGCATCCAAAATGTCAACCTTTCTTTAGGAAAGCTCTTTGAGTACATCAATCGGTCAAAAGGCGCAATATAAATCCAATCCGTTATTATTAATGTGCTTGCTGAAGGCAAGACCACTAGATTTAAGACATACTTTTTCAAATTATTTTAACATTTTCTAAACTTTCTAAACTAAAACAATTTAAATGAGTATAAATTAGCATATAATAACCCAGCAAAAATAATATTAACTCTTGAACCGTTCAAGCTAGAGAGACCGAACCAACTTTCATATGTTCAGGCTATCCTATCCTATCCTATCCATCAATCAATCTTTCCATCTACCTACTTTTCCCAATTATAACCAGTCACTACCATTACTACTGCAGTGACTGCCAATACTATGACTTATTTTACAACCATGAATACTTTAAGACAAGCTAGCAAGTACACACATTTTCTGTAGGAAATGTAATTTTCCATTTATTATTATTTTCTCTTAGATTCGGCACAGTGGGGGTTTTTGTTGAACTGATTTTCAAGGTGAAAACACCAGTCCCCACTGAGGATGATGTCCTTGGTGCCGTCAAGAAGCAACTGTCTCCTCAATTCCCGACCACTCAAACCACCTACCAGAATGCAACTTATATCAGTGAGTTCAACAAATTAGGCTTCGTGAAGACATTAATTTCCTGTCTATAAAATAATTTCTTAATAAGTAAACATGCAACTGCTCCTGCTATCTAAATACTTCTTGAATGTTTTTTAATGTTGTTGAAACTCCTAAATTGTAGCAGTTCAGTTGATTTGTTGCTATAGTGACAATGTTTTTGTGTGCTCACAGAACTTACAGATACTTCATTTGCCATCGTCCTTGGTTTCAAAATAACCAATGTAACCCAGGAGTCTCTAAGTAATAGACTCACACTCACCAATGAGACCGAAACCCAGATACAGGATTCAATTAACATACTAGTAAGATACTGTACTTCTATACATAAGATACATCCATGGTCATGTTCAGGTCATGATAGTAATTGACAACTTGATGTTTTGTCCCCTTTTAGCTCCATAAGGTTCTCAGTGAACCAGATGGCAAACAGTTTAAATTTCCCAACGCCAACTTCATGTAAGTACAATGTCATAACCTTGAACCAACCCATCTTTCTCAACTGCACTCTTTAGAATTTCTGCAGATTTCATTTAGCTTGGTACAGCTAAACAGGATGAAGGGAACATGTTTAACTCTCACACAAAACCCATTTTTACATCCACAGTGACGATGGCACTGAAATCACGGCAAACGTGACGTATGTATACAAAGAGGAAGATGTCAACCAGCCTAGTAGTTTTCTACAGGAAGTCTTAAAAGTCTCAGGTATGCTGCTTTTGTTACCATACGGTTGTCATTTCTATGTTTTTTTTATGACAGTGAGTTATCAAACACCATGTAATGTGTATAATACTCAATCTCGAAAACACTTATATATCTATGTTATGTGACATATTACAAGTTTATAATCCCTCTAAAATGTATTTTCATTTCTATTCTAGGTCTCCTGACCGCCACTGTTGCCCCAACAACAACTATCAGCAACACACCACTTCCTACCCTTTTGACTTCAGTGACATCAACAACTAGGTAAGCAAGATCATTTATTATAATTATTTCATACAATTGAATTAACACTTTGTCAATCAAGGAACCTTTGCAACAATGAACCATGTATATCCATGCTTGTGTCGTTAACTACTGATGTTTTTAATAAAAGCATCCAAAATGTCAACCTTTCTTTAGGAAAGCTCTTTGAGTACATCAATCGGTCAAAAGGCGCAATATAAATCCAATCCATTATTATTAATGTGCTTGCTGAAGGCAAGACCACTAGATTTAAGACATACTTTTTCAAATTATTTTAACATTTTCTAAACTTTCTAAACTAAAACAATTTAAATGAGTATAAATTAGCATATAATAACCCAGCAAAAATAATATTAACTCTTGAACCGTTCAAGCTAGAGAGACCGAACCAACTTTCATATGTTCATGCTATCCTATCCGATCCATCAATCAATCTTTCCATCTACCTACTTTTTCCAATTATAACCAGTCATTCTATTACTCTTGCAGTGACTGCCTCTACTATAACTTATTTTACAACCATTAATACTTTAAGACATGCTAGCAAGTACACACATTTTCTTTAGGAAATGCAATTTTCCATGTATTATTATTTCCTCTTAGATTTGGCACAGCCGTGGTTTTTGTTGAACTGATATTCAAGCTCAAAACACCAGTCCCCACTGAGGATGCTGTCCTTGGTGCCGTCAAGCAGCAATTGTCTCTTCAATCCAAGACCACTCAAACCACCTTCCAGAATGCAACTTATATCAGTGAGTTTAAGAAATTAGGCTTCATGAACACATTTATCTCCACTCTATAACATAATTTCTTAATAAGTACACATTCAACTGCTCCTGCAATGTAAATACTTCTTGAATGTTTTTTAATGTTGTTGAATCTCCTAAATTGTAGCAGTTCATTTGATCTGTTGCTATAGTGACCTTCTTTTTGTGTGCTCACAGAACTTACTGATACTTCATTTGCCATCAACCTTGGTTTCAAAATAACCAATGTAACCCTGGAGTCTCTAAGTAATAGACTCACATTCACCAATGAGACCTACATCCAGATACAGCTTTCAATTAACACACTAGTAAGATACTGTACTTGTATACCTAAGATACATCCATGGTCATGTTCAGGTCACGATAGTAATTGACAACTTGATGTTTTCCCCTTTTAGCTTCGTGAACTTCTCAGTGAACCAGACGGCAAACAGTTTCAATTTCCCAACGCCGACTTCATGTAAGTACAACGTCATAACCTTGAACCAACCCATCTTTCTCAACTGCACTCTTTAGAATTTCTGAAGATTTCATTTAGCTGCTGCTTGTACAGTTAAACAGGAAGAAGGGACCATATTTAACTCTCACACATAATCCATTTTTACATTCACAGTGCTTATGGCACTGAAATCAGGGCAAACGTGACGTATGTATACAAGGAGGAAGATGTCAGCCACCCTAGTGGTTTTCTACAGGATGTCTTAAAAGTCTCAGGTATTCTGCTTTTGTTACCATACGGTTGTCATTTCTATGTTTTTTTATGACAGTGAGTTATCAAACACCATGTAATGTGAAAAATACTCAATTCCGAAAACACTTTTATATCTATGTTATGACATTTTACAAGTTTATAATCCCTCTAAAATGTTATTTTATTAATATTCTAGGTCTTCTGACCACCACTGTTGCCCCAACAACACCTACCAGCACCACACCACTTCCTACCCTTTTGCTGACTACTCCTTTCAATACCACAAGTGTTGGAGGTTTTCCTGGCTGGGCTTTGGCCATTATCATTCCTTGTGGCATCACTATCATTCTGGTACCCCTGTGGATCCTGCTATGTGTACGTATAGGCCTGTGTTCACATGTATACTATGAAAATAGTTTACATAGTATTTCATCAAATAAGCTGTTTATTTTCTGCAATGATATTTTAGCATGTGAATCATGTTTCCCCATCTTTCTTTTGCAGTGTATGCTATGTGGCTGCTGTGCAGCTGTACGGAGACGCTGGCACAGACGCAGATCTTACAATGTACAGTACACCACCAGAAACGGACTCTTCTGAGGTGACAACACTAACATCAGTGGGCAACTGTCATCACAAGAACAGCCAATTATCTATCTATATCTGCTAATCAAGAGACTTCATTGGGTGCTTGCATCTATTTTTTTTATCATGATAAGAAAATTCATAATGGGCTTAATAATCCGCAAGTTTTTTGCACATTGTACAATTTTTTATATTATACATCTGATTGTTAATCAAAGTTACAGCTGAGCTGAACAGTATGTATGTTTATGTATTTATTAGCTATGTACTTTATGTGGTTTCAAGCTGTGCTGTCCACTGACTAAAGCGGTTATCAGTTATTTATTGAATGTATAATAAGGTAGATTAAAATATTTATTTGAGTTTTGTTATTTCCTCTCTTGATTAACTATTAACTAACTTATTTTCAACTGCAATACAGTACTTGTTTCTTCATCACACAGTTTGACAAATGTAATAAAGACTTTGCAAATCAGTATTAGTTAAACATTTTATGAATTGGTTTGACTCATGAGGGTGATTACAGCCAGCACATCTAAACATCAAAGGAAGTCAAGATTGTACGACCTGGCACCTTACGCTCAGAAATATCTAACACAATTTAATATCTTACAGTACCAGTCAAAAGTTTGGACACACAAACTCATTCAAGGATTTTTCTTTCTTTTTACTATTTTCTACATTGTAGAATAATAGTGAAGATACCACAACTATGAAATAACACATATGAAATCATGTAGTAACCAAAAAAGTGTTCAAATAAAAATATATTTTAGATTCTTCAAAGTAGCCACCCTTTGCCTTGATGGCAGCTTTGCACACTCTTGGCATTCTCTCAACCAGCTTCACCTGGAATGGTTTTCCAACAGTCTTGAAGTAGTTCCCACATGTGCTGAGCACTTGTTGGCTGCTTTTCCTTCACTCTGTGGTCCAACTCATCCTAACCATCTCTATTGGGTTGAGGTCGGGTGATTGCGGAGGCTAGGTCATCTGATTTAGCACTCCAAATAGCCGTTACACAGCCTGGAGGAATGTTGGGTCATTGTCCTGTTAAAAAATAAATAATAGTCACACTAAGCGCAAACCAGATGGGATGACGTATTGCTGCAGAATGCTGTGGTAGCCATGCTGCTTAAGTGTGCCTTGAATTCTAAATAAATCTCAGACAGTGTCACCAGCAAAGCACCCCCACACCATCACACCTCCTCCAAGTTTCTTCTTCTTATTGGTGTCCTTTAGTAGTGGTTTCTTTGCAGCAATTCGACCATGAAGGCCTGATTCATGCAGTCATCTCTGAACAGTTGATGTTGAGATGTGTCTGTTACTTGAACTCTGTAAAGTATTTATTTGGGCTGCAATCTGAGGTGCAGTTAACTCTAACAAACATATCCTCTGCAGCAGAGGTAACTCTGGGTCTTCATCTCCTGTGGCAGTCCTCATGAGAGCCAGTTTCATCATAGCGCTTGATGGTTTTTGCGACTGCACTTGAAGAAACTTTCAAAGTTCTTGACATTTTCCGAATTGACTGACCTTCATGTCTTAAATGACTGTTGGACTGTTGTTTCTCTTTGCTTATTTGAGCTGTTCTTACCATAATATAGACTTGGTATTTGACCAAATATGGCTATCTTCTGTATACCACCCCTACCTTGTCACAACACATCTGATTGGCTCAAACGCATTAAGAAGGAAAGAGGATTTCATTCACTTGCTATCTGGCACTGTAAACAAACGCATGCCTTACGGCGAGGATAGCTGTGCTGCAAGCCCAGCTTCAGACGCAATCGTTAGGCAATGGCAATTTCAGTGTAGGAAAGGATGAAACAGCGTCTGTGCCACCAGTAAGTACAGATAGTAACGTTAGTATAAACCCCCTCGCACGGTCCCCGCAGCCGGACAACTTTATCATGGCTTCTGGAGGGAAACGCTGTAGGAATGCTCAACTGGTGTCGCTTATTCAGCCGACAGAAACTTTCAATCGGTTCTCCCCATTAAGCAAGTCGGAGTCAGAGGCCGAGACTTCTCTGGTCTCTACTCCTCCTGTTATGGGGTCTGAGACGCCGAAGCCTCCCACCATTAGCTCTGACAAATTGAAAACCCTAGTCATTGGCGACTCCATTACCCGCAGTATTAGACTTAAAACGAATCATCCAGCGATCATACACTGTTTACCAGGGGGCAGGGCTACCGACGTTAAGACTAATCTAAAGACAGTGCTGGCTAAAGCTAAAACTGGCGAGTATAGAGATATTGTTATCCACGTCGGCACCAACGATGTTAGGATGAAACAGTCAGAGGTCACCAAGCGCAACATACCTTCAGCGTGTAAATCAGCTAGAAAGATGTGTCGGCATCGATTAATTGTCTCTGGCCCCCTCCCAGTTAGGGGGAGTGATGAGCTCTATAGCAGAGTCTCACAACTCAATCGCTGGTTGAAAACTGTTTTCTGCCCCTCCCAAAAGATAGAATTTGTAGATAATTTGCCCTCTTTCTGGGACTCACCCACAAACAGGACCAAGCCTGGCCTGTTGAGGAGTGACGGACTCCATCCTAGCTGGAGGGGTGCTCTCATCTTATCTACGAACATAGACAGAGCTCTAACTCCTCTAGCTCCACAATGAAATAGGGTGCAGGCCAGGCAGCAGGCTGTTAGCCAGCCTGCCAGCTTAGTGGAGTCTGCCACTAGCACAGCCAGTGTAGTCAGCTCAGCTATCCCCATTGAGACCGTGTCTGTGCCCCGACCTAGGTTGGGCAAAATTAAAGATGGCGGTGTTCGCCTTAGCAATCTCACTAGTTTAAAGACCTCCTCCATCCCTGCCATTATTGACAGAGATTGTGATACCTCACATCTCAAAATAAGGCTACGTAATGTTAGATCCCTCACTTCAAAGGCAGTTATAGTCAATGAACTAATCACTGATCATAATCTTGATGTGATTGGCCTGACTGAAACATGGCTTAAGCCTGATGAATTTACTCTGTTAAATGAGGCCTCACCCCCTGGTTACACTAGTGACCATATCCCCCGCGCATCCCGCAAAGGCGGAGGTGTTGCTAACATTTACGATAGCAAATGTCAATTTACAAAAAAAACCAACAACAACGACGTTTTCGTCTTTTGAGCTTCTAGTCATGAAATCTATGCAGCCTACTCAATCACTTTTTATAGCTACTGTTTACAGGCCTCCTGGGCCATATGCAGCGTTCCTCACTGAGTTCCCTGAATTCCTATCGGACCTTGTAGTCATCGCGGATAATATTCAAATTTTTGGTGACTTTAATATTCACATGGAAAAGTCCACAGACCCACTCCAAAAGGCTAACGGAGCCATCATCGACTCAGTGGGTTTTGTCCAACATGTCTGGACCTACTCACTGCCACAGTCATACTCTGGACCTAGTTTTGTCCCATGGAATAAATGTTGTGGATCTTAATGTTTTTCCTCATAATCCTGGACTATCGGACCACCATTTTATTACGTTTGCAATCGCAACAAATAATCTGCTCAGACCCCAACCAAGGAGCATTAAAAGTCGTGCTATAAATTCTCAGACAACCCAAAGATTCCTTGATGCCCTTCCAGACACCCTCTGCATGCCCAAGGACGTCAGAGGACAAAAATCAGTTAACCACCTAACTGAGGAACTCAATTTAACCTTGCGCAATACCCTAGATGCAGTTGCACCCCTAAAAACTAAAAATATATGTCATAAGAAACTAGCTCCCTGGTATACAGAAAATACACGAGCTCTGAAGCAAGCTTCCAGAAAATTGGAACGGAAATGGCGCCACACCAAACTGGAAGTCTTCCGACTAGCTTGGAAAGACAGTACCGTGCAGCATCGAAGAGCCCTCACTGCTGCTCGATCATCCTATTTTTCCAACTTAATTGAGGAAAATAAGAACAATCCGAAAAAAAATTTATACTGTTGCAAAGCTAACTAAAAAGCAGCATTCCCCAAGAGAGGATGGCTTTCACTTCAGCAGTAATGAATTCATGAACTTCTTTGAGGAAAAGATCATGATCATTAGAAAGCAAATTACGGACTCCTCTTTAAATCTGCATATTCCTCCAATGCTCCGTTGTCCTGAGTCTGCACAACTCTGCCAGGACCTAGGATCAAGGGAGACACTAAAGTGTTTTAGTACTATATCTCTTGACACAATGATGAAAATAATCATGGCCTCTAAACCTTCAAGCTGCATACTGGACCCTATTCCAACTAAACTACTGAAAGAGCTGCTTTCTGTGCTTGGCCCTCCTATGTGGAACATAATAAACGTCTCTCTATCCACCGGATGTGTACCAAACTCACTAAAAGTGGCAGTAATAAAGCCTCTCTTGAAAAAGCCAAATCTTGACCCAGAAATTATAAAAAACTATCGGCCTATATAGAATCTTCCATTCCTCTCAAACATTTTAGAAAAAGCTGTTGCGCAGCAACTCACTGCCTTCCTGAAGACAAACAATGTATACGAAATGCTTCAGTCTGGTTTTAGACCCCATCATAGCACTGAGACTGCACTTGTGAAGGTGGTAAATTACCTTTTAATGACGTCAGACCGAGGCTCTGCATCTGTCCTCGTGCTCCTAGATCTTAGTGCTGCTTTTGATACCATCGATCACCACATTCTTTTGGAGAGATTGGAAACCCAAATTGGTCTACATGAACAAGTTCTGGCCTGGTTTAGATCTTATCTGTCGGAAAGATATCAGTTTGTCTCTGTGAATGGTTTGTCCTCTGACAAATCAACTTTAAATTTCGGTGTTCCTCAAGGTTCCGTTTTAGGACCAGTATTGTTTTCACTATATATTTTACCTCTTGGGGTTGTAATTCGAAAACATAATGTTAAATTTCACTGCTATGCGGATGACACACAGCTGTACATTTCAATGAAACATGGTGAAGCTCCAAAATTGCCCTCGCTAGAAGCCTGTGTCTCAGACATAAGGAAGTAGATGGCTGCAAACGTTCTACTTTTAAACTCGGACAAAACAGAGATGCTTGTTCTAGGTCCCAAGAAACAAAGAGATCTTCTGTTGAATCTGACAATTAATCTGAATGGTTGTACAGTCGTCTCAAATAAAACTGTGAAGGACCTCGGCGTTACTCTGGACCCTGATCTCTCTTTTGAAGAACATATCAAGACTGTTTCAAGGACAGCTTTTTTCCATCTACGTAACATTGCAAAAATCTGAAACTTTCTGTCCAAAAATGACACAGAAAAATTAATCCATGCCTTTGTTACTTCTAGGTTGGACTACTGCCATGCTCTACTTTCTGGCTACGCGGATAAAGCACTAAATAAACTTCAGTTAGTGCTAAATACGGCTGCTAGAATCCTGACTAGAACCAAAATATTTGATCATATTACTCCAGTGCTAGCCTCCCTACACTGGCTTCCTGTTAAGGCAAGGGCTGATCTCAAGGTTTTACTGCTAACCTACAAAGCATTACATGGGCTTGCTCCTACCTATCTTTCCGATTTGGTCCTGCCGTACATACCTACACGTACGCTACGGTCACAAGACGCGGGCCTCCTAATTGTCCCTAGAATTTCTAAGCAAACAGCTGGAGGCAGGGCTTTCTCCTATAGAGCTCCATTTTTATGGAATAAACTGCCTACCCATGTGAGAGACGCAGACTCAGTCTCAACTTTAAGTCTTTACTGAAGACACATCTCTTCAGTAGGTCCTATGATTAAGTGTAGTCTGGTCCAGGGGTGTGAAGGTGAACGGAAAGGCTGGAGCAACGAACCGCCCTTGCTGTCTCTGCCTGGCCGGTTTCCCCTCTCTCCACTGGGATTCTCTGCCTCTACCCCTATTACAGGGGCTGAGTCACTGGCTTACTGGTGTTCTTCCATGCCGTCCCTGGGAGGGGTGCGTCACTTGAGTGGGTTGAGTCACTGACGTGGTCTTCTTGTGTGGGTTGGCGCCCCCCCTTGGGTTGTGCCGTGGCGGAGATCTTTGTGGGCTATACTCGGCCTTGTCTCGGGATGGTAAGTTGGTTGTTGGAGATATCCCTCCAGTGGTGTGAGGGCTGTGCTTTGGCAAAGTGGGTGGGGTTATATCCTACCTGTTTGGCCCTGTCCGGGGGTTTCATCGGATGGGGCCAGTCTCTCTCTCTCTCTCTCTCTCTCTCTCTCTCTCTCTCTGAGGACCTGAGCCCTAGGACCATGCCTCAGGACTACCTGGCTTGATGACTCCTTGCTGTCTCCAGTCCACCTGGCCGTGCTGCTGCTCCAGTTCCAACTGTTCTGCCTATGGAACCCTGACCTGTTCACCGGACGTGCTAGCTGTCCCAGACCTGCTGTTTTCAACTCTCTAGAGACAGCAGGAGCCAGTAGAGATACTCTCAAAGATCGGCTATGAAAAAGCCAACTGACACTTACTCTTGTGTTACTGACTTGTTGCACCCTCGACAACTACTATGATTATTATTATTTGACCATGCTGGTCATTTATGAACATTTGAAAATCTTGGCCATGTGCTGTTATAATCTCCACCCGGCACAGCCAGAAGAGGACTGGCCACCCCTCATAGCCTGGTTCCTCTCTAGGTTTCTTCCTAGGTTTTGGCCTTTCTAGGGAGTTTTTCCTAGCCACCGTGCTTCTACACCTGCATTGCTTGCTGTTTGGGGTTTTAGGCTGGGTTTCTGTACAGCACTTTGAGATATCAGCTGATGTAAGAAGGGCTATATAAATACATTTGATTTGATTTGATCAAGGAAGGAACGATAGGATGAATTATCAGCTAGGGAGGGGACTAGTTAGCTAGCTAAATTAGATTGACGGGGTTTCTAATAGATAGCACAGCCACAAAGTTAAAATTGGCTATATTGTAGCAATTCATGAGAACATAATTGGTGTTAATGGTTTAAAATCTAATTTTAAGAAGAGACATTTTAGAACTAGACAGGGTTTATGACTTTGTGACTCTAGTAATGACCATTTGACGGGGATTTGATCATAAAGAAGGTGGTGCAGCAGTCCTTCTTGTTGGCAAATTTTGTCTTCAAACTCTGTCATAAAAGTCTGGCATTCACGCGTAATGCACACTGGCACTTCAACAAGGAAACAGCACTGTGCTTCAGACAAACACACAAGATTAAGTCTGAGGCTGGTAACATCAACAGTGCTAAGTGGCTGTACTACAGAAACACCGCTAACCAAACAACAGTGCTAGGTGGCTGTACTACAGAAACCCCGGTCATCGTCGTGGGAAGGACGCATTTTTTAAAAACCTTTGTAAACAACTGGTTGCAGTAAAGAGCCAACCTGGATACTAAGGAGATCCTGATGGAAGTTGATGAGTAACAACAGCTTTATGCTATGGAGGAACAACATACTCCATCATGGAAAGATCTGGCTACCTCACAAAAGAACTCTAACCCGACAAAAAAAGAAAGACATTCATCTACAGACACGGATGATATACTTGCCGTTGAAGTAGAGGCTAGTGCTCTGGCTGGAATCCATGCAACACTGGAAAAGTTGTGTGAGGAGGTTGCAAGGCTGAGGGGGTGTTTGGAGTTTAGCCTGAGGGAAATTCTCACGCTCCAAGGAGAAAACAAGGCACTCACTGCCATGGTAAAAATCCATGATTCCAAAATGGATTGTCTACTCATGTAAAACAGGGTGATGAGAGAGTCACTACTAGACATACAAAGCCATAGCATTCGTGAAAATCTAATATTGTCTGGGATTCCTGAGGACGCATCCAATAATCAGAGGGTGCGATCAGAGAATTCATGCAATCCGCCTTGATATTTCCTCTAGAGACCGTAAACAAGGTGGCTTTCCACCGAGTACACAGACTTGGAGCTCGGAGCGACAGACCAAGGGTCCCCGACCTATCATCACAAAATTTGAACACTACCAACAAAAGGAGTTGATCAAAAGCAGGGGAAGGGAACTTAAAGGGATCAAATTCGGTCTCAATGACCAATTTCCACGGGAGATAAACGAACGTCGCAAGAGGCTGTATCCTGTACAGAGGCAACAGAGGTAGAGGGGTAAGCTTGCCTTTCTCATTGTGGACCAACTCTTTATAGATGGACAGCTATTCCGTGACAGCTCCATCACACCATGGCTGTGCTAAATTCTACAGGGACTTCAGGTTACGAAAATAAAGAAAGTATGGAAACTGTAAAAATATCTGAAGATTATGAAGTGGATATGACCACATACGTACTCAATTACATGCTCGCTTACACATACGGACTTATACATACACATTTGACCTCGCTCTCTTCTCTCCCTCTCTCTCTCTAATGTTGATAACTGTTCTATAATTTAATTTGTTTCTTGTTTGTCTATCTTTTCTATGTCTTTGTCTACATGTTTACAACAAGCAAGGGGAAGATATCAGAATATTGACATTGGGGAATAATAGCATATTGTACGGGATACATTTGTACTGTAGTGAAGCCGTCTCTATAGTAATGCAAGGTCTCTTTCATGATCATGTGAAACATCATTTGCTATGGATATGCTGGGTTGTGTTTTTCAATGATGTTGAAGGTAATTATGATGCAACTATGACGTTGATACGATATGGATTACAATTATCATCCTCAATATTAAGGCTATACGCACTACATGTTACACACATAGACACTCAACCATGCAAATTGGCGGGGTTATTTTTTATTTGGACATCACACATTATAGTCTTATTCTTAAACAGACATCGTACACACACACTAAATCACATCCAATATCATACACACCTAATCAGATTTACTACAAACATAATATCTGGTCTCAATTTTCTAACATCTGTGGCATTGGCTCACAGACAAACTGGCAAGGGAATAAAACAAATATTGCTAGAACCTATTTCTTGAATTCTAAATATCAAACATTTGAAAGCTCTAATTTTGACCGTCATGATACCTCTTATGGTAGTAACTTTACTAGCACTAATTATGGTCAATATATACTGAGAATAGTATCTAGTTATGGTAAGGGGTGAAATAAGTATAGCCAGTTATAATTGTAACAGTTTAGCAGATTATAAAAAAAGATCAGTCTTTACGTTGCTTAAAGAAAAGGAATATAACATATACTGCTTCCAGGAAACTCACTCTACATCCTTAGATGAAGTTGCGTGTAAAAAGGAATGGGGTGGTGAAATAATTTTATATCATGGACAAAGGAACTCAAAAGTTGTGATGATATTAATTAACAAAATAGTCAGGAAATAGTCAGCAAATAGTCAGGAAGGATTCGCAAGGAATGTGGATCTTTTTGATTATGAAAGTGGACGAAAAATAAATTTAGCTCATTAATCTCTATGGTCCAAATCAGGTTGATCCATACTTCTTTGAAAATATTTATACCAATGTATTGAACTTACAGGCAAACAAATGATCAAATCATTATGGTGGGAAGAGTTAATGGACCGTAAAGGAAATCACTGTACAAACTATCATCACTGTGCCCTTAAGGAAATCACAAATGTTATGGACGCATTAGAAATAGTGGATATTTAGAGACTAAAAAACCCTGACCTAGTGAGATATACATGGAGGAGACTTAATCAAGCTAGTCATCTTGACTACTTTCTAATCTCGTTCTCTCTTGAATCCAAGGTTAAAAAAGTTTTAAAAGGAGACGGAATGCGATCGGATCATCATCTAATTGGCCTTCACGTAACTCTTATAGAATTTCCATGTGGACGGGAATATCTGAAATGTAATCAAAGTTTACTGGAGGACAACTTATTTTTAACTAAGACAAAATAATTTATAACTGAATTTTTCCAGTAGAATATAGGTTCAGCAAATCCCCTTATTGTTTGGGATACCTTGAAATGTACCGTCAGAGGTCATTCAATTCAATATTCATCAATAATAAAAAAGCAGTTTCTGGCTAAAGAGACAAGACTAACAAGGGCTAACATGAACTTATAGTACAGGTAGATAGCAATAAAAACAATACTACAGAGATATTTTGAATCTCTGTAGTATTGTTTTTATTGCTATCTACCTGTACTATAAGTTCATGTTAGCCCTTGTTAGTCTTGTTAGAGGAAAAGTTAGAGGAAAAACCAAAAGAACTTGAGGAACTTATTCAAGAACAATCTAATGTAATCTATTACAAAAATAAAGGAAACTGGGTGGAATATGGAGAAAAATGCACAAATGTCTTCCTGTATCTCAACACAGGAACGCTGGCAAAAAGAATTTGCAGAAACTTGTCACTGAAGACGGAGTCATCTATGATTCTCCAAATTATATTTTAAAAGAGGAAGCTAAATATTTTATGCAGATGTTCTCTTTTCCGTCTCAACCTCTCCTACTCAATGAAGATGATGGTAAGGAATTCTTTCCAAATAGTAAAATAGTAAAAGAAAATTGAAAATTAAGAAATGTACAGAAAGATCAGTGCGAAGGCCAAATTACAGAGGAATAACTTTTTGAGGCTATTAAATCCTTTCAGTCTGGAAAAACTCCAGGGCTTGATGGCATACCGGTAGAGGTATACATTGGCTTGCGAAAGTATTCACCCACCTTGGCATTTTTCCTATTTTGTTGCCTTACAACCTGGAATTAAAATTAATTTTGGGGGGGGGTTGTATCATTTGATTTACACAACATGCCTACCACTTTGAAGATGCTAAATATTTTTTATTGTGAAACAAACAAGAAATAAGACAAAAAAAGTAAAAACTTCAGCATGCATAACTATTCAACCTCCCCACCCCCACCCCAAAAGTCAATACTTTGTAAAGCCACCTTTTGCAGCAAGTACAGCTGCAAGTCTCTTGGGGTATGTCTCTATAAGCTTGGCACATCTAGCCACTGGGATTTTTGCCCATTCTTCAAGGCAAAACTGCTCCAGCTCCTTCAAGTTGGATGGGTTCTGCTGGAGTACAGCAATCTTTAAGTCATACCACAGATTCTCAATTGGACTGAGATCTGGGCTGTGATTAGGCCATTCCAAGACATTTAGATGTTTCCCCTTAAACCACTCAAGTGTTGCTTTATCAGTATGCTTAGGGTCATTGTCCTGCTGGAAGGAGAACCTCTGTCCCAGTCTAAAATTTCTGGAAGACTGAAACAGGTTTCCCTCAAGAATTTCCCTGTATTTAGCACCATCCATCATTCCTTAAATTCTGACCAGTTTCCCCAGTCTCTGCCGATGAAAAACATGATGTTCTCGGAGTGATAAGAGGTGTGGGGATTGCGCCAGACATAGCATTTGCCTTGATGTCCAAAAAGCTACATTTTAGTCTCATCTGACCAGAGTACCTTTTTCATATGTTTGGGGAGTCTCCCACATGCCCTTTGGGGAACACCAAACGTGTTTGCTTTTTTTTATCTTCAAGCAATGGATTTTTTTCTGGCCACTCTTCTGTAAATCACAGCTCTGTGGAGTGTACGGCTTAAAGTGGTCCTATGGACAGATACTCCAATCTCAGCTGTAGAGCTTTGCAGCTTCTTCAGGGTTATCGTTGGTCTCTTTGTTGCCTCTCTAATTAATTCCCTCCTTGCCTGGTCTGTGAGTTTTGGTGGGCGGCCCTCTCTTGGCAGGTTTGTTGTTGTGCCATATTCTTCACATTTTGTAATAATGGATTTAATGGTGCTCCGTGAGATCTTCAAAGTTTCTGATATTTTTTTATAACCCAACCCTGATCTGTACATCTCCACAACTTTTTCACCGACCTGTTTGGAGAGCTCCTTGGTCTTCATGGTGCCACTTGCTTGGCGGTGCTCCTTGCTTCGTGGTGTTGCAGAATCTGGGGTCTTTCAAAACAGGTGTACATATACTGAGATCATGTGACAGATCATGTGACAATTAGATTGCACACATGGGGATGTTATTTAACTAATTATGTGACTTCTGAGGGTAATTGTTTGCACCAGATCTTATTTTGGGGCTTCATAGCAAAGGGCGTGAATACATATGCACCCACCACTTTTCTTATTTATTTATTTTTTTAGAATTTTCTGAAACAAATATTTTTTTCATTTCACTTCAGCAATTTGAACTATTTTGTGTATGTCCATTACATGACATCCAAATAAAAATCAATTTAAATTACAGGTTGTAATGCAACAAAATAGGCAAAACGCCAATGGGGATGAATACTTTTGCAAGGCACTGTATCAAGCCTTTTTTGATATACTAAAAGCTCCATTGTTAGATTGTTTTAACTATTCCTATAGAAATGGTAGTTTGTCAGGTACTCAGCTGGAAGGTCTGATTTCACTATTATTAGAACAAGACCCAGATGGCCAATATAAAGATCCAGTCTATCTAAAAAAAAATGGAGGCCCCTTACACTTCAATGTGGTGATGCTAAAATACTAGCGAAATGCAAAGCACTTAGAATTAAAACGGTTTTACCAGGTATTGTTCATCCTGATCAGACAGGATGTTTTTTACATGGACTATACACTGGAGATAATATACGACAACTACTAGAAATAATAGAACATCATCAAACATCTAGGAAGCCAGGACTGGTATTTATAGCAGATTTTTAAAAGGCCTTTGATAAAGTAAGACTGGATTTTATTTATAAATGCCTGGATTTCTTTGATTTCGGTGATTCTCTTATAAAATGGGGAAAACTAATATATAGCTACCCCAGGTGTAAAATAGCAAATAGCGGCTACTTCTCAGAGAGTTTTGAATTGTCAAGAGGAGTTAAACAAGGTTGTCCGCTGTCACCATATCTATTCGTAATGGCCATCGAAATGCTAGCTATTAAAATCAGATCCAATAACATTAGAGGATAAGAAATCCAAGGCTTAAAAACAAAGCTGTCCATGTATGCCGATGACTCAAGTTTTATATAAGTCCGCAAGCTAGATCCCTACAATGTCTCATTGAAGATCTATATGACTTTCTGGACTCTATGGACTAAAACCAAATTATGATAAGTGTACAATATTACGTATTGGATCTTTAAAAAATAAAACTTTTACGATACCCTGCAGTTTACCTAGAAAATGAGCTGACGGTGAGGTAGACATACTTGGTATTCATATCACAAAATATATAAATGAGCTCTCCACAATGAATTTCAATAGAAAACTTATGGAAAAATGACCCTGATTAACTCCTTGGTCATAGCTTAAATTCTTGTTAATATAACTGCACTGTCCAATTTACAGGAGCTATTACTGTGAAAAAATGCCATGCTATTGTTTGAGGAGAGCTCCGAACAACAAAACACTTTTTTCCCCCGAGATAGGTTGGATAAATTCACCTCTGAAGGTGAATTGCGTACTTACATTCTGAAATCTTGCTCTGATTTATCATCCAAAGGGTCCCAGAGATAACATGAAGTGTCGTTTTGTTAGATCAAATCCTTTTTGATATCCTAAAAAGGTCCATATATCATGCACGATCAATTTTGTATTTCCACTCGTTCAATTTGCAAAAAAAGGAATCTCTGAAAATCTCACCCTAAACTTTGTTTCAACGAGTCAAATCACATTCATATGTATTCCTCAGAGATCCTTGAAGGTAACAAGACTTCACTATATCATTAGGGGTGTAGTATATCCCATAGGACACCATATTTGGTCAGAGAGCGACGCCTTCATGGCACGCCGATGACGCGGGCGGCCATCACTTGAACAACTGTATCTTTGTCAAATAAGCACCAATCGGGCTCAAACAAATCTAGCTAGATAGTCAATGAGCTGGGCTTTTCGGAAGTATCTGGAAATCATGTATATGTCGTAAAATGTAGCTACTAACCTTGTATGACAGCATGCCTTTTCATTTTGGACAAAAAGTTATGAAGTTATGAAAACTGATTGTTTTGCAAATGTTGAACTTATAATATGGCTACTAATACTTGGAAAGCTAAATCAAAGTCCAAGTATACAGATTTGACAATATTCTTGCAGAAAAATGTAATATGACTGCGAATGTTTCCTTCACAATTTCCCCAAATGAACCTGGGGACTTCACACTAAAAGTCTTGTAGTTCACTCATACTTCAAGGTATCTGAAACTTTGCACATACACTGCTGCCATCTTGTGAACACTTATCGGAATTACAACCGGAGTGACGGCTAGAACTAGGACCTTTCTCTTGCATTTCAAATGGTGGTAGAAAAAAACATTTAGTTTTTTGTTGTTGTATTTTCTTCTACCAGATCTATTGTGTTATATTCTCCAACATTCAATTCACATTTCCACTAACTTCAAAGTGTTTCCTTTAAAATGTTACCAAGAATATGCATATCCTTACTTCAGGGCCTGAGCTACAGGCAGTTAGATTTGGGTATGTCATTTAGGTGAACATTTTAAAACGGGGCTATCCCTAAGAAGTTTTAATAGGGATAGGTGTCCCGCTAGCGGGACCAAAAGTTGACAACATCTGGGGAAATTGGAGGGCGCGCAATTCAAATAAATATTTGTAATATTAAACTTTCATGAACATACAAGTGTCTTATGTCATTTAACTTGTTATGGATAGGGGGCAGGATTTTCACGGCCGGATAAAACATTTTCTTATAGTAAATCTGTGTTTGGTGAGGGCCAAACTTGGTGGGTGTCAAAATAGCTAGCCTGTGATGGCGAGCTATCAACTCAGAATATTGCAAAATGTGCTTTCACCGAAAAGCTATTTTAAAATCGGACATAGCGATTGCATAAAGGAGTTCTGTATCAATAATTCTTAAAATAATTATGTTTTTTGTGAACGTTTATCGTGAGTAATTTATTAAATTCACCGGAAGTTTCGGTGGGTATGCTAATTCTGAATGTCACATGCTAATGTAAAAAGCAGTTTTTTGATATAAATATGAACTTGATTGAACAAAACATGCATGTATTGTATAACATAATGTCCTAGGAGTGTCATGGCTTCCCTGTGGCTCAGTTGGTAGAGCATGGTGTTTGCAACGCCAGGGTTGTGGGTTTGATTCCCACGGGGGGCCAGTACAAAAAAAAAATACATGAAATGAAACGAAATGTATGAAATGTATGCATTCACTACTGTAAGTCGCTCTGGATAAGAGCGTCTGCTAAATGACTAAAATGTAAATGTAAATGTAAAAATGTCATCTGATGAAGATCATCAAAGGTTAGTGCTGCATTTAGCTGTGGTTTTGTTTTTTGTGACATTATATGCTAGCTTGAAAAATGGGTGTCTGATTATTTCTGGCTGGGTACTCTGCTGACATAATCTAATGTTTTGCTTTCGCTGTAAAGCCTTTTTGAAATCGGACAGTGTGGTTAGATAAAGGAGATTCTTGTCTTTAAAATGGTGTAAAATAGTCATATGTTTGAAAAATTGAAGTTTTCGGATTTTCGAGGACTTTGTATTTCGCGCCACGCCCATCATTGGATATTGGAGCAGGTGTTCCGCTAGTGGAACGTCTAGATGTAAGAGGTTAAAAGCTTAACTTCTTGTTAATCTAACTGTGTTTTCAGATTTGAAAAAGGCTTTACAGCAAAAGCATACCATGCGATTGTCTGAGGACGGTGCCCCACATCAACATATTTTTCAACCAGCACAGGCTTCACAAAATCACAAATAGCGATTAAATAAATCACTTACCTTTGCAGATATTCCTCTGATTGCAATCCCAAGGGTCCCAGCAACAACATGAATGGTCATTTGTTCAATAAAATCCTTCTTTATATCCCAAAAAGTCAGTTTAGTTGGCGCCATTGAATTCAGTAATCCACTCGTTCAACATGCTGACAAAGGAGTCCAAAAAGCTACCACTACACATCGTCCAAACAAGTGAAACAACTTTTCTATTAAATCCTCAGGTACTCTAAAATGTAAATAAACTATAATATTTCATACGGAAAGTAGTATGTTCAATAGGGTAGGAAAATCCGTAAGCGCTCCCTCTAGTCCCCCAAAAAAACCTACAAATACTTGTTAATTTTTCCAAAAACAAGCCTGAAACCTTGAATATAGACAGTTGACATCTAATGGAAGCCATAGGAATTGCAATCTGGGAGATGGATTTACATAGAAACAATAGAAACCCATTATAAGAGCCTGCGAGCTCAAAAGAAAAACAATTCCGGTTGGATTGTCTTTGGATTTTTGCCCGACATTTTTATCTTGTTATAGTCTCAGACATTATTTTAACAGTTTTAGAAACCTCAAAGTGTTTTCTATCTAATGCTATCAATTATATGCATATCCTGGCATCTGGGCCTGAGTAACAGGCAGTTTACTTTGGGCATGTCAGTCAGGTGGAAATTCAGGAAACTAGACCTTATCCCAGAGAGGATTTAGGTGCCTTTAATAGTAGTAGGTGCCAGGTGGACCAGTTTATGTCAAGAACTGCAAAGCAGCTGTTTTTTTTGCGCTCAACAGTTTCCCTTATGTATCAAGAATAGTCCACCACCCAAAGGACATCCAGCCAGTGTCCATCCGTCGAATTGGTGTGTGTGTGTGTGTGTCTCTACCCTCGCACTGAGCTATGTAGGGGTACCGACGATTGCTGGGCAGCCAACCATCCGGGTGAGCAATTAAATAGAAATAGACAGCATGAAATATGGTTATTACTGTTAAACAAAAGGCACATTTAGAGAATTGAGCAGATAATTGTCATTCTTTCTCCTACACAGCTGTTATTTGTCCCCCTGTATTTTGTTATCTTAATGTCTCGCGGTAATAATCGACTGAGGAGAGGGCAGAAGCTTTCTATTTACATTTTTAATTACCGTGACTTTTCACACTGTGTGATTTTCCAGTTTCACTTAACTTAAATGACTTTAAAAAATGTTTATTAGGTTAATGTGTCTTCTAGCACATTATGCTCAACATACACTTTTTGGTGTTTCTTAGTTTATTTTTGCTAAGTTTGTGAATTCAATTCGGTTAGTAGTCAAATAATCACAATAGAATCAAGGTATTTATAAATTGAAATATTGAGATGTTAAGATATTAATAATTTAATAGACATTGATTAATTTGTTTTTAATAGGCTGTGCCATTTCGTAACAAGGTGTGTGGAAAAAACCCTTACAAAAGAAATCACATGAAAAAATCACGTGAAAAGTGTCACAAGGGAAAAACAGACATGTGTGAAGTTTCACATAGATTTTTCACATTTTTCTCATGAATAAGAAATATGTATTTTTAACACACTTGAATCATTATACTCAGGTAAGCTAAGTAACCTTTTTACAGAATGGAATTGAAGAATTTGAAATTCTATGTGTGACCCGATTCAGGAAACTAGGCGTATGTCGCAAGTCACGTCTTCATAGGAGAGCCGTTTGAACGTAAAACATTTTTTAAAATCAAAATGAGTTTTTTGGCAGAAATGCCTTCTCGATCATGTAAACTTTCATGTGCCTTTATAACTAACTTGTATGCAATTTGTAAATACGAATAAAATTGTTAAATAACAAGCCTTGTTGGTTAAGCCACAGAAAAAGCCCGCAACCTTCCCACTAGCCATGATTGGCTGAGATAATGAATGGGCTGGACATGCCGAGGGATGAGTTCGGATTGGTCTGCCATATAGACTGCTTCTGTCTATTTGAGCTCGTTAGTCTGTGTAGGTAATCCTGTAGAACACTGCTTTTAAAAAAATGTATTGTGAAGTGGAGCTGAATAAGTGTTGCTCTCCACTTTCTGGAGGATCAAGTTTTGAAATCAGTGGAATTAGAGTATGATAGCTAAAGAGATGGAGAAAACACCTGTCTCCGGATTACATCTTCAAACTAAGGGCAACCGTGGTATGGCATTCCTGACAGGGAGACACATCCATCATGCATGATAATGTATACAGGTAAGCTAGTCTAGCGTTAGCTAGCTACATTTTCAGATTGTACACGTTTCTACATTGGCAGAAAGTGGTTTCATTTCAAGCTAAAGTGTACTGTTAGCTAGCTAATGAGATCCTCATGTTAGCTAGCTACCATTGAACCTGGTTGGTTATTTCCCAGCACTGTGGCGTTGTTGGCACTGTTCATTGTTGTTTAACTAGCTAACGTTAGCTGGCTGGCTCGTTTGCTAACATTAAGTGATGTGTGTACAACATCCATTGAATATGGCCGGTGTCAGTAAACGTTTGCAAAAAAGCATAATGAAATTGTTGCCAGCAGAGCTGGTTAGGCTGTTTTCATGTTATCCAATCATCGGCCAGAGCTTCAAGTTTGCACTCCGAGAGCGAAAGTAGATGGGTGGGGCTAAAGCTTAAGAGGGTGTGAATGATGCTGAATGGGTGTAGACAAAGAAGAGCTCTTCAGTAGATACCAAAACATTCTAAGGTCATTTTCTCAAAAATGAGTTTACAAGTTGATCAACATTAAAAGCAGAATTACTTTCCCATTGTTCCTCAAATGCAGTGTATGATATACTATGTTGTAGCTGTGAGTCTTTACTTTAATCCAACGTAAAAAACACAATTTCAAATTTTAATACTTAAGACCGAATCCAGGTGGTGAGTCACATATGTGGAAACATTACTCTTGCAACACATTAACACCAGCTTTTCACATGCAAGGAGAATAACACTATTTCACCACCACATGTGAAAGTTACATTTTCGGCAATGAATGTTTCTTACATGTGAAACTGCAAATGTGAGTTTTACATGTATTTGTATTTATTATGGATCCCCCATTAGCTGCTGCCAAAGCACCAGCTGCTCTTCCTGGGGTCCAGCAAAATTAAGGCAGTTTATATATTTTTCCAAACATTACAATACATTCACAGATTTCACAACACACTGTATGCCCTCAGGCCCCTACTCCACCACTACCACATATGTACATCCAAGGGACAGCCGTGCTGCCCTGTTCTGAGCCAATTGCAATTTTCATAAGTCCTTTTTTGTGACACCTGACCACATGACTGAACAGTAGTCAAGGTGCGACAAAACTAAGGCCTGTAGGACCTGCCTTGTTGATAGTGTTGTTAAGAAGGCAGAGCATCGCTTTATTATAGACAGACTTCTCCCCATCTTAGCAACTACTGCATCAATATGTTTTGACCATGACAGTTTACAATCTAGGGTTACTCCAAGCAGTTTAGTCATCTCAACTTGCTCAATTTACACATTATTTATTACAAGATTTAGTTGAAGTTTAGGGTTTAGTGTGTGTTTTGTTCCAAATACATTACTTTTAGTTGTAGAAATATTTAGGGATAACTTATTCCTTGCCACCCACTCTGAAACTAACTGCAGCTCTTTGTTGAGTGTTGCAGTCATTTCAATCATTGTAGTAATCATTGTAAATCTAACAAGACAACCCCCACGATAATTTTATCATCAATTTCTCTCAGCCAATCATCAGTCATTTGTGTACGTGCTGTGCTTGTTGAGTGTCCTTCCCTATTAACATGCTGAAATTCTGTTGTCAATTTGTTTACTGTGAAATAGCATTGTATCTGGCCAAACACCATTTTTTCCATAAGTTTACTAAGGGTTGGTAACAGGCTGATTGGTCGGCTATTTGAGCAAGTGAAGGGGGCTTTATTACTCTTGGGAAGCGGAATGACTTTCAGCTTCCCTCCAGGCCTGAGGGCACACACTCTCTAGTAGGCTTAAATTGAAGATGTGGCAATATCGTCTGCTATTATCCTCAGGAATTTTCCATCCAGATTGTCAGACCCCGGTGGCTTGTCATTGTTCATAGACAACAATAATTTTTGTTGCCTCTTCCACACTGACTTACGGAATTCAAATTATGAAATTCCTGTCTTTCATAATTTGGTCCGATATACTTGGATGTGTAGTGTCTGCATTTGTTGCTGGCCTAAGTTTGCTTATCTTGCCAATGAAAAAGGCATTAAAGTGGGCTATCAGTGGGCTTTGTGATGAATGAGCCATCTGATTCAATGAATGAAGGAGCCGAGTTGTACTTTTTGCCAAAAATTTCATTTAAGGTGCCCCAAAGCTTTTTACTATTGTTCTTTATATAATTTATCTTTGTTTCATAGTGTAGTTCATTTTTATTTAGTTTAGTCACATGATTTCTTAATATGCAGTATGTTTGTCATTCTGTTGGGCTGCCAGACTTAATTGCCATACCTTGTGCCTTATCCCTCTCAACCATACAATTCCTCGTCAATCCAAGGGGATTTAACAGTTTTTACAGTCATTTTCTAATGGGTGCGTGCTTATTAGTAAATGGAAAAAGTAGTTTCATAAATGTGTCAAGTGCAGCATCTGGTTGCTCCTCATTACACACCACAGACCAGCAAATATTATTTTCATCATCAACATATGAATCACAACAAAACGTATTGTATGACCTCTTATACACTATATTAGGCCCAGCCTTTGGAACTTTGGTTTTCCTAGATATGGCTATTATATTGTGATCACTACATCCTATGGATTTGGATACTGCTTTAAAGCAAATATCTGCAGCGTTAGTAAAGTTCTGATCAATACATGTTGATGGTTTAATTCCTGTGCTGTTTGTAACTACCCTGGTAGGTTGACTGACAACCTGATCCAGGTTGAAGGCATTGTTAAGAGTTTGAAGTTTTTTCCTGATTGGGCAGCTTGATGATAGCCAGTCAATATTTAAATCACCCAGAAAATATACTTCTCTGTTGATATCACATACATTATCAATGTCACGACTTCCGCCGAAATCGGTCCCTCTCCTTACTCGGGCGGCGTTTGGCGGTCGACGTCACCGGCCTTCTAGCCATTGCTGATCCACTTTTCATTTTCATTTCATTTTTTTTTGTCTTTGTTTTACACACCTGGTTTCAATTCCCCAATTACATGTTCATTATTTAACCCTCTGTTTTCCCCATGGTCTTTGTGCGTGTTTGTTCGTTGTTAAGTGGTCGGTATTTCTGTGAGCTGGTGTGTTTCCCAGTGTGGAAATTATTGTTGGTTTATTTTCGAGTAAAGTTACGTTTTTACTCAGTTCTGTGTCCTGCGCCTGACTTCGTCCGACCCGCCACACACTGACACTTGACAATCAAGCATTTCACACATATTATCCGGATACTGACTGTTAGCAGTTGGTGGTTTATAGCAGCTTCCCACAAGAATGGGCTTTAGGTGAGGCAGATGAACCTGTAGCCATATTACTTCAACAGTATTTAACATTAGATCGTCTCTAAGCTTTACAGGAATGTGGTTCTGAATATAGACCGCAACACCGCCTCCGTTGGCATTTCTGTCTTTTTGGTAGACGTTATAACCATACAGCTACCACTGTATTATCAAAGGTACTTTCTAAGTGTGTTACAGAGATAGTCAGAATATGAATGTCATCTGTTACAAGCAAGTTATTGACTTCTTGAACCTTGTTTCTTAGACTATATGGGCTATTTTTAGCACTTTTCTGGGTTGCTCGATTGTTTTTAATGCTTTACTGGGAAGCTTATCAGAGGTAGATTTACTCATGTTATTTACATTGGAGCTGATAGTGCAGGGTGAGCTGCATAAAGTGGTCTTCCTACTATTGCACACCACCTCAGTGCTAACAGTGGAACTCTGGTTTATAGGCTCATGATTACTGCTTACAATAGCTGTAGGATAAACAGATGTATTCGGTGCAATTAGGGGTACATCAATTAAATTACTTACATTGTGTTTGCCAATAAGATCATGTACATTTGATGCAGCATTATGACGACTCATTGTCACAATGGTAGGGATTTAACTGAGCTGGTCTTGTGTCATTTACCTGTCATTGTTTCAACGCAGCCCTGAAATGTGTGGACAGAGTGACGTGATTGTTTTTACATGTGAAAATGTAATAACATGAAAATCAATACGTGTAAGTGAGATTTTCCCATGTGGAGTTTGATTTTCACGTTATCTTTCAATTCCACATGTGAACGTGAGATTTTCACATTGATTATCACATGTTAACTTGCAATTCCACATGTGAACGTGAGATTTTCACATGAACATTTTCACGTGAAACTGCATATCACAGATTTGATTCGGCTGAAAGCAAATATTATGGATTGAGAGAGAGATGTTGGAAACCTTAAAAAAAACCTTGAAATTTAAACTCAACGTGAAAAACAGCTATTACGAAAATTCTATTTTCACATGTTTTTGTTGTAAGGAGAGTTCGGACATCTCGCTATCCTCTCTCTCTCAATCTATAATACTAGCATTCAGCCAAATCAAATCTGTGATATTAATTTCTCACATTTAAATGTTCTTGTCGCCTCACCTCTCGGGACAAAGAATTTCTCTCTTCTCAAAATTGTGAACGATTTCTAATGTATTTATAATATGTTTTTCTAATATACCTTATTTCAGTCTCAACAGCATGCAAATATGAATATGAATCATCCTTTATATAATTTATATGAATCACCCATACTACCCACAACCAAAGGGGGGTGCCAACCAAATATTTTGCTGGTCCACATCCTAACACATTTGGGTGGGTGGGTGTGTGTGTGGGGGGATGGAGTGAGTTAAGCAAGGGAAAGGGAGAGAGAGCGTTGGTTTGTGTGTGTGAGGTATTGTGGTGAGTGTATATCTGTGAGGAAGTGTGTTAGTTCACATGAGTGTGTAAAAATGTGTGAGTGGGGGCCCCATGTATTTATGTAAGGCAGTGAGAGAGAGTCACTTGGCTCTGTCATATCCTTACATGGTCTCTCCTATCATTGCTACGCAGACGACACACAATTAATCTTCTCCTTTCCCCCTTCTGATAACCAGGTGGCGAATCGCATCTCTGCATGTCTGGCAGACACATCAGTGTGGATGACGGATCACCACCTCAAGCTGAACCTCGGCAAGACGGAGCTGCTCTTCCTCCCGGGGAAGGACTGCCCGTTCCATGATCTCGCCATCATGGTTGACAACTCCATTGTGTCCTCCTCCCAGAGTGCTAAGAGCCTTGGCGTGACCCTGGACAACACCCTGTCGTTCTCCGCTAACATCATGGCGGTGACCCGATCCTGTATGTTCATGCTCTACAACATTCGCAGAGTACGACCCTGCCTCACACAGGAAGCGGCGCAGGTCCTAATCCAGGCACTTGTCATCTCCCGTCTGGATTACTGCAACTCGCTGTTGGCGGGGCTCCCTGCCTGTGCCATCAAACCCCTACAACTCATCCAGAACGCCGCAGCCCGTCTGGTGTTCAACCTTCCCAAGTTCTCTCACGTCACCCCGCTCCTCCGCACACTCCACTGGCTTCCAGTTGAAGCTCGCATCTGCTACAAGACCATGGTGCTTGCCTACGGAGCTTTGAGGGGAACGGCACCTCCGTACCTTCAGGCTCTGATCAGTCCCTACACCCAAAGAAGGGCACTGCGTTCATCCACCTCTGGCCTGCTCGCCTCCCTACCTCTGCAGAAGCACAGTTCCCGCTCAGCCCAGTCAAAACTGTTCGCTGCTCTGGCACCCCAATGGTGGAACAAGCTCCCTCACGACGCCAGGACAGCGGAGTCAATCACCACCTTCCGGAGACACCTGAAACCCCACCTCTTTAAGGAATACCTGGGATAGGATTAAGTAATCCTTCTAACCCCCCCCCACCCTCCCCCCAAAAAGATATAGATGTACTATTGTAAAGTGGTTGTTCCACTGGATATCATAAGGTGAATGCACCAATTTGTAAGTCGCTCTGGATAAGAGCGTCCGCTAAATGACGTAAATGTAAAAATGTAAATGTATTCGCTTGTGTGTTTTTGTTTACATGTACGTGATATCCATGAATAGGTCCCTCAGCCCTCATGCCCATCTCCCTCCATGCACCGCTGTGTGGCAGGCAGCATCTTTCATGTCAATATTTCAATATTTAAGTCTCACTTTTACAAGCCCCAGAGGTTCAAAGTCATTGTAAGGGTATGTGCAACTGGGCTGTTTGGCTCTCTGTCAATTACTTTCCCTTCTTCTTACACTGAGCCTGGTTTGATTTTATATTTATTTATATATTAGTATAGGTGAAAGACAGTCCTTCTTAAGTACAGTATCATACTTAGTTAGGAAGCTAACACATGTCGTTTTAGACTGAAATATATAGTATAAATAAGAATTACTTTGTGCTTTTTGATTTTTTTATTATTGATTGGTGACTCACAGCATTTGTTTTATTAATGTATTGTGGTATCCCAGGAGGTCTACCCTGGGGGATGGTAATAGAGGGGAGGTACGTGAGGCGACGTTGGCTCCCTCTGCTGGGGATACGGGAGCTGGGCACCTCGACACGGACAGCTATAAGTGGAGGTAATTAGAGGAAAGTGCCAACCAGCCGTGGAGGCTAAATAAAAGGAGCACGATGACACACCGCGAGAGAGAAGGGGGAGAGACGGACACCAGTTAAGAGAGAGAAGAAAGACCGAGCAAAACCGAAGTGATTTCTTTGATATCTTTATTTTCCGTCTTAGTAAAGTTGTTTTGTGGACTAAAGCCTCCCTGTCTCTGTGTCAATCTCTGCAAGCTCAACCCAACACCCCACAGTTTACCACATATGGTGGAGAATGCGGGCAACTCAGTAGCTTTGGGTGCCGTGGGGTCGAGTGTGCGGCGATGACCACGGAGGAGCTGGTGGCTCAGTTCATCCTCAGCCAGCAGAAGCAACAGGCTTTCCAGGAGCAAGCACTGGAGGAGCAGCACCAACAAAACCGCAGACTGGTAGCGGAGGTAGCCCAGTTGAAGGTTGGGAGGGCTCAGGAATCTGACCCGAATCAGTTCCTGGTTCAGTTAACTTCTATGGGCTAGGTGGGACGTTAGCGTCCCACTCTATTCAACAGCCAGTGGAATCGCGTGGCGCGAAATACAAATACCTCAAAAATGCAATAATTTCAATATTTCAAACATACGACTATTTTACACCATTTGAAAGATAAGACTCTCGTTAATCTAACCACATTGTCCGATTTCAAAAAGGCTGTACAGCGAAAGCAAAACATTAGATTATGTTAGGAGAGTACATAGCCACAAATAATCACACAGCCATTTTTCAAGCAAGCATACATGTCACAAAAACCAAAAACACAGTTAAATGTAGCACTAACCTTTGATGATCTTCATCAGATGACACTCCTAGAACATTATGTTATACAATACATGCATGTTTTGTTCAATCAAGTTCATATTTATATCAAAAAACAGCTTTTTACATTAGCATGTGATGTTCAGAACTAGCATTCCCACCCAAAACTTCCGGTGAATTTACTAAATTACTCATGATAAACGTTGACAAAATACATAAATTATTTTAAGAATTATAGATACAGAACTCCTTTATGCAATCGCTATGTCAGATTTTAAAATAACTTTTTGTCGAAAGCACATTTTGCAATATTCTGAGTACATAGCTCAGCCATCACGGCTAGCTAATTTGACACCCGGCAAGTTCGAGGCAACCTAATCTCAGAATTACTATAAAAAAAATTGGATTACCTTTGCTGTTCTTCGTCAGAATGCACTCCCAGGACTGTTACTTCCACAACAAATGTTGTTTTTGTTCCAAATAATCCCTAGTTATGTGCAAATACCCCCGTTTTCTTCGTGCGTTCAGGTCACTATCCAAAGGGTAACGTGCGAGCTCATTTCGAGACAACAAATTTCAAAATGTTCCATTACCGTACTTAGAAGCATGTCAAACACTGTTTAAAATACATTTTTATGGTATTTTTCTCGTATAATAGCGATAATATTCCAACCGGACAATACTGTATTCATTCAAAGAGGAAAATAAAAAATGCCGAGGTCTCGTGAACGCGCATTTCCATTCCCTTTGTACTCAGGCAGACCGCTGACAAACTGAGTTACTATACTTTGCCCAGAGAGAGGAGACGCCCCAATCCGCTTTCTGGCGGCTTTAGAGAGCCAATGGAAGCCTTAGAAAGTGCAACATAACCCCACGGATACTGTAGTTTCGATAGACAAGCAAAAGGAGAATTACAACATTGCAGACAGGCCACTTCCTACTTGGAATCTTCTCAGGTTTTTGCCTGCCATATGAGTTCTGTTATACTCACAGACACCATTCAAACAGTTTTAGAAACTTTAGAGTGTTTTCTATCCAAATCTAATAATAACTAATAATATGCATATTCTCGTTTCTGGGCAAGAGTAGTAACCAGTTTAAATTGGGTACGTTTTTTATCCGGCCGTGAAAATACTGCCCCCTAGCCCAGACAGGTTAAGGGAGGAAGATGACGTTGAGTCGTATCTTTGCACCTTGGAGAGGACGGCACAGCGGGAAGGATGGCCCAAGCCCAAGTGGGCCAGCTTGTTGGCACCCTACCTCTCTGGGAAGGCCCAGAAGGCCTACTTTGATTTGAACACTGACCAGGCCGCGAATTATGAGGGACTCAAACAGGAGATACTAAGCCATTATGGGTTCAATCTCGCACGCTGTGCACAAGTGGTCCACGACTGGGCCTTTGACCCCACCCTGTCCCCCGTGCTCAGATGAGCGACCTTTTTGCGGCTGACCAAGGGCTGGCTACTGACGGAAGTACCGTCCCTCCCGATGCTCGACAAGCTTGTCCTGGATAAATACCTTCGGGCCCTGTCCTACGAGATGAAGAAGATGGTGAGCATGCAGAACCCCCAGAGCCTGAAGGAGTTGCTGACAGCAGTGGAGATTCACCAGAACACCCAGGACCTGCTGAGAGGGGCCCGAGCAGAGAGAGGAGACGCGGCGAGGGGGATGACCAACACAAAGAGAGGCAAGGAGCTGAAGGGGGCCTGGACGGAACCAGCCAAGCCTGTGAAGCGGGAGGGTGACCCCAAACCGACGACATCGGCAGCTGCTGGACCCTGATCAGAGACGCTGCTATGAGTGCGGTGAGCCGGGGCACCTCGCGTGGAGCTGTCCCAGCCGGGAAGAGGCAATGCCCTCCGCTACCCCCCAGCTCTGGGATAACCCGGATGGCGAGTTACGTCACCTCCTGTTGGGTGCACACCGAGACGGCCCCTCCGATGGTTCTTGTACGAATCGATGGCATCGACACCAGCGCTCTGCTGGACTCCGGTAGGATGGTGACCCTGGCCCACCCGCAGTGGCTCACACAAGAGGGGAAGGAGGAACCATGGGACGAGGAGGTGACAGTGTCCTGTGTACACGAGGACACAAAGAGGTACCCAACGGTGCCCGTGAGGATAACCACCCCAAAGGGGGAGTGCCAGATGCACGTGGGAGCTGTTCCTAACCTGCCCGTGTCCCTTCTCCTTGGTCTAGACTGCCCTCTCTTCCAGGCACTGCGGAGGAGGGACCTGGGGAGGTGAGCACGGGAGATAGGAAGAAAAGGAAAAAAGACAGTGGCCTGTGCAACCCAACCCCCGCCACAAGAGGGGTCCACTGGGCACGGATCAGACCCGGAGGAGGGAGGCGACCCCGCTCCTGCAAGCGATCCACCATGCGAGGAAGGCCTCAGGCTCCCCTTTATGGAGGTGGAGGCCTGAGTGGGACCTCCCGACACGGGAATCCTCACGGGTCAGTTTGGGACGGCCCAATTAGAAGACCCCAATCTCCAGAACGCTGATTGCGGTGGATGGCGTACTGTTACCTGGGGTAAATGATTGGCGCTACCCCCACTTCGCAACCAAGCATAACTTATTGTATCAGGTAGTAAAGCATAATGGGGAGACCAAAGACTTGTTACTCATACCCAGCCAGTATGTTAGGACTGTGTTGCAGCTTGCCCACACCCACCTGCTTGGGGCACACCTGGGGATGGAGAAAACCAGGGAGCGGATCAGAAACTGGTTCCACTGGCCCGGAGTCAAGCACGCCATGGAGGACTACTGCCGTAGTTGCCCGGAGTGCCAGATCACAGCTCCGAGGGTATATTATCGAAACCCTTTTGTTCCCTTGCCCATTATAGGAGGGCCATTCGAGCGGGTGGCAATGGATCTGGTGGATCCGTTGGTGAAGACCGCGAGGGGACTATGCCACCCGGTATCCTGAAGCAATCCCGCTACGCACGGCGGCAGCAAAAGGTATCGCACGGGAGCTCTTCCATTTATTTAGCAGGGTGGGTATTCCGCGGGAAATCCTGCCGGACCAGTGCACTGCGTTCATGTCTCGTGTGATGAAGGATGTCTGCAATCTGTTATGAATCAAACAGGTGAGGATCAGTGTGTACCATCCATAAACCGGCGGGCTGGTGGAACCCCTCAATAAGACCCTGAAACGGATGCTGAAGAAGGTCATCGAGAGAGATGGGAGGAACTGAGACCAGCTATTGCCCCACCTGATGTTTTCAGTGCACGAGGTACCCCAAGCATCCACGGGGTTCTCCCACTTTGAGCTCCTGTATGGCCGTCAGCCCCGCGGGCTGCTGGACCTAGCCAAGGAGGCCTGGGAAGAGCAGCTGACCCCCCTTTGCAGCGTAGTAGAACATGTGGAGGAGATGAGGGAGAGGATGACGGCGATTTGGCCAGTGGAGAGAGCACATTGCCCAGGCGCAACGTGCCCAGGAGTGTGTATACAACCGGGGGGCCCAACCAAGAGAGTTCCAACCCGTGAGAAGGTCTCAGTGCTGATCCCTACCATGGAAAGTAAATTCCTGGCTACGTGGCATTGGCCCTACGACATCGTTGAGCAGGTAGGCAACGTCAACTATAAATCCTCGTCGTTCGCCTAGGATAGGGGGCGCTACAGCGATTTTTGAAAAACATTCGTGCCCATTTTAAACGGCCTCCTACTCAAACTCAGAAGCTAGGATATGCATATAATTAGTAGATTTGGATAGAAAACACCCTAAAGTTTCTAAAACTGTTTGAATGGTGTCTGTGAGTATAACAGAACTCATATGGCAGTCAAAACCCCGAGACAGATCGTAACAGGATGTGGAATTCTGAATTGCGGACTCAACTTCATCACTTTGCCTATAAATCACACCGTGAGCTATGGTTTATTGAGCACTTCCTATTGCTTCCACTAGATGTCCCCAGTCTTTACAAAGTGGTTTGAGCCTTCTACTGTGAAACCTGACAGAATGAGAGTCTGTGGAACGTGGTCAGATGAGGAGGGCCATCACCATTATGACGCCGGCGCCCCTGGCTACCCTCCCCTTTCGAAACGTTTTGAAAGACAATGCAATCATCCCCCTTGAATCTTATTGGAGCTCTGGTTGAAAAAGGCCCTAAAGATTTATGTTATACAACGTTTGACATGTTTGAACGAACTTTTTTAAAAAAATGCATTTTGTTGAGAGAGAAGTCCCGCGGCCGATGGTACTTTTGGAGCAGCCTTCAGAACGCGCTAACAACAACAAGCTATTGGGACATAAAGGATTAACTTTTTCGAAAGAAAATACATTTGATGTGGACCTGGGATTCCTGGAAGTGCCTTCTGATGAAGATAATCAAAGGTAAGGGATTATTGACAATAGTATACAAGACTAGATTTGATATGCGATTGTTCCAAGATGGCGCTGACCTGTATTGCTAGCCTATTTTCTGAGTATCGCATCCCCTTTTATCGCAAAGTGTGATTACCCAGTAAAGTTATTTTTAAATCTGGCATTACAGGTGCTTTCAAGAGATATTCATCTATAAATCTTAGAATGACAATATTACATTTTAAAAATCTTTTCGAATAGTAATTTAGTAAATTGTAGCCCTGTTTCACCGGATGCATTTGAGGGAAAATAGTTTGTCAACGTTACGCGCCGATGTAAAATGCTGTTTTTATATATAAATATGAACTTTATCGAACAAAAGAATGCATGTATTGTGTAACATGATGTCCTAGCAGTGTCATCTGATGAAGTTTGTAAAAGGTTAGTGCTGCATTTAGCTGTTTTTTGGTTATTTGTGATGCATGTGGTTGGTCGGAAAATGGCTATGTGGCTACTTTTACGATATACTCCTCTAACATAATCTAATGTTTTGCTTTTGCTGTAAAGCCTTTTTGAAATCGGACAACGTGGTTAGATTCAGGAGAGGTGTATCTATAAAACGATATAACATAGTCCTATATTTGAAAAAAGATATATATTAAATTTCGTTATGCTAATGGCGATAGGATTTTTTCGCTGGATGTCCGTCCCGCATACGGGACGAGCCCGTCAAGAGGATAAGGTCCGGCAACCGGGGCGGAGAAAACCCCTCCAGCTTTACCATGTGAATTTACTGAAGAAATGGCACGCACGTGAGGCGCTGTGCTTAACGTGGACCCGGCCACAGTAGGGCCCTCCCTCGGTCGAAGTGGCAATGGGGAAGATCTCAGCCCGACCCAACGACAAGAACTCAGAGAGTTGGTCCAGCAGAATACGGCCATGTTCTCCGAGGTGCCGGGGCGCACGGACCTCGTGGAACATCAGATCCACACCCTTCCGGGAGAAAAAGTGAGTAAACAGCCATACCGGATACCAGAAGCCCGGAGGGTGGCAGTCCAGCGGGAAGTGATGACAATGTTAGAAATGGGGGTACTGGTGGAGTCACGCAGTGAGTGGTCTAGACCCATAGTGCTGCTTCCGAAACTGGACGGAACCGTCTGCTTCTGTAATGACTTCCGGGCCCGGAACGAGGTCAGTAAGTGTCACGAGAATTTTCAATCCCAATGATGATAACTAACAATCATTTAAGGTTTGACTAATTCCCGAGGTTTGTAAGACCCTGGGTTTAATAATAATTTGGCAAAGTCTCAGATTCTGCAAAATGTTTGTCGTTTATTCAGAGAACGTTCTAAAGTCAACCAAAATTTGAACAGTCTTTATTACCCCCTCTACGCACGCACACACACACACACACACACACACACACACACACACACACACACACACACACACACACACACACACACACACACACACACACACACACACACACAGGTTTATCACTTTTCTACCAGCCTTGGCAGTTTCTCGCTGTTCCTCCCCTCCCTAGATTAGAGAGGCCTTGGAAGGGCCCTCCTGTTGTCAGCTTTTTCAGAGTTATCATGTGTAGTCTACCAGCCTCTGTTTTCTCAATCATACATTTCTCCCTCTTAACTTGACCAACATTACTACATAGTAACACAATGGTCTAGTCACACATTGATAAGGGAATAATTGGTTTAAAGGTAAATGATTAAAGAATCCAACCCTGAAATGTAACTAATTAGTAATTAGTAGTTATGTATAATGAATAATTAAAGTACTAAACGTAAGTCCCATAAGGTCTAGTAGAGACCCGGGAGGAAGAGAAATGTATGTGTGTATGAGTGTGCCTAAGAAAATAGCAAGAACAATTAGACTGTGTTTGACCTGACCTAGCGAGAACTTAGAGAAGAAAGGGAGTAACTCTCAAGGTTCCTCTAATCTCGGGGGAAAGGAACAGACAGTGCTGGGTCGTGATTAACAGTGGTGAGAACTCTGGGGAGGGATACAACTCACCTACTGTTCGTGTGTATGTATGTGTGTAGGACATCTACTGTTTGTGTGGAGGTATGTGCGTAAGTAGGGATTGAGCATAAAATGAATGTCTGTGTAATGGACTTCAGTGTAATGGACTTCTCTGAATAAACTGTACGAACCTTTTGCATAAGCTGAGTCTTTGCCTAATTATTATTAACCCAGTGTCTTACAAACCTTGGGGATTAGTCAAAGCTTATCGATTGTTAATTATTATCGTTGGGATACAAAATACTTCCGACAGCTTGGTCCTTCGAAAGCCAGAACTCAATACCTGCTTCTGTCGGTCCAGGAAGACAGCGAAACCATGCACGGGCGGATGAAATATCCGTAGATTAAAGACCTGGCCCCTTGCTGAGGGTTCTTCACAGGCTGGTGGCAAACTGGTTTGCGACAGAAGCGGTGACGAGATCCTACCAACATTGAAACCTCAGCTGCAAAAAAACAAGGTTAGTGCGCTTTATTCACGGATTAGGGGAGAGCACCTGTATGATTGCATTAAATGATGAAATGAGAGTGAAAGGCGGGAGCGATTATAAAGGATTTTAATGTACTCTGGGTGTTAGACGCTGGAATATCCGAAGGAGTTTATATCTGGTGACCTGTCTTTAGAATTTTCTGTGGAGAAAAAATGTTTTAAAGGGAACCAAGTATTCTGTGCAAATGGAAGATAGGAATCGGGTATAAATTGAAATAGGAGGAGGAGGGGTCCGGAATGACTCCAAGGTATCTGTGGCCACTACCAATATAAACTAGCTAAATGTTGAGACCTTAAACGTACAATTGCTTGAAAGACATTGGCACAAAAACGTAAATTGGAAGGCGACATAATAATAATATAATTATGAGAGAGGTCAGAGACATGATTATATTAATATAGGTCGCCTGTCTAAATACGCCTAGGAGGGGATGGTCAGATCTTTAGGAGGCGCACATCTAGGTCTGATTATCCAATGAAGGAGGGAAACCTAATATAGCGGAGTGAGATACGGGATATTAACAAGTCAATAATTGCAAGGAACAACAGAAAAATAGGCTGCTAACTAGGGCTTTACGACCCCTGGAAAATAGCTTATAGTTGTATACGTATGAGACCTAATGTCCGATCGAAAGACACCTCTATAGATAAAGTTTCAAGAAAGGAAAAGCACACATAGGTCAAGAGATACACATAGATTTTGAGCATAAGAGTGTTAGTACACGCATAGGGAGTAGTGACATACACTTCAATTGTGAGACACATAGATTGTGAGAAGAAGGAAAGGTAATTGAATCAGAGTTTTAGAAGCACACACATAGTTTAAGAAGATAATTGTTTGCATGTGAGATAGATATATTGTTCAGTCAAAAGTCGCAAGGAAGGACATAAAAATAAGTATAACTTATTGTTGTATACGTGTGAGATATAAATAATATATCAGGATTCATACAAATAATTATTCTAAAATTCTAGGAAAGATTAACGGTAGGTATTTTTCAACATAGGTTAAGGATAATAATGGTAGAAAGCACACACATAGAGATTAATAGCACGTACACATAGATTGTGAGAAGAAGCATAATAACAACGATAGTAATTGAACGAACATGGGTAGTAAATCCTCTAAGGGTATTCCGGTATTTACCAGAGATGAGAGATATATGCAGGGAAAAGATAAAAGAAACATCTATTTTGGCCCGAAATGGAGGAAGAAGTACAAATTTGATGGATGTTTAAATAGAGAAAAACTGGAATCAATGATTAAACAAATAAATAGGATCTGTGCGGACAAGATAGAGAAGCAACGAACAGAAGGGCTTGATACCGCTCGTATTTGGCTGGCTGAAGCTAGAAAAAGAGCGGAGGGGGCCAAGAAAAAAGGAGCTACTAAGGACGAAGAATTAGGTAGCCAGGAGCAGACAGAGAGGACTCTCACGGCTCCCACAGAGAAACCACCTAAACCCAAATTATACCCCTCCCTGGCAGACCAGGGGTAGAGGGAAAATCCAGACGAGGTGGTGGTAATGAAACGGAGGCAGCCAAACCAGGTGCCGCACGTCCCGTTACCCCCTCCTCCATATGCTGGTCCTCAGGGAGCCGAGGGAGGGAGAGAAGAAGAGACACAGAAAGGAGTACAGGATTTAGCTACCTTATTGAGAAAGTGGATAGAGGTAGAGAAGGGTGGAGGTGAGAAAAGACAAAGAACTCTGAAGAGAGAAGACAGAGAGGGACCTAAATGTTACAAATGTAGCAAGCCAGGTCATTTTGCTTGAGATTGTGAGGCACCGTGTAAACACTGCAATAAAGTAGGCCATAATCACTGAGACTGTAAAAAGAGAGAACAGGTTGAGTCAGAGCATCTAACAGTAACTATCGGGGTAACTGTGTTCTTGGGGATAGAATCCCACTGACGGGATTGCTTGACAAGCTAGCATGGCGCGAAATTCAAAACAGCAAAAATCAAATAAGTTCAATTTCTCAAACAATCAACTATTTTACACCATTTGAAAGATAAACATCTCCTTAATCCAACCAAATTGTCAGATTTCAAAGAGGCTTTACGGCGAAAGCATAAAGTTAGATTATGTTAGGAGAGTACATAGACAAAAAATTACACACAGCCATTTTCAATGCAAGGACAGGCGTCACCAAAAGCAGAAAACCAGCCAAAATTATGCACTAACCTTTGACAATCGTCATCAGATGATACTCCTAGGATATTATGTTAGACAATACATGCATTTTTTGTTCTATCAAGTTCATATTTATATCCAAAAACAGCATTTTACATTGGCGCGTGACGTTCAGAAAATGTATTTCCCCCAAAACCTACGGTGAATCAGCACAACAATTTACAAGAATACTCATTATAAACGTTGATAAAATATTAAACTGTTATTCAAAGAATTATAGATTAACATCTCCTGAATGCAACCGCATTGACAGATTTCAAAATAACTTTACTGGGAATGCACACTTTGCAATAATCTGAGTACTGCGCTACCGGGTTCTGCCTTTCGGGCTTCATGGGGCACCAGCGACCTTTCAGCGACTCATGGATCGAGTCCTGCGGTCGCACAGTGAGTACGCAGCGGCGTATCTGAATGACATAATTGTGCACAGTGACAATTGGGAGTCACATCTGCGTAAGTTACAGGCCGTGATTGATGCGCTAAGGGATGCAGGTCTGACCGCGAACCCCCACAAGTGCAAGCTGGGCTACACCGGAGTGGAGTACCTGGGATATCAGATCGGGTGGGGAAATGTGAAATCCCCCCCCAAAAATCGCTTCCATTAGGGGATGGCCGGTCCCCCGAACTAAGAGGTAGGTAAAGTCATTCCTGGGGTTAGCAGGGTACTACAGTAGATTTGTACCTAACTTTCCCGCAATAGCTTCTCCCCTCACAGATCTATCAAAGGCACGACTACCCCAGACGGTGCAATGGACGGAGGACACAGAGGAGGCGTTCCAGGCCCTGAAGGATGTGCTATGTTCGCACCCGGTACTCGTCACCCCGGACTTCTCAAAGAACCTCCTCGTCCAGACAGACGCGTCTGACACCGGGGTAGGGGCCGTTTTGTCCCAAGAGCAGGAAGATGGGGAGCACCCCATCATGTATGTCAGCAGGAAATTCCTCCTGAGGGAGAAGACATACTCAATTGTCGAGGAGTGCCTCGCCGTGAAGTGGGCACTCGACACCCTCAAATATTACCTCCTCGGGAGGAAGTTCACCCTGATCACTGACCATGCCCCTCTCGTGTGGATGGCACGAGGTAAGGACACGAATAAGCGTGTCACCCACTGGTTCCTGTCCTTACAGCGATTCTCTTTCTCTGTCATCCACAGGTCAGGGGCCCAGCACGGAAATGCGGACGCCCTATCCAGGAGGGATGCAAACCTAGCCCTGAGCATGCCTCCCTCCCAGTTAGAGCTAAGGGGCTGTGTGTGTGGAATCCCAGGAGGTCTACCCCGGGGGATGGTAATAGAGGGGAGGTACGTGAGACGACGTTGGCTCCCTCTGCTGGGGATACGGGAGCTGGGCACCCCGACACGGACATCTATAAGTGGAGGTAATTAGAGGAAAGTGCCAACCAGCCGTGGAGGCTAAATAAAAGGAGCTCGATGGCACACCGTGAGAGAGAAGGGGGAGAGACGGACACCAGTTAAGAGAGAGAAGAAAGACCGAGCAAAACCAAAGTGATTTCTTTGATATCTTTATTTTCCGTCTTAGTAAAGTTGTTTTGTGGACCAAAGGCTCCCTGTCTGCGTGTCAATTTCTGCACGCTCAACCCAACACCCCACGGTTTACCACAGTATGCATCGAGGTGTATTTTTTGCACGCTTGCCATCTGTCGTGTGTGTGTGTGTGTATGTATGTGCACCATAGGCACACATTGATACATACACATGTACCATGTGTGTGTATCAATGTGTGCGCTCGCTTACGTGGTCCGTGCATACATGTTTGTGTTTGTGCTCACACAAACCTTTCATTGCACCCATTCCTCCTGTTTGGAAGATGAACTTAACGGTGGAAGTGAAGAAGAAGGGCAGCCTCATTTGCATAGCAGGGCTTTATTAGAATATGCTAAGGATGGAGAGTGTATTTCCAACCTCGGTGATGAATCGCTGCCGCATCACAAATGTTGCCTCAAAGTACTCTGTCGTCACCCTCATTTGCATACCTTGCGGTCTTCCTTCCTTTATTTATTTATTTACTTACCTTAATGGGCGAATGCTTATTTTAAATTACAGATTTGTCTCCAAGGAGACTTTTGGCAAGCACTCTGCAACTTAAATGGGGCCGTTCTGTTTCTTTATAGATGAACTGAGGGATTGTGGTTTAAAAGCTTCTGGATGTGTCTGTCTGTAGTCGGGATGCTGTGGAGGGTTTGTGATGTGGAGAATAAGGTGTTATTGAGAGGTTGGTTTAATGGTCGGGAATTAGACCTTACATTTGAAGGATGAGGTTTGATTGTTACTACACCCGTTCCGCCTCAAGGGTTCTCTCCAAAAAGTAGGTGCCACATTAGATTTCGGACACGGACCCTTCCAATAGCCAGTCTTTCAAGAATACAAATAGAGAAATTGTGTGGCTCATCCACATAATACAACACTGGTGTTTTATGGAAATTGACAGAATATATGGCCACACTGACGTTGAGCATCCAAAAGACTGACTTAACTTCAAATTTAATTAGTCTCCACTTCACATATTTACATCTAACTCTTCTAAAATCAAAGCTAAATCTACCACCACACCTTCCACTGCTCAGAACAAGCAACAACGCCAACATCTGATGACGTTTGGCTCCGTTTGTTTATGGAGGCCGATGGATTGCCGTGGCGAGCGTTGACTCTTGAGATCTCACTCGGTACCGGGCCAGTCAGATCTCGTCAGGCCCTGGATGACTAGATGAAACAGGCGTTGTTGGCCCATCCGCTCAGGTTTGCTTTCAAAAAGACAGCACTGCATGGTGCCTCGGAGACGAGGGGAGAAAAAAAAGGGGAGAAAAAAAACACGATTTATTTAGCATGTTTACTGTTTCTACCATTTCTTGGAGAGCAGGATTATTTTCACAAACAATAAAGCCCCTGGAGTATTACAATTAGAACTCAGGGATCCTGGGGTATTTGGCTTCCAAAAATATTGACTGTAGGTGGGGCTTTGATTTGCTTCATCTTAGGCATTGATTCCCAACTCTGGTCCTCGAATACCCCCAACAGTACACATTATTGTTGAAGCCCCAGTCAAACACATCTCATTCAACTTGTCAAGGGGTTGATGATTAGTTGCCAAGTACAATCAGGTGCGCTGTTCGGGGCCACAACAGAAATGTGTCCGGTTTGGGGTAGTTGAGGACCGGAGTTGGGAACTACTGCCTAAGAGAATGATGGGTTTGATCAAAGATGGGCTATTATATTGACAAGATATTCGAGTGACCACTAGCAATGGAAATACATGGCCTCAAAGATGGAAGGCAGGCGGGAGGAGGCAAGATCAGCTGGGACAATTCTAGCCAATGAGAGGGCAGATAGGCATGTGAACAACAGGTCATAGAGATAGATATAGGACTCATCTTTGTATCTGTGCCATTATAGCATCTGTAACAGCATGGGCAGTGCCATTGAGGTTATCTTCATTGGCTGATTGGTCCAAACTCAGGAATCCCCACCCAGTTGACTACTTTAAAATGATGGAATCCCTCAACGGAAATGTCCATGCTGAAAGGGGTTATATCCATGATGAGTCTCTATGACAACAGGCAACAGGCCAAAATGCCACTTGCATCCACTTATACTGTATCATTGCATTTGTAACCACCTAACCATTGCAAAACTTCTATTAGATAAAATAATCCTCACATGGCAAATTTATAATAATAATAATAATGATACAATCATGTACTTATATAGAGCTTTTCAAGGACCCAAAGTCACTTTACAATTGTAAAACAACCAAATTTAGTCAAAACAAAACATCAGACCAAAGAAAAACATGAATAAAGATAGGGGTGGGCTGAAAGAAGAGAAATGTGATGTATCAGTGTATGGGTAGGGGAGGGTTGGGATTTGGATACGAACCCAGTTTAGGGTAAGGGGTAGGGTAAGGGTTTGGGTTAGGTGCAGCTCAGTATGGTCAAGAGAGTAGTGTCTTTGTAGTATATGGACTCGCTTAAGGGTCGACCTTGTCAAAGAGGTGGGACTTTAGGAGGGAGTGAAAGACAGTGATGGACTCGCTGTCACAGATGGCTGGAGGGAGGGAGTTCCAGAGCCTAGGAGCAACTGTGGAAAAGGCCCTGTCGCTGAAGCTCTGGAGCTTCGACCTGGGGATGGCAAGGTGGACTGCAGTGGTGGAATGGAGTGAGCGTGTGGGTTGGTAGGGGAGAAGAAGGTCTTAGAGGTAAGGGGAGCAAGGTGGTGAAGGGCTTTGTAGGTCAGAAGGAGGATCTTGTAATCAATGCGTTGGGAGACAAGGAGCAAGTGGACATCACAGAGGACAGGGGTGATGTGCTGCCAGGACTTAGTGTGGGTGAGGAGTTGGGCTGCAGATTTTTGAAACATTTGGAGCTTATGGAGGGAGCTTGAGTTGATGCCGGAGAGTAGTGAGTTGCAGTAGTCAAGACGGGAGGAGATGAATGCATGTATGCGGGTTTCAGCAGCAGGACAGGTGAGGGAGGACCTGACTTTGGCAATATTGCAGAGGTGGAAGAATTAGGACTTGACAGTCTGTGTTATGTGTTCAAAGGAGAGGGTGGAGTCCAGCAACAAACATTTTGTTGACCAATTAAGAGAGTGATACTCTATGTCGCACATATCGTGACAAATGGTTACACTAAAGTCTCATTTGCGACAAAAATTTATTTATTGGGATATTAAATCGTTTGGAGTCTGACTTTTTTCCTCCTTCACCAATTAAGGGATGAGACAAGAATTTGGCTTTTGACTTTCTCTCACTGACTAGGCTCTCTCTTCCTACTAAATCATTCAGCAGTGCTGTGCTATAAGCACGCATAACAAAACTTCCTCTGAAATCAAATAAATCAGAGCCTGGGATAAAAACTAAAGCTCCATAGCTCCTGGGATTGGCTTTTTCTATAAAAGACCTGCAGTTACGATTTAAAGCAGTCCTAAATACCAACTTAACTTCACCCAAAGGGTTCTAATGCGATGAAGAATAGCCCAAAAGTTTCTAGTAAAATGTAGCATCAATGAAAAAAAGTCAGTTTTAATGTGTTTTGCGAAAGTGGCAGGTCATTCGCTGGGAACGCAGATAGCAATAGGAGCCGCTTTAGACAAGGAAAGCTGAAGAGCAAAATAAACTGTTTTCAGATCGGCTGTTAATTGGCAGCAACAAAATATGTGATCTCAAAGCATATGGGATGTTCACTTTATTAGTGACCAACACACACACACTATCTCCCTCACTCTTTATTTAATAATTACTTCAATCAAATGAAATTGGTCACATACACATGGTTGGCAGATGTTATTGCGAGTGTAGCGAAATGCTTATGCTTCTAGATTCGACAGCGCAGCAGTATCTAACAGGTAATATCTAATAATTCCACAACTAAACCTAATATCTAAGATTGTGTGTATTAGGTTTTGTTGTGGAATACACACAATCTAGTAAATTCCACAACAAAACCTAATACACACAATCTAGTAAAGGAATGGGATAATAATATATAAGTATAAAATATATGGATGAGCAGTGACAGCGCGGCTAAGATGCAGTAGATAGTAAAGAATATATAGTGAAGGATACAGTATAATGTATATACATATGAGATGAGTAATGCGAGATATGTAAACATTCTTAAAGTGGCATTATTAAAGTGACTAGTGTTTAATTTATTAAAGTGGCCAATGATATCAAGTCTGTAGATAGGCAGCCGCCTCTGTGACAGAAGCTGTTTTTCAATCTCTCTGGCCCAGCTTTGATGCACCTGTACTGACCTCGCCTTCTGGGTGGAAGCGCGGTGAACAGGCAGTGGCTCGGGTGGTTATTGTCCTTGATGATCTTTTTTGCCTTCCTGCGACATCGGGTGCTGTAGGTGTCCGGGAGGGCAGGTAGTTTGCCCCCAGTGATGCGTTGTGCAGACCGCACCACCCTCTGGAGAACCCTGCGGACATCTACTTTGTGCATGACACAAGTAATTTTTCCAACAATTGTTTACAGACAGATTATTTCACTTATAATTCACTGTATCACAATTCCAGTAGGTCAGAAGTTGACTGTGCCTTTAAACAGCTTGGAAAATTCCAGAAAATGATGTCATGGCTTTAGAAGCTTCTGATAGGCTAATTGACATCATTTGAGTCAATTGGAGGTGAACCTGTGGAGGTATTTTAAAGCCTACCTTCAAACTCAGTGCCTCTTTGCTTGACATCATGGGAAAATGACAAGAAATCTGCCACGAAAGAAAAAATTGTAAAAAAATTGTAGACCACCACAAGTCTGGTTCATCCGTGGGAGCAAATTCCAAATCCCTGGAGGTACGATGTTCATCTGTACAAACAATAGTACGCAAGTATAAACACCATGGCACCACGCAGCCGTCTTACCGTTAAGGAAGGAGATGAGTTCTGTCTCCTAGAGATGAACGTACTTTGGTGCGAAAAGTGCAAATCAATCCCAGAACAACAGCAAAGGACCTTGTGAAGATGCTGGAGGAAACAGGTACAAAAGTATCTATATCCACAGTAAAACGAGTCCTATATCGACATAACCTGAAAGGCCACTCAGCAAGGAAGAAGCCACTGCTCCAAAACCGCCATAAAAAAAGCCAGACTACGGTTTGCAACTGCACATGGGTGAAACAAAAATAGAGCTGTTTGGCCATAGTGACCATCGTTATGTTTGGAGGAAAAAGGGTGAGGCTTGCAAGCCGAAGAACACCATCCCAACCGTGAAGCACGGGGGTGGCAGCATCATGTTGTGGGGGTGCTTTGCTGCAGGAGGGACTGCTGCACTTCACATAATAGATGGCATCATGAAGAAGGAAAATGATGTGGATATATTGAAGCAACATCTCAAGACATCAGCCAGGAAGTTAAAGCTTGGTCGCAAATGGGTCTTCCAAATGGACAATGACCTCAAGCATACTTCCAAAGTTGTGGCAAAATGGCTTAACCTCCCTGGGCAAGGTGGGACGTTTGATCGCTTATTGATGTCATTTGTTAACCCCTAAGGTCGATGTCCACGCCCTGCGGAAATCTAATTAGCATAATACAAAAATCCCCATACAAATCTTTCAGTTTTTTTTGCATTGGATTCGTCTCAATCCACCGCATCCGCCTATGTCGCACTTCCGCATCTGCGGTGAAAGGGGACAGAGCTGGAGCGGTGTTTGTCAGACCATGAAACGTCCTGAAAATCAGTCTTCTCACAAAATCGTCTGTAGCATCCGAACATGGAAAGATGAGACTCTCACGAACACAACAGTGTTTTGCTCTATGACCCCAAAAAGCGTCTTGGGACTCGACTGAAATCGGTACAGCTGATCTACCGACTTCTGTCAGCAGCGTCCGATCAGTTTGGGCTAAACACTAATGTGACCCCTTTGGAAAGGTGAGACTCATGGACACGTACATGTCACTTCCTGAATGGAATCTTCTCAGGTTTTGGCCTGCCATATGAGTTCTGTTATACTCACAGACACCATTCAAACAGTTTTAGAAACTTTAGGGTGTTTTCTATCCAAATCTACTAATTATATGCATATTCTAGTTTCTGGGCAGGAGTAGTAACCAGATTAAATCGGGTATGTTTTTTATCCGGCAGGGGAAATACTGCCCCCTAGCCCCAACAGGTTAAGTACAAAAAAGTCAAGGTATTGGAGTGGCCATCACAAAGCCCTGACTTCAGTCCTATATAAAATTTGTGGGCAGAACTGAAAAAGAGTGTACGAGCAAGGAGGCCTACAAACCTGACTCAGTTACACCAGCTCTGTCAGGAGGAATGGGCCAAAATTCATCCAACTTATTGTGGGAAGCTTGTGGAAGGCTACCCAAAACATTTGACCTAAGTTAAACAATTTAAAGGCAAAGCTACCAAATACTAATTGAGTGTATGTAAACTTCTAACCCACTGGGAATGTGATGAAAGAAATAAAAGCTGAAGTAAATCATTTTCTCTAATATTATTCTGATATTTCACATTCTTAAAATAAAGTGGTGATCCTAACTGACCTAAAACAGGGATTTTTTCTAAGATTAAATGTCAGGAATTGTGAAAAACTGAGTTTTAATGTATTTGGCTAAGGTGTATGTAAACTTCCGACTTCAACTGTAACTGCCGACACGGAGCCCGGCTGATCCATCACGACTGGTCTGCCGACGTAACCATCCGAGGGGGTTTCAACAGACTCTCCCGTTGCGACATTCCCCTGAGGCACATCTGCTAGCCCCGGCCTGCTAGCTGTCTGAATTGCCGTGCCACCAGCTCGCCTAGTTACTCACTGGACCCTATGATCACTCGGCTACACATGCCTCTCCCTAATGTCAATATGTCTTGTCTATTGCTGTTTTGGTTAGTAATTGTTGTCTTATTTCACTGTAGAGCCTCCAGCCCTGCTCAATATGCCTAAGCTAGCCCTTATGTTTCACCCCCCCACACACGTGGTGACCGCACCTGGCTTAAATGGTACCTCTAGAGACAAAACCTCTCTCATCGTCACTCATTGCCTAGGTTTACCTCCGCTGTACTCACATCCTACCATACCCGTCTGTACATTATGCCTTGAATCTATTCCTTGGTTTCAAGCATTGGTTTCATGCATGTTAACATTAGAAGCCTCCTCCCTAAGTTTGTTTTAATCACTGCTTTAGCACACTTCGCCAACCCGGATGCCCTAGCCATGTCTGAATCCTGGCTTAGGAAGGCCACCAAAAATCCTGACATTTCCATCCCTAACTATAACATTTTCTGACAAGATAGAACTGCCAAAGGGGGTGGAGTTGCAATGTACTGCAGAGATAGCCTGCAGAGTTCTGTCATACTATCCAGGTCTGTGCCGAAACAATTTGAGCTTCTACTTCTAAAAGTCCACCTTTCCAGAAACAAGTCCCTCACCGTTGCCGCTTGTTATAGACCCCCCTCGGGCCCCAGCTGTGCCCTGGACACCATATGTGAATTGATCACCCCCCATCTATCTTCAGAGTTCGTACTGTTAGGTGACCTAAACTGGGACATGCTTAACACCCCGGCCGTCCTACAATCTAAGCTAGATGCCCTCAATCTCACACAAATCATCAAGGAACCTACAAGGTACAACCCTAAATCCGTAACAATGGGCACCCTCTTAGATATCATCCTGACCAACCTGCCCTCTAAATACACCTCTGCTGTCTTCAACCAGGATCTCAGCAATCACTGCCTCATTGCCTGCGTGCGTACTGGAACTGTGGTCAAACGACCACCCCTCATCACTGTCAAATGCTCCCTAAAACACTTCAGCAAGCAGGCCTTTCTAATCGACCTGGCCCGGGTATTCTGGAAGGATATTGACCTCATCCCGTCAGTAGAGGATGCCTGGTTGCTCTTCAAAAGTGCTTTCCTCTCCATCTTAAATAAGCATGCCCCATTCAAAAAATGTGAAACTAAGAACAGATATAGCCCTTGGTTCACCCCAGACTTGACTGCCCTTTTACCAGCACAAAAACATCCTGTGGAGTTCTGCATTAGCATCGAATAGCCCCCCGCGATATGCAACTTTTCAGGGAAGTCAGGAACCAATATACTCAGTCAGTTAGGAAAACTAAGGCTAGCTTTTTCAAAAAGAAATTTGCTTCCTGTAGCACTAATTCCAAAAAGTTTTGGGACACTGTAAAGTCCATGGAGAATAATAGCACCTCCTCCCAGCCGCCCACTGCACTGAGGATAGGAAACACTGTCACCACAGATAAATCTACGATAATCGATAATTTCAATAAGCATTTTTCCACGCCTGGCCACCTGACTACCCCTACCTACACTCCATATCATCCACAGGGGATTCCGGTGGAGAGATTTAACCGTACACTGTTGTCAATGTTGTGCAAACTAGATGAAGAGAAAAAGGCCAACTGGGGTGATTATCTGAACAAGGTCGTTCATGCATATATTTGTACCACCAGTGATGCTATTGGGTTTTCCCCATATTTCCTGCTATTTCGAAGGGCTCCACTGCTACCTGTTGACAGATAAAGGAACAGGAGAAATCATACCAGGATTACGCTAAGAAGTGGCAGCAACAGATGACGGAAGACTATGACATTGCCATTAGAAACATGGAGAAATCAACAGCAAAGGGAAAAGCCTACTACGATCGGAAGAAAATGAGTTAGGTTCTGGTCTCTGGGGATCGTGTACTGGTGAGGAACATGTCAGAACGTGGGGGGCCAGGAAAGCTCAAATCACACTGGGAGGACCAAATACACGTGGTGGTAAACCAGGAAAGGTGACGACAGCCGTTCTTAAGGTCAAACCCGAGAGGGGTACAGGCAGGGCCTGGGTTCTGCATCGCAGTGTGCTCATGTCGTGTAATTCCCTACCATTTGAGGAACTTGTTGAAACACCCTGTAGGGGTCTGTGGAGAAGGGAACCACCCCAGCAAAAGTAGAAAAATGGGGAGAGCGCTGAGTCTGAGAGCTCAGATGAGGATTCTTATCCAGTTTTCATCAATAGGCCACGTAGGGATGAAGAGAGCAGACAGAGTAGCACATAGCTAGTATCAGATAATAGTGAGGAACGGGGTCAGACTGATAGAAACTTCACTGTGAAGGAGTGCCAGCCAGTCCTCAGAGACAGCCCGGAGAGGACGGGGGTAAATATGGAAACAGCTGAGGGCTCAGAGACTCAATCATCTCATGATGAAGTGGACACTGATTCATTGGGGTCACCCATGACCTTGCCCCGCCGTTCAGCCCAGCAGAGGAGGCCCAGAGACATTCTAACCTATAACGCTTTAGGGCTGCCAAGCTCTTATCAGGATAACAACTAGCAGATGTTCAGATGTGTATATATTTTCTTGTTACCTTTACTAATCACAGTGTGATAATGTTTAGTGGGGGTTGCGTCGTTGCCCATAAAGGTAGACTGGACATGTCTAGATAGTTATATGGCTGTTAGGCCAGTTTTCTCAGTTGTTCTCATGACCAGTACTTACATCCTCTGTTTGTTTTGAGGCCAGTGAAATGTTTGGGACAACATTTTGTTTTTGCTGGGGGGGTGTTGTAAGGGGCTTAATACAGTTGTATTCCAGCCACTAGGGGGTACTCTGGTGAAGCCCATGGGAAATAAAGAAATATAGTTTAAGTGAATTGGGGAGAGGAAGAATAAGAATTAAAAAATGGGCTGTAAACTGCTGTTACATGTGCTGACATGATTGACATGATTAAAAGTGAAGTAAACCGTACCTTTAGCCTTGTTGTTTATATTATAAGCTCATAGAAGGCATGTCGCACATAAGTAGTCGAACGCCGAACTCTTCATTGAGGCAATGCTGAAACATCAATCCATTGGGAGCGTCAGTGCCACGTTTTCATTTGTGCTGAAATAAAAATGACAAATGTTCATGTGCAAATTCAGCAGGCTTTTGTGAAATAGGCTTTCAGAAGTGATGTCTTTATTTCATTACTTATCAGTAATGCCGACTTTGGTGTGCTTATCAATGCACAAGCACCTTTCCCCCCACTCCTATCATAAAATAGAGACAATAATTTATTAGGCTAAGTCATACAAGATTCTTATTGTGCGTGAAGTATAAAATGCATTCTGACATTGCTAAATGTGTAACGTGATATTTTAACATTAATACTTTTTAACACAAAAAACATTTCATTAAAATATGTAATCAGTCTTCTTCCTCAAATTAAGGGGATGATGACGCAATCTTTGCAAGAGGGAGGTAATCTGATTTTATCGGTCTTCATCTCGTGGCTCAGTCATTTAATTCGCGATAAATGGAGTTAACCGTGAGTTATGCCGCGTTCATAACAACTGGCACTGGGGAAAAAAATGAACTCGGAATTCCAAATCGGACACTCAGGATCTTTCTAGAGTTGACTTCCCGACCTGAAGATCACTGACGTCATGATTTAAACTCGTTCCCAGTTGTCATGAAAGTACCATTAGCATTCCCCGGAGCAGGTTAGATATGAATGTACCTGGCTAAAAGGTGAGCCACTTTCGTATGACCGGTTATCCAAAATTGAACTCAGTTGACTAAAGTTACCTCGCTAACTTCTCAAACCTGCTTCCTACGTAAAAAAAAATTAAAAAAAATACAATTGTTTCGCAAGATCCAGGTAAAACACATTTTTTCTGGGTTTTCAGTTGCTAGGTACCAGTAAGTAGGAGCAGCTGAAGAGGGCTGCAGAAATAAAAATAAGATGGTTGAGAAGAGGTGGACATTGGAGGATGAGATGAGCACCTTCAGCAAGAAGAAAGCAGCTACTGAACTGCTCTGTGGCCACTCCTTCAACACCACTGCAAACGGTAAGAGAGATTCATTTTAAATGTAACCACATTAATCTGTCATCCCTTCAGTCCTAATTCACTTTCTACACTCAATTTTATTTCTTCACCTTCAATTTCCATACCTGCTTAGATTGACAACCATACACGAGGATTATATCTGTGTCCTGTGAGTGTTACAAATCGAATGTTTACGAACCGAACGATGTATAGTTTCAAAGTAAAAATATTCTGAGTGCCGTCTATTAATTTGACAGTGGTTACAATTCCCTAGGACCGTTCCTAGCTCTATACCAAAACAATTGATGGGACCCCATATTATTGTTTTCGTAGCAGAATGGAGCTTTAAGATGGCATCTAAGGATACTAACCAAAATCGAAACAGATGCTCCAGAAACCTCAAGGGAGATCATTTTTTGGGACAAATATAAACTATAGATTTGACAGTGAATAAATCGAAACTTTTGATTAAAAAAAGCAGAGCTTATGAAATTAATGCATACATTACCAGCTTGTTTACTCATTTGACTCGTACTACTTTGGAACCAATATTAAGGCCATTTATTAAATAATGAAAATGTTTCCTTTTAATAATAGAAATTCCTGGCCTCTGGATCCCCATTCAGGCCAATTTTGACTGAACATTCAGTCTAATGTAATGAAATAGCAGGGAGCAGGTCTCGAAAGCCCAAAGTCCAGCGCGCTATCAACTGTGCCGCAAAAGCAAGCTCAAGCCGCAGAGTTGATATCCGCAGTTATAAACCCAGGGTCGTTACACTACTCCCTCCTTTTAAATAGGGCGTCCTCGTGCTAGCTTGTGACTACGTCTTATAGGAACGCGCTCACTGGCCAAGCACATGCACTGTCTTGGATGCAAGGTCCGATCCCACATCTGACACCAGTGTAATGAAACAGCAGGGAGCAGGTCTCGAACCCTCGACCTTCTAGCCCGAAGTCCGGCGCGCTATCGCCTCTATCCCCACTTATAAACCCAGGGTCGTTACATTAATACATCCATTTTCAGTCTAATAAATCAATTTTCAAAATAATACTTTGGTTGTGTTTATTAAGGTCTTGGCTAACATTATAAAACAAAAAATATATATTTCCAAGAACGCAAATACATTTTCATTAGTTTGTTATTGCAGGCTGTCTGTTGCTGGCATGCTGAAATGTGGAGCGCATGGAACAGAGGATATTCTCGGAAAAAGTAATATTTTGAGCTCATTGATTCAATTTTGTGACTGATTTGGCAATGGTAAGTGTTTTCGAAACCTAAGAATCTGCTGTTTCTGATACTGTATAGAAATGAAATCGAAATATCTCATCTGCATGTGACTGTGTAGGAGGATTTGAAAAAGTCCCGTTTTGGCGCTCAGAAAAAAATGGCCTCTTAACTGCTTATAACACAAATTCTGTTTGTGTTATTGTAATTCTAACATATGACTTATTAACTTTTTATGGATAGGGGGCAGTATTTTCACGGCCGGATAAAAAACGTACCCGATTTAATCTGATTATTACTCCTGCCCAGAAACTAGAATATGCATATAATTATTAGCTTTGGATAGAAAACACTCCAAAGTTTCTAAAACTGTTTGAATGGTGTCTGTGAGTATAACAGAACTCATTTGGCAGGCCAAAACCTGAGAAGATTCCAAACAGGAAGCGCCCTCTCTGACCATTTCTTGGCCTTCTTGATCATCTCTATCCAAAACAGGGGATCTCTGCTGTAACGTGACATTTTCTAACGCTCCCATAGGCTCTCAGAAGGCGCCAGAACGGGGAATGATGACTCTGCAGGCCATGGCTGAAAAACAGTAGCGCATTTGGATAGTGGTCGATCAGAGGACAATGAGACTGGGGGCACGTGCAAGAGCCGACACCATGTTTTTATTTTTTAGTCTTTGAACGAAAACAAGGTTTCCCGGTCGGAATATTATCTCTTTTTTACGAGAAAAATCGCATAAAAATGTATTTTAAACAACGGTTGACATGCTTCGAAGTACGGTAATTGAATATTTAGATTTTTTTTGTCACGAAACGCGTCGGGCGCGTCACCCTTCGGATAGTGTCTTGAACGCACGAATAAAACGCCGCTATTTGGATATAACTATGGATTATTTGGAACCAAACCAACATTTGTTATTGAAGTAGAAGTCCTGGGAGTGCATTCTGACGAAGAACAGCAAAGGTAATCCAATTTTTCTTATAGTAAATCTGAGTTTGGTGAGGGCCAAACTTGGTGGGTGTCAAAATAGCTAGCCCGTGATGGTGAGCTATCTACTCAGAATATTGCAAAATGTGCTTTCACCGAAAAGCTATTTTAAAATCGGACACCTCGATTGCATAAAGGAGTTCTGTATCTATAATTCTTAAAATAATTGTTATGTTTTTTGTGAACGTTTATCGTGAGTAATTTAGTAAATTCACCGGAAGTTTTCGGTGGGTATGCTAGTTCTGAACATCACATGCTAATGTAAAAAGCTGTTTTTTGATATAAATATGAACTTGATTGAACAAAACATGCATGTATTGTATAACATAATGTCCTAGGAGTGTCATCTGATGAAGATTATCAAAGGTTAGTGCTGCATTTAGCTGTGGTTTTGGTTTTTGTGACTTTATATGCTAGCTTGAAAAATGGGTGTCTGATTATTTCTGGCTGGGTACTCTGCTGACATAATCTAATGTTTTGCTTTCGTTGTAAAGCCTTTTTGAAATCGGACAGTGTGGTTAGATAAAGGAGAGTTTTTAAAATGGTGTAAAATAGTCATATGTTTGAAAAATGGAAGTTTTCGGATTTTCGAGGACTTTGTATTTCGCGCCACGCCCATCATTGGATATTGGAGCAGGTGTTCCGCTAGCGGAACGTCTAGATGTAAGAGTTTTAAGGTTAAAAGTTAAAGATGGAGGGGGGAATTACTTTAAAAATGTCAGAGATATTACCTTGTGTTAAACACATTTTAGTCTGAAAAAAGTAAACAATAAATGTGAACCCAAAATATCTGCATTATTTTGACTACCTATCATAAAAGTCATTTTGGAACATTAAAGTCAATGTCTTGAAGTACTCAACACCAGATATTATTGTTTTAAACACACATTTATTTTTTCTAACCCAAATTATTGATACATTCTTTCCCACTTTACTCAGTGTCTTGAAAGGTTCATGAGAAGAAATGATGAAGGGACAAAAGATCCATAGACATTAAAACCATTAGATGGTGATTGCGCTGACGTCATCCACATATTCCTATGGAAAACTCCCGATGGCTGCGCATCATCAGAGATACTTTTGAGGATATGGGAAACCAGAGACACTTGAGGAGATGGGAAACTCATTAACGCCCTTTGTTGCCCATGCGTCGTCAATGGGCTGAGCGGTACATTCAGGGCGATTCTAGGACAAGTAGAGCTCTCCGTCAAGGAGTAAAATGGAGTCAATTAGGCGCGAGCTCAAAAACCCAACATTAGCATGAATTTTGTAAACAAGAAGTACACCATTGCAAATCTTTTCCGAGATGTAACTTGTTCTCTGCAATATTGTATAGTTTTGGAATCGTGACATTACATACTATCACTGAAAATAGGCAGTTTTCTTGACTCATACCCTGACTTTGAGAAGGGATTGGGTGATTAGTTTAGCAGCCACATGATGCTGCATGACAATGAGAACACAATTGGTCGACAGTGTGCTGTGTGGACGTTTTATATTTAATTATTCATTGCCTAACGTGATTCCTTTCTCCACTATCTCAGGCGTCATGTTGCTGAATGGCACAAAAAAATTGCTAAGAATCATGGTGAAAATGGCCATAACTAGCAAAGGATCATGGTCGTTTTAGTCATTTTCATCCTGCCTGAGAGTCAACCTTAATGGTTGTTTAGCAACACAACCGACGCCTAAGCAACTATTTGGCAAAACAGACAGGGTTGGCAGTTGACTTAGATTGTTGACTATGGAAAGCCATTTGGGTCTTTGCGTGTAAAAAAACAAAAAAAAAACCATGACAAATAACACTATTTGACCAGTCAAATAAGGTTTTCATTTGACATGTCAAATAAAAAAGTTAGATTATAGAAATGTTGTGTGTGCTAAATTTGCACGTGCAAGCCAAGCGCCAACATTACGATCAGTAGCACTGTCAAAGCTGCTGTAAAAAATAAAAGATTGCAAACAAGCACACTCCTAGGCCACAATGTAGTTACGATACCGCGTTGGTAATAAGGCATTATTTGTTTGACCGAATGGGACGTCTGTATTAGCATTTGAAATAAGATCAGGGTCAAACAAGCAGGATCAAAAATGTTAGCAAATATCTTTTGATACAGATATTATTAGCAACTTTTGGGGTAGTTAGCTTTAGCTTAGTACCTAGCGAGCACCAATGCAACCTGCCTGAAAACAATGACAAGACAAAACTGCAGTCATTTTCAATATTCTTAGCAATGATTTAGGAATCCATGTGACTAAATATTACCTAGGCAACCACTTGTTGTCCTATTGAAATCGAACTTCAGTTCATTAAAATAACTAGCTAGCTAGATAACGAACTAAACAAGCTAGCCAGCTATTTAACCCTGTTGCCCCAAGTTAACATTATAAGCAGCTAGCTGGCTTCATCTGGCTAGTGCCGCTTGACCAGACCGGGTTATGTGTTGTGGAATTTGCGGTTCGCCTTTTAAATAAAAGTCCCTCTGAAAGTGATGCAAATGGAAACAAATAGTGGAATCATGCCATATTTAGACTAGATAATGCGAAACAAGGTTGGAGTGTTGGAATGTGGAGCAATGGAATGTGGAGCAATGAAATGGGGTATACTACTCCGTACCGAAGTCCTCCTCAGAGTTATCAGACTCCAAAACATCCATGTTGTATTGTTTGTCCTCTGGAGAAGTGTTCAACGAACACATAATAGGTTGACTGGTACAATAAATGTGGCTCGTTTCAGAGTCCCGCAATATGAGCTACAACGCAAATATTTGTGTAATCTCTTCGCAGTTGTTTTCTGTGGGTTTCCATTAGTAGACCGATATCCCATTTTATTGATCCACAATGTACAGTGCAATATGAATGTCAATACGCACAATAAGCTGACTGAGAGTTGATTTCCCACAGCCAGTGACGCAATAAGAGCTACAATGCTAATATTTGTTTAAACTCTTCACAGTTATGTTCTGTGGGTGTCACTTAGTAAATTGATACCCCATGTTATTGATCAACAATCAATAGGTAATGCTGTACAGTAGGGGTGCACGATATATCGGTGAACATGTCGGAATCGGATGTTATTAGCTAAAAATGCCAACATCGGTATCGGCCTGATGTCTAGTTTAACGCCTATGTGCAAATCCGATGTCAAAGCTGATGTGCATACCTATATAACGTAGGTACATGACGTAATGATGCCACAGAAAATTTGGTGCTACACGTGCAACACAGCATTCCTAACCTAGCCCACAATGTCTGCTGTGTGGATCGAGCAGTCAACAAGTCGAGCAGTCATTTGAATGAGTAAGAACATTTCAGGGAGACAACTCAAATGTGAAATCCATTAACACCAAGATAATGGAATTAATTTCCCTTGACAATCAACCGTTCTCTGTCGTGGGTGATGTTGGCTTTCGCGACTGGTCGAGCACCGGTACACACTACCAGTGCGCTAATTTTCAGATGTTGCCCTACCAGAATTACAGTGTCACTGCTATTAGCTTCACGACATAAACGCCGTTTGGGTCTTTGCGTGTCAAAAAAGATACATGTCCAAAAATTCTATTTGGCAATAACACGATTTGCCACATTAAATAAGCTTTTAATTTGACACGTCAAATAACACAGTTCTATTATAGAATGTTGTGTGTTCTGAATTTGCACGTGCAAGCCAAGCGCTACCACTACTATCAGTAGCACTGTCAAAGCTGGCAAACAAGCTTCTGGGGTAGCTAGCTAGCTTTAGCTTGGTATCTAGCTAGCACCAATACAACCAGCCTGAAAACAATGACCAGTTGAAACTGCAGTCATTTTCATTATTCTTAGCAAGGATTTAGGAATCCTTGTGAGTAAGTATTATCTAGGTAGCCACTTGTTGTTCACCTAATGAAATTAAACTTCAGTTCATGAAAATAAATAGCTAGGCAGCTACTTAACCCTGTTGCCCAAAGCTAGCGTTAAAAGCAGCCAGCTAGGTTAATCTGGCTAGTGATGCTCGACCGGACCGGGTTATATGTTGTGAAGCTAGCCACAATAAGGATTAGGCACAATAGTGTAATTTGAGGTTTACCTTCAAAATAAAAGTACCTCTTTGAAAGTGATGCAGAAGTTTAGAATTGGTGGAATCATGCCATATTTAGACTAGACAATGTTAAACAAGGTTGGATTGTGAAGCAATGAAATGGGGTATCAGTCTACTCAGTTACACCCACAGAACACAACTCTGAAGAGTTTATCCAAATACACTACCGCTCAAAAGTTTTAGAACACCTACTCATCCGTATTCATCGACCTGGCCAAGGCTTTCGACTCTGTCAATCACCACATTCTTATTGACAGACTCAACAGCCTTGGTTTTTCAAATGATTGCCTCGTCTGGTTCAACAACTACTTCTGTTGTTATAGGGGACAAGCTAACTAATACTATTTTTACATAAGGCTCAGGCATTAGGTCTATGTCTCAGGTTTGGCTAGATTTACTAAATTAACTGGTTTTATTCTTTGACACAGAGTTCAGTGTGTCAAATCGGAGGGCCTGTTGTCCGGACCTCTGGCAGTCACTATGGGGGTGCCACAGGGTTCAATTCTCGGGCTGACTCTCTTCTCTGTATACATCAATGATGTCGCTCTTGCTGCTGGTGATTCTCTGATCCACCTCTACGCAGACGACACCATTCTGAATACCTCTGGCCCTTCTTTGGACACTGTGTTAACTACCCTCCAGACGAGTTTCAATGCCGTACAACTCTCCTTCCGTGGCCTCCAACTGCTCTTAAATGCAAGTAAAACTAAATGCATGCTCTTCAACCGATCACTAACCCTAGTGGTTAGAGCGTTTGACTAGTAACCGAAAGGTTGCAAGTTCGAATCCCCGAGCTGACAAGGTAAACTTCTGTTGTTCTGCATTTTACATTTTAGTCATTTAGCAGACGCTGTTATCCAGAGCGACTTACCGAAGTGAATACAAACATTTCATACCATTTCATGCATTTTTTTAATTTTTGTACTGGCCCCCCGTGGGAATCGAACCCACAACCCTGGCGTTGCACACACCATGCTCTACCAACTGAGCCACTGAATAAGGCTGTTCCTAGGCCGTCATTGAAAATAAGAATTTGTTCTTAACTGACCTGCCTAGTTAAATAAAGTTAAAATAAAAACGGGCTCTCATGAGGACTGCCACAGGAATGGAAGACCAAGAGTACCTCTGCTGCAGAGGATACGTTCATTAGAGTTACCAGCCTCAGAAATTGCAGCCCAAATAAATGCTTCACAGAGTTCAAGTAACAGACACATCTCAACATCAACAGATGAGACTCTGTGAATCAGGCCGTCATGGTCGAATTGCTGCAAAGAAACCACTACTAAAGGACACCAATAAGGAGAAGAGACTAGCTTGGGCCAAGAAACACGAGCAGTGGACATTAGACCGGTGTAAATTTGTCCTTTAGTCTGGAGTTCAAATTGGAGATTTTTGGTTCCAACTGCCGTGTCTTTGTGAGACGTGGTGTGGGTGAACGGATTATCTCTGCATGTGTATTTCCCACCGTAATGCATGGAGGAGGAGGTAATATGGTGCTTTGCTTGTGACACTGTCTGTGATTTATTTAGAATTCGATGCACACTTAACCAGCATGGCTACCACAGTATTCTGCAGCAATACGCCATCCCATCTTGTTTGAGCTTAGTGGGACTATCATTTGTTTTTCAACAGGACAATGACCCAACACACCTCCAGGTTGTGCAAGAGATATTTTACCAAGAAGGAGAGTGATGAAGTGCTGCATCAGATGACCTGGCCTCCACAATCCCCCGACCTCAACTAAATTAAGATGGTTTTGGATGAGTCGGATTGCAGAGTGAAGGAAAAGCAGCCAACAAGTGCTCAGCATATGTGGGAACTCCATCAAGACTGTTGGAAAAGCATTCCAGGTGAAGCTGGTCGAGAGAATGCCAAAAGTGTGCAAATTTGTCATCAAGGCAAAGGTTGGCAATTTGAAGAATCTCAAAAATACAATATATTTTGATTTAACACTTTTTTTGGTTATTACATGATTCCATATGTGTCATTTCATAGTTTTGACGTCTCTACTATTACAATACAATGTAGAAAATAGCACAAATAAAGAAAAACCCTGGAATGAGTAGGTGTGTCCAAACCTTTGACTGGTACTGTATCTACGCGAGTCAGGGTTCTCAACTCTGGCATACTTACTGTACATTTCAATGAAACATGGTGAAGCCCCAAAATTGCCCTCGCTAGAAGCCTGTGTTTCAGACATAAAGAAGTGGATGGCTGCAAACTTTCTACTTTTAAACTCGGACAAAACAGAGATGCTTGTTCTAGGTCCCAAGAAACAAAGAGATCTTCTGTTGAATCTGACAATTAATCTGGATGGTTGTACAGTCGTCTCAAATAAAACTGTGAAGGACCTCGGCGTTACTCTGGACCCTGATCTCTCTTTTGAAGAACATATCAAGACTGTTTCAAGGACAGCTTTTTTCCATCTACGTAACATTGCAAAAATCAGAAACTTTCTGTCCAAAAATGACGCAGAAAAATTTATCCATGCTTTTGTTACTTCTAGGCTGGACTACTGCAATGCTCTACTTTCCGGCTACCCGGATAAAGCACTAAACAAACTTCAGTTTGTGCTAAATACGGCTGCTAGAATCCTGACTAGAACCAAAAAAATGTATCATATTACTCCAGTGCTAGCCTCCCTACACTGGCTTCCTGTTAAGGCAAGGGCTGATTTCAAGGTTTTACTGCTAACCTACAAAGCATTACATGGGCTTGCTCCTACCTATCTTTCCGATTTGGTCCTGCCGTACATACCTACACGTACGCTACGGTCACAAGACGCAGGCCTCCTAATTGTCCCTAGAATTTCTAAGCAAACGGCTGGAGGTAGGGCTTTCTCCTATACAGCTCCATTTTTATGGAATAGTCTGCCTACCCATGTGAGAGACGCAGACTCAGTCTCAACCTTTAAGTCTTTACTGAAGACTTATCTCTTCAGTAGGTCCTATGATTAAGTATAGTCTGGCCCAGGAGTGTGAAGGTGAACGGAAAGGCTGGAGCAACGAACCGCCCTTGCTGTCTCTGCCTTGCCGGTTCCCCTCTTTCCATTGGGATTCTCTGCCTCTAACCCTTTTACAGGGGCTGAGTCACTGGCTTACTGGTGTTCTTCCATGCCGTCCATGGGAGGGGTGCGTCACTTGAGTGGGTTGAGTCACTGACGTGGTCTTCCTGTCTGGGTTGGCGCCCCCCCTTGGGTTGTGCCATGGCGGAGATCGTTGTGGGCTATACTCGGCCTTGTCTTAGGACGGTAAGTTGGTGGTTGGAGACATCCCTCTAGTGGTGTGGGGGCTGTGCTTTGGCAAAGTGGGTGGGGTTATATCCTGCCTGTTTGGCCCTGTCCGGGGGTATCATCGGATGGGGCCACAGTGTCTTCTGATCCCTCCTGTCTCAGCCTCCAGTATTTATGCTGCAGTAGTTTATGTGTCGGGGGGCTAGGGTCAGTCTGTTACATCTGGAGTATTTCTCTTGTCTTATCCGGTGTCCTGTGTGAATTTAAATATGCTCTCTCTAATTCTCTCTTTCTGTCTTTCTTTCGGAGGACCTGAGCCCTAGGACCATGCCTCAGGACTACCTGGTATGATGACTCCTTGCTGTCCCCAGTCCACCTGGCCGTGCTGCTGCTCCAGTTTCAACTGTTCTGCCTGCGGCTATGGAACCCTGACCTGTTCACCAGACGTGCTTGTTGCACCCTTGACAACTACTATGATTATTATTATTTGACCATGCTGGTCATTTATGAACATTTTAACATCTTGACCATGTTCTGTTATAATATCCACCCTGCACAGCCAGAAGAGGACTGGCCACCCCTCATAGCCTGGTTCCTCTCTAGGTTTCTTCCTAGGTTTTTGGCCTTTCTAGGGAGTTTTTCCTAGGGAGTTTTTCCTAGCCACCGTGCTTCTTTCACATGCTTTGCTTGCTGTTTGGGGTTTTAGGCTGGGTTTCTGTACAGCACTTTGAGATATCAGCTGATGTACGAAAGGCTATATAAATAAATTTGATTTGATTTAAAAAACAAGTACAGAAACAGACTCAATGCTGAACATGACCTCCGTGTTGCGCTGTCAAAAACCCAGAATAGACAACCTGTGTGATTTGATCAATCAGTTTATTACAGTTCAGAATAAAAAAGCTATATTGTATTTTAACAGCAACAGTTCTAACCTAGACTTTTTTTCAACAATACTTTCTACAGTAAGATGTACAGTAGGCCTGATTTTTTTTTTATTTTTTTTATCTGTACAGTTACTTAGGGTTGCACTATCAAATACTCAACCTGTGATGTGATCAATGAGTTTATTCCAGTTAAAATGTAACATTATTTATTGTATTTTAACAACAACAGTTTCAACCTAGACAGATGTAGAGAGTGTTTTTAATGGGAAAAATTAAGTATACACAGCTATTTATAAGGGTATTTCATTGTTATTTGTTTTTGGCTTAAGGGCAATGAAATGTACCAGTATTTACGTATAGTTGCATATTTTCATAAGCTTGGGTCTCAGGAAAACAGAATTTCTAATTTGGGTCCCAGGCTGAAAAAGTTTAAGAACCACAGTTTATCAACGTGCAACAAAAAATACGTTTGGACAATGAGCACTTGTCTCTCAAAACATCGTTACAGTTGTTTAGCTAGCTAGCCAAATGTAGACATATTTAACGTTATATTGACATGAAATCAGTCAACACACCTCAAAACAAGACATGGTATCGAGAACAGTGTTGCCAACTAATTTTCAGGGTAAGTTGCTAGAGGCAGGTTGATTTGTTGCTAAAAGTTGTTAAATGACGTTGTGATATCAATGTGTGATAACGTAAAACTGTGTCATTACGTTGAATACACAATAACGTTACTCAAATTGACTGGCCACTCGGCAAAAAATATGATTTGACATTTGTTCAGGTACAGACTCCCACTCTTTTCTGTACTTCTGGCTGTACAATTTTGATTGAGACATGTTGATTGATGTTGTAAGTTATGTTCAAGATCAAACATTCCTGAGCAACTATATTCATTGGGTTTGGCTCGTCGAAGCAGTACTGCTGCTGCTGCAGTCAGCCAACAATGATTTGCAATTTGATGAAATTGCTGCTGCCTGTGCACGAGCTGAGCGCCTGCTGCTGACGTCACTCACAATGCACTTTTGCAGCCAGGCACGTGTGTTGTGACTGAGTGTGTGACAGAGAACATCGGTTTTGTGCCATTTTAGAGGGAAATTGCATGCATTTTAGCGTTTGAGTCACTTTTCAAAAGTTGCTAAAAGTTCCAAATACATTTTTAAAAGTAGCTACATTTGCTGCTAGGTGCTGTTTGAAAAAAAGTTGCCAGGGTAGTCTGAAAAGTTGCTAAATCTAGCAACAAAATTGGTAAATTGGCATCACTGATCGAGAACAATCTGAAACAAGTCACTTACGATTCCCCACATGGCAGTTTCTTGTCGTTGTTGATAGAATCACAACAACTTTGGCCGTTCTGACGATTGTAATTTACATAGGCTTTCTAGGGCAGATCAGGGCTTTTGGCACCGCTGGGATGCTACGCAGTAGCGGATCAGCAGAGCTTACGACTTCAGTCAGAATACTTCACTATTGTAGTCATATTTTGTCTCTACAGCAAGAGGGGGCCAAATGATCAGGTTCTGGTTAGTTATTGTTCAACATACAGGCCCGGTCCAAATACATTGAAAATGCATTCTTATATGTCTGAATTGGTGAAAGCTAACATTACAAGTTTTCCAAGAGCCATTATGTGGAGTGTGGAGCTTGCAATGCCAGTGTCGGTTCCCACTGGAGTCCTCCATACAAAAATGTATGCATGCTCTACTGTGGTTCGCTTTCAATAAAAGCATCTACAAAATTATAATATAAACTAAGCACGTATTGTTCATCTTTCATGTCATACCATGACATTCACACATAAAACAAGGAGGATGTTCCTTATCATGGATGTAATGGCATGTTCAATAGAACAGATTCAATGAAACCAGAACACCTTTCAGCGTCATAGTAAAAGTCAGGGAAATGTCAGGGAGTGAGTCAACTCTTAAATTATCATGCCGTCTTATTATATGAAATCTAATGACAAACCAAACCCAGTTTTAAATCAACCATGACTGTTTAGGGTGTGGCTAGTTATTGGAGGATGGCAACGACTAAGACAACAATAAATAATCAGAAACATGAAATCACATTTCACATATCCAAATAGTGTTGTGTAAGAGTAAGTTGTACAATTCACATCTGATAAATATAAGTTAGGATTTGTTACGATTGGGTCACTGCAAATCGTTAGTTGGGATGTGTGCAACAAAAAAATTCTATCATTGGTCAAAACACTGACACACTGACTGGGGATGTTGCTCTTCGCAAGATGACACGTTTTCTCTAACTGAATACATTTCTACCTGTACATGTGTTTTGATTACTGTGGCAAGTAGCCATCCTATAAGCAGGGAGGAGTTCTATCGAAATAATCCACTTCACAGAGGTTTAACGGGTCCTGGATAGAGGTCCTGGATGGCAGGAAGCTTGGCCCTAGTGATGTACTGGGCCGTATGCACTACCCTCTGTAGTGATTCAACCAGTCAGGATGCTCTCGATGGTGCAGCTGTAGAACTTTTTGAGGATCTGTAGACCCATTGGGGAATAGTTTTTGCCGTGCCCTCTTCATGACTGTCTTGGTGTGTTTGGACAATGATCGTTTGTTGGTGATGTGGACACCCAAGGAAATTGAAGCGCTCAACCTGCTCCAGTACAGCCTCTTCTATTAGAATGGGGGCGTGCTCGGTCTTCCTTTTCCTGTAGTCCACAGTCATCTCCTCTGTCTTGATCACGTTGAGGGAGAGGTTGTTATCCTGGCTAGAGGTCGACCGATTAATCGGAATGGGCGATTAATTAGGGCCGATTTCAAGTTTTCATAACAATCGGTAATTGGTATTTTTGGCCACCGATTTGCCGATTTAAAAAAATATGTATATTATTTTTTACAAATGTTTTAATTAAAAAAACATTTTTTTACACCTTTTATTTAACTAGGCAAGTCAGATTAAGAACACATTCTTATTTTCAGTGACGGCCTAGGAACGGGGGTTAACTGCCTCGTTCAGGGGGGATTCGCTTTTGCAACCTTCTGGTTACTAGTCCAACGCTCCAACTACCTGCCTTACATTGCACTCCACAAGGAGACTGCATGGCAGGCTGACTACCTGTTACGCGAGGGCAGCAAGAAGCCAAGGTAAGTTGCTAGCTAGCTAGCATGAAACTTATCTTATAAAAAAACTATCAATCTTAACATAATCACTAGTTAACTACACATGGTTGATGATATTACTAGTTTATCTAACGTGTCCTGCGTTGCATATAATCGATGCGGTGCCGGTTAATTTCTCATCGAATCACAGCCTACTTCGACAAACGGGTGATGATTTAACAAGCGCATTTGCAAAAAAAGCACTGTCGTTGCAACAATGTACTTAACCATAAACATCAATGCCTTTCTTTAAAATCAATACACAAGTATATATTTTTAAACCTGCATATTTAGGTAATATTGCCTGCTAACATGAAATTGTGTCACTGCTCTTGCGTTCATTGCCTGGCTCGTTGCGAACTAATTTGCCAGAATTTTTCCGTAATTATGACATACCATGGAAGGTTGTGCAATGTAACAGGAATATTTAGACTTAGGGATGCCACCCGTTAGATAAAATACGGACCGGTTCCGTATTTCACTGAAAGAAAAAAAGTTTTGTTTTTGAGATGATAGTTTCCGGATTCGACCATATTAATGACCTAAGGCTCGTATTTCTGTGTGTTTATTATATTATAATTAAGTCTATGATTTGATAGAGCAGTCTGACTGAGCGGTGGTAGGAACCAGCAGGCTCTTAAGCATTCATTCAAACAGCACTTTCGTGCGTTTTACCAGCAGCTCTTCGCAATGCATTGCGCTGTTTATGACTTCAAGCCTGTCAACTCACAAGATTAGGCTGGTGTAACCGATGTGAAATGGCTAGCTAGTTAGCGGTTGAGCGCTAATAGCATTTCAAACGTCACTCGCTCTGAGACTTGGAGTAGTTGTTCCCCTTGCTCTACATGGGTAACGCTGCTTCGAGGGTGGCTGTTGTCGATGTGTTCCTGGTTCGAGCCCAGGTAGGAGCGAGGAGAGGGACGGAAGCTATACCTTTACACTGGCAATACTAAAGTGCCTATAAGAACAACCAATAGTCAAAGGTATATGAAATACAAATCGTATAGAGAGAAATATTCCTATAATAACTACAACCTAAAACTTCTTACCTGGGAATATTGAAGACTCATGTTAAAAGGAACCTCCAGCTTTCATATGTTCCCATGTTCTGAGCAAGGCACTTAAACGTTAGCTTTCTTACATGGCACATATTGCATTTTTACTTTCTTCTCCAACACTATGTTTTTGCATTATTTAAACCAAATTGAACATGTTTCATTATTTATTTGAGGCTAAATTGATTTTATTGGTGTATTATATTAAGTTAAAATAAGTGTTCATTCAGTATTGTTGTAATTGTCATTATTACAAATAAATAAAATTGTCCGATTTAATCGGTATCGGCTTTTTCGGGTCCTCCAATAATCGGTATCGGCGTTGAAAAATCATAATCGGCCGACCTCTAATCCTGGCACCACATGACCAGGTCTCTGACCTTCTCCCTATAGGCTGTCTCATCGTTGTCGGTGATCAGGCCTACAACTGTTGTCGTCAGCAAACTTAATGATGGTGTTGGAGTCGTGCCTGGCTATGCAGTCATGAGTGAACAGGGAGTACAGGAGGGGACTGAGCACACACCCCTGAGGGGCCCACATGTTGAGGATCAGCATGGCAGATGTGTTGTTACCTACTCTTACCACCTGGGGGCTGCCCATCAGCAAGTCCAGGATCCAGTTGCAGAGGGAGGTGTTTAGTCCCAGGGTCCTATGGTATTGAACGCTGAGTTTACATTTTACATTTTAGTCATTTAGCAGACGCTCTTATCCAGAGCGACTTACAGTAGTGAATGCATACATTTCTTCTTTTTTTTGTGCTGGCCCCCCGTGGGAATCGTGCTGGCCCCCCGTGGGAATCGAACCCACAACCCTGGCGTTGCACACACCATGCTCTACCATGCTCTACCAACTGAGCTACAGGGAAGGCTATGAATAGCATTCTCACATAGGTGTTCCTTTTGTCCAGGTGGGAAAGGGCAGTGTGGAGTGCAATAGAGATTGCATCATCTGTGGATCTGTTGGGGCGGTATGCAAATTGGAGTGGGTCTAGGGTTTCTGGGATAATAGTGTTGATGTGAGCCATGATCAGCCTTTCAAAGCACGTCATGGCTACAGACATGAGTGCTACGGGTCGGTAGTCATTTAAGAAGGTTACATTAGTGTTCTTGGGCACAGGGACTATAGTGGTCTGCTTGAAACATGTTGGTATTAGACTCAGTCAGGGACAGTTTGAAAATGTCAGTGAAGACACTTGCCAGTTGGTCAGCGCATGCTCGCAGTACACGTCCTGGTAATCCGTCTGGCCCCGCAGCCTTGTGATTGTTGACCTGTTTAAAGGTCTTACTCACATCGGCTACGGAGAGTGTGATCACACAGTCGTCCGGAACAGCTGATGCTAACATGCATGCTTCAGTGTTGCTTGCCTCGAAGCGAGCATATAATTAATTTAGCTCGTCTGTTAGGCTCGTGTCACTGGGCAGCTCGCGGCTGTGTGAGCTGTGGTTCCTTTTTATGCGAGTAAAGTACGTTAAATAAGTAAACTTGGATTCATGTGATGATATGTTCTGTGGTTCTCCCAATACAACTCGGGAAAGTATGCAGTTTATTAGGCTACAAATTAAATAAGTTATGATGAACTTCACAGTGTGGTGAAAGTGCACAGTGATGAGCATGATTCTCCTTTCAATAAATATCAAAGGTCTTATTCTGGTGACATGATGATCGATGCTGCCGTTGGACCTTGAAGCCAGTTCCACTGCATTTTTTCATTGTTCCCCTCTAATCAGCGACTGATTTAGGGACACCAGGTGTGTGCACTTAATTATCGGGTAGAACAAAAAACCAGCAGGCTCTGGACCTCGTAGAATAAAAGTTGAATACCCCTGATGTAGGCTATACCCACAAAGTATCAGCTAACTGTTAGCTAGAGCACACGTGCCAATACCAGAGTGGGCACATTCGCTACACAGTACATTCGGAAAGTATTCAGACCCCTTGACCTTTTCCACATTTTGTTACGTTACAGACTTCTTCTAAAATGTATTTAATAAATGTTTTCCCTCATCAATCTACACACAATACCCCATAATGACAAAGAAAAACAGTTTTGTAGATTTTTTTTGCTATTTGTAAAAAATAAAAACCTGAAATATCACATTTACAGAAGTATTCAGACCCTTTACTCAGTACTTTGTTAAAGCACCTTTGGCAGCAATTACAGCCTCGAGTCTTCTTGGGTATGGCGCTACAAGCTTGGCACACCTGTATTTGGGGAGTTTCTCCCATTCTTTTCTGAGTGCCCAGTTCCCAGTTGTTTTAAACACGGAAATAGTGACGGCGTCAGCATCACTGGCTATTGACCTATTAAAAATGAATGTGTTCTTCAAGCATGTCAGGGAACTGTCTTATGTGGGACACCATACGAAAGGGATGACGAATAACATATGCCATGAGAAAAAAATGCTTACAGCTGCAGTATCTGTATTAGTTGGGAATGACAATACTAATGACCGATTTAAAATCTGTGTGTTCTTCAAACATGTCAGATCCTGCGTTGCATCTTATATGTAACACCGAATGAAGGGATGACGACTAACGTCTACCACCAGAAAAAAATGCTGATAGGTACTGTATCAGTATTGGTTATGAAAGACAATTGCAATATTTGCACATTGTTGTATTAGCAGAACACTAAGGATGGTTTATTCTACATGGAACCGTTGCACTTGAAAGTTATCAAAACACTTTGTTTAGAATATCTACACAAGTTCAGCAATTTGCACTATTCTGATATTACTTTGTAGGCTTCTGCTGGACCCATGGGTTGAGGCAAACTCTGTCATATCCAGGATGAAGTGTCATGCACTACACCCCTCCTGCCACCTGACTGCACGTACATACACGTACGTACATGAAGACAGAACCTCACCCAGAGACCTGTGAATGTCGGTATGTGGTTAGACAGCCAAATCCTTAGAATATACAATAGAAATAGAATTGAATACATTGCTATTTCTGGGACAGCTGAAGTTGTACCGAAGATTTGTATGCTACTTGTTCTATCTGTGGTTCTCCTTTACACACAACTTATTTGTATTTTTGCTAAGTAGTGTAGGCATACTGTCTTTATAACCACATCAATATTACAGCAGAAAATGTTTTGTCTTTACATTAAATTTCAAACTTCAAGTTGCAAGCTACTTTCATAGCAAGGTGTTGTAGAACGAGTGTCTCATGAAACACATTGCAGACACTGGTAAAACGTGTATAATTTAAATGCATAGATTCAACAGCTGATGATACCAAAATGAACAAATGGCAGGAAATCACGCATTAGATGCCTTTGCAGTATGAGTAAGCCTAGTGTGTTGATATTCATTGCTTACTGCATATGTTTTTACTAAACAGTATGTTCTAAATAATATGTAGTACGATTAGTACACAGAAGTATGTACTTTTAGTAAGTAGTAGGCAAGACAGATATTGGACACGGACCATGCCTCGGGATTTGTGAAATGTCATATGAACACAAATATCTTCTTTCCCTGCACTGTCTCTAAGTAGGTTGGTATACAATATGAGTCTTAAATCTGGTCACACCCTAAAAAGTCACACCCTCGAAGATAAACATACTCTCTCAAACTTGTGTTGTGTTTGCACTTAGCAAGTACAACGGAAATGCACAGACATTACATCCCTATAAACAGTCCTTATTAGTCAAGAAGGTTCTGATAGTAACAATTAGACATGTTGAGTCAGGCATCACTCTCAGGGATGTACAGGTTCAAAAGTGATACTCACATTTTGAAAGAAACTCACCCGAATTTCTTAACTAAATAATTTGGATAACACTTTGTGAATGTTAAAGGTGCCATAACAACCTAATATTTAAAAATAATTCAAAAGAAAGCAGAATAAGTATTTTTTTCCATTACAGTATTAAGTTGTAGTATTGTTGCCGGTGTTGCTGACAGGATTAGTCCTGTGCACCACAAGGCTGTATTAGACTCTGCTGAGCTAAAGCCAAGGCATAAGCTTCTGGCTCAATGGGTTTTAGGCCGGGTATCTGTAAAGTGCTTCCTGACCACCGCTGATGTAAAAAGGGCTTTATAAAATAAATGTGATTGATTTGATTGGAGCTAATACATGTCTTCAGGTATCAGGCAAGGTTACTGAACACATTACAATGTCATCAATTGCTCTGACCTGAGTTCAAATAGTATTGAGCATGTCTGGAGTAGAGTGCCAGAAAGATGTTGTTTGCTCTTTTGGGACTATTACAATGGTCCCATTGTGCCAGGCAAGCTCAATCATCGACCACAGCTCATTAGAGTATTTGAAATATACTATTTATCCATGTCTGGTTCCAACCCCTTCTGCCATTGTGTCCTTGAGCAAGGCACATAAACCCCTGAACTGCTACCTGGGTACTGCTCTGAGGCTTACCTGATGCTCCCAGACTGTTGCGTGGATAGTATGTCAGAGGGTTGGGTACTATGACAGGTGGAATACACATTTTCGTTGTTCTGATTAACAAGGCAACATTAAACATGTCCTCCAACTAATAAATGTAGGTTATCATGTGTGACCGCATTTTATCCAATATATTGACCAGATACTCAAGTGGTCACTCTAACAATTAAAATAAATGTGTTCAAAATAGAAAGCAGTTAGCCTGGGTACCAGTGCAAGGCTTGACATTCAGGTCATTTCAATTGTGAGTGATTTCATTTGCATAATAAAATCACATAATAAAATCATGTGATTTTTACAGTGTTTATAAATACAGGGTAATTGTGTGAATTTTACAGAGAGTATAGGCCTAATGTTTATGAATTAAAATGGCCAACATACTTCCCGTGGTTACTTTTTTTATTGTCATGCCAGATACTCAAGGTTGTGACCCGGTCCGTGTACATCTTAGACAATGGTTTTCTGATGTAAAATGGAAACGTCAGCAACGTGAAAAAGGCACGTTTTTCTTTCTTTTTCATTCTTACATAAAACACATAGGTTGTTGTTATCTCGTTTTTTGCAGATTAACAAAAAAAGAGATGCCGAGATGCAGCAGTGTGTATGAAGACTCTCCGGTGACAGTGTCTGAGAGGTTGGCTGAGAGAGTTTTTAAGGTGACTGTGGAGAGGGCCAGAGCGGCAGTGAGCAACCCTTATACTGCATGCACACCGCAATGGAGCTATCGAGAACACTCCCTGTGGTACAGCCGTTACTGGTAAGATGGGGAGAAAGAAGGGATGAGGGAGGAGATATGTGTAGGTGGTGAGGAGGCGGAACATGTCGTACCCTCTGTCCTGAAGAGGTGAGTGTGCGAGGGCGCTAACCTGCTACACTCCCTCTGCTCCCTCTGAGGAAGAACATCCCGGAAAACATTACCTTCCTCTCCTTTTTGTGTGTTGTGTGTGTGTCCAGTTGTTTTAGTCTACTCATAAAAGTGAGCTTGTCTTTCAAGAAATTACACAAATTAACTTTTAACAAGGCACACCTACCTCGTGAAGCTGGTTGAGTGAATGCAAAGAGTGTGCAAAGCTGTCAAGGCAAAGGGTGGAAACTTTGAAGAATCTCAAATATAAAGTATATTTAGATTTGTTTAACACGTTTTTTTGGTTACTACGTGATTCCATATGTGTTATTTCATAGTTTTGATGTCTTCACTATTATTCTACAATGTAGAAAATAGTACAAATAAAGAAAAACCCTTGAATGAGTAGGTGTCTCCAAACTTTAGATCGGTACTGAATGTGTACAGTTTATGTCTATATACAGTGCATTTGGAAGGTATTCAGACCCCTTGACTTTTTCTACATTTTGTTACGTTACAGCCTTATTCTAAAATTGATTAAGTTGTTGTTTCCCTCATCAATCTACACACAATACCCCATAATGACAAAGCAAAAATATATTTTTTGAAATTTTAGCAAATGTATAAAACCTAAAAAAACTGATATCACATTTACATAAGTATTCAGACCCTTCACTCGGTACTTTGAAGCACCTTAGGCAGTGATTCCAGCCTCAAGTCGCCTTGGGTATGATACTACAAACTTGGCACACCTGTATTTTGGGGAGTTACTCCCATTCTTCTCTGCAGATCCTCTCAAGCTCTGTTAGGTTGGATGGGGTGTGTTGCTGCACAGCTATTTTCCAGTCTCTCCAGAGATGTTCGATTGTGTTCAAGTCCGGGCTCTGGCTGGGCCGCATTTTATCCAATATATTGACCAGATACTCAAGTGGCCGCTCTAACAATTAAAATAAATGCGTTCAAAATTTAAAGCAGTTAGCCTGGGTACCAGTCCAAGGACCTGGGTACCAGTCAAGGACATTCAGAGACTTGTCCCGACGCCACTCCTGCATTGTCTTGGCTGTGTGCTTAGGTGAACTTTTGCCCCAGTCTGAGGTCCTGAGCGCTCTGGAGCAGGTTTTCATCAAGGATCTCTCTATAAGTCTCTCTATAAGTTCCTGTTGAACACTTCCTGTTGAACGCGGAATGTGGGAGAGCTCAGTTTGTTGTTTTGAAAAGTTTGTTGTGTTGAAAGTGTATTGGGAAGTTTCTTAGTAGCTAACTAACTTTTTAGTTTGGATCCCGCGATGCATTTGACATCAGTTACTGGGACTGCTACTCTCTGTCCAGTGATCCTGCCGACCAAGGCCGGGTCTGAGGAGCTATTTGGCGTAGCAACTAGCCTAGCTGCTTAATAGCTGCCTATCAAGCTAGCAGGGTTCATTGAGGACTTCATTGTAGCCTATGACGCGGTTAGCCATTGTGGCTGGGACCACGATTTTGTCCCAGGTTTGTGGCTATCTAGATCCCTGCTGTTTGTTGTGTTCAATCTTCCCTGTGACCTGCCATGTCTGGAACTGCGAGAAGTAACAGCGTAACCTACGTTGCTAGCTACCATGACAAAGACAAAAGCCGGCGGGAGTATTGTTGAGGACAGTGGTGTCTCTCTCTCACAGTTGAAGGATCTTTTAAACAAAAAAAGAGTCCAGGACCTGAAGAACAGTTTGCAGTTCTCCCAGGGTCAGCTCGATGAGGTGAAACAGGAGAACGGCAAGATGACAGCAATCATAAGTCATTGAGAGAGGACATCAGTTCTGTGTGTGAATCCATGATAACAATGACGGGTAAATCTTGAGGGACAATCAAGGCGGAATGAAATGGTTGTGGACGGAATTGCAGAATCCCCACATGAGACCTGGATGAAGTCTGAGGAACGTATATCTTCCTCAACAAGGACTATCCTGAAGCTGTGCGGCAGAAGAGAAAATAACTTATCCCAGTCATGAAAGCTGTCAGAGCGCGTGGGGACATTGCTTACATCCGCATAACAGGCTCATTGTCCACCCTCCCTCCCAGAAGCCTGGAAGGGATGAGAGAGCCAAGTCTGTGGGTTCATAGATTCAACCCCGCAACACACACACACACCAATTGATTAATGGACTCCTGAATGTTTATTTTTTTTCTCTTGCTTTGTTTGCTCTTTGTCTATCTCTGATAAGCTACCCAGGAAAGGGCTGATAATTGCCCATATTAATATATGTAGCTGTCACGTCCTGACCAGTCTAGGGATTATTTGCTATTGTAGTTTGGTCAGGACGTGGCAGAGGGTATTTTGTTTGTGTTTCGGGGTGGTGGTGTATGTAGTAGGGTGTTTGATTTATTATTTCTGGGTTTTGGTCTATGTTCTTTCTGGTTTGTTGTATTTCTATGTTTAGGTTGATGGGGGGTTGGACTCTCAATTGGAGGCAGGTGCTTTCTCGTTGCCTCTGATTGAGAGTCCTATATATGGGTAATTGTTTGGTTTGGTGTTGTGGGAGATTGTTTCTTGTTTTGCCTGTTTGAGCATGACAAGACTGTTTTGTTGTTCGTGCGTTCTTCGTTTTGTTATTTTGGTGTTCTCTTTATTTAAAATAAATACAAGATGAGCATCCACATTCCTGCTGCGTTTTGGTCCTCTATTCCCGACGACAGCCGTTACAGAATCTCCCACCACAATAGGACCAAGCAGCGGAGAAGGGAGCGATGGGAATATGATATGGACTGTCGGGAAAAGGAGACATGGGCAGAGTTGAGGAGAGGCATTTCCAGGGCTGTGGAGGATTTAAGGGAGCCCGAGAGGCAGCCCCAAGATTTTTTTTTGGGGGGGGCACACGGGTAGTTTGGCTGGGCGAGGAGTGAGCCCCAGGCCAAATCCCCGTACCTTTTTTGGGCAACCAGTGACTGGACAGGTACCGTGCTTCGGCGTAATGGGTACTGTGGCGAGGCCAAGTATTTTTAGGCCGGTACGCGCAGTACCAGCGCCCCGCATTTGCCAGGGGGAAGTGGGCATCCAGCCAGTAAGAGCGATGCCAGTTCTGCGCTCGAGATCGCCAGTAAGCCTCTACGGTCCAGTGCGTCAGCCCAGTCCGACTCGTCCTGTTCCCGCTCCCCGCACTAGCCCTGAGGTGCATGTTCCCAGGCTGATACCTCCAGTACCACCACCACGCATCAGGCTTCCAGTGCGTCAACCCAGTCCGACTCGGCCTGTTCCCGCTCACCGCACTAGCCCTCAGGTGCGTGTCCCCAGACTGGCACATCCAGTACCACGCATCAGGCTTCCAGTGCGTCAGCCCAGCCTCGAGAGTTCGGCAATAGTGTGCAGTCCAGAATATCTGGCAGCAGTGTGCAGTCCAGAGTATCCGGCACCAGTGTGCAGTCCAGAGTATCCGGCACCAGTGTGCAGTCCAGAGTATCCGGCACCAGTGTGCAGTCCAGAGTATCCGGCACCAGTGTGCAGTCCAGAGTATCCGGCACCAGTGTGCAGTCCAGAGTATCCGGCACCAGTGTCTAGTCCGGAACCGAGGGAGACTGCCTGCGGCCCGGAACCGAGGGAGACTGCCTGCGGCCCGGAACCAAGGGAATCTATCAGCAACCCGGAACTGAGTAAGTCTGTTGACGATCCGGAGCTAAATGTGATTAACTGTGTACAAAATGAGTCTGCTTACAGCGTGGAATGGAATGGGTCTGCCTACGATCTGGAACGGAATGGGTCTGCCTACGATCTGGAACGGAATGGGTCTGCCTACGATCTGGAACGGAATGGGTCTGCCTACGATCTGGAACGGAATGGGTCTGCCTACGATCCGGAACGAGGGGAGTCTGCCTACGGCCCGGAACTGAGCAAGTCTGTCTGCAGTCTGGAGGGCAGTAGGCCTGAGCCAGAACCACCTCCAGTTTAGGTGGGTTGGGGAGGGGGGGGGGTGTAGCACAGGTGCCATCGTTGACGGCAGCCACCCTCCCTTCCCTCCCTTTAGTTTAGGGGGATTTTTGTTTGTTTTTGGGGATTATGTTTTTTTTTTGTGTGTGTAAGGTGCATCCGAGGTTTGCACCTTTAGGGGGGTAATGTCACGTCCTGACCAGTTTAGGGATTATTTGCTATTGTAGTTTGGTCAGGACTTGGCAGAGGGTATTTTGTTTATGTGTTTCGGCGTGGTGGTGTATGTAGTAGGGGGTTTGATTTATTATTTCCGGGTTTTGGTCTATGTTTTGTATTTCCATGTTTAGGTTGATGGGGGGTTGGACTCTCAATTGGAGGCAGGTGCTTTCTCGTTGCCTCTGATTGAGAGTCCTATATATGGGTAATTGTTTGGTGTTGTGGGAGGTTGTTTCTTGTTTTGCCTGTGTGAGCATGACAAGACTGTTTTGTTGTTCGTGCGTTCTTCGTTTTGTTATTTTGGTGTTCTCTTGATTTAAAATAAATACAAGATGAGCATCCACATTCCTGCTGCGTTTTGGTCCTCTATTCCCGACGACAGCCGTTACAGTAGCCTTATAAGGTTAATGAACTCTAACTTGCTAACATCAGATAAGATTCATATATTAGCCATTTCTGAGACTCACTTAGATAATTAATTTGATGATACAGCAGTAGCAATACAAGGATATAACATCTATAGAAGAGACAGAAACGCTTATGGGGGAAGTGGTGCTGTATATATTCAGAGCCATATCCCTGTAATGCTTAGAGAAGATCTTATGTCAAGTGTTAATGAAGTGTTGTGATTGCAGGTTCACTTGGCACATCTAAAGCCTTTTATTTTGGGGTGTTGCTATAGGCCACGAAGTGCTAACAGTCTGTATCTAAATAATTTATGAAATGCTTGATAGTGTATGTGATATAAACAGATGGGTCTACTTTCTTGGACCTGAATAGTGACTGGTTTTCATCAAGCTGTCTGCTCAAGAGGAAGCTTCTCACTGTAACCAGTTCCTGTAATCTGGTTCAGGTTATTAATCAACCTATCAGGGTGTTTACAAACACTATAGGGACAAGATTATCCACATGTATCGATCACATTTTTACTAATACTGTAGAACTTTGTCCTAAAGCTGTATCCGTACCCATTGGATGCAGTGATCACAATATAATGGCTATATCCAGGAAGGACAAAGTTCCAAAAGCTGGGTCTAAAATACTGTATAAGAGATCATAGAAAAGATTTTGCTGTGACTTATGTGGATGATGTTAAAAATATTTATTGGTCTGATGTGATTAATAAGGAGCATCCAGACGCTGCACTTGATGAATTTATGAAATTGCTTCTTCCAATTATTGATAAACATGCACCTTTTAAGAAACTGACTGTGAGAACTGTTAAGGCTCCATGGATTGATGAGGAATTGAAGCAATTTTGGTTGAAAGAGATGGAGCAAAAGGAGTGGCTAATAAGTCTGGCTGACTTACTGCAAATTGAGAAATTATGTAACTAATTATGTGACAAAAAAAGAAGAAACTGAAAAAGAAGCCAAGATCAATGATGTAAAGAGGGGTGGAAAAAACTTTGGAGTACTTAAAATGAAATTATGGGCAGAAAGACAAATTCAACTCCATCTTTCATCTATTCAGATGGCTTATTCATCACAAAACCATTTGATGTTGCTAATTATTTTTATGATTACTTCATTTGCAAAGTGGGCAATCTTAGGTAGGAAATTCCAGCAATGAACAGTGAGCCATCGTATTCATGCATTAAAAAAAACAAATGATGAAAGAAAAACATTGCAAGTTTGAATTTTGTAAAGTTTGTGTGGTCGAGGTGGAAAAATAATTGTTAACGGTCAATAATGACAAACCTCCTGGCATTAACAAATTAGATGGAACGCTACTGAGGATGGTAGCTGACTATAGCCACTCCTATCTGTCATATCTTTAATCTGAGCCTAGAGGAGTGTGGTGTCAGGAAAACAACCTCTCCCTCATCGTCAAAACGAAGGAGATGATCGTGGACTTCAGGTAACAGCAGAGGGAGGACCCCCCTATCCACATCCAACAGGTCAGCAGTGGAGAAGGTGGAACGTTTTAAGTTCCTCGGCATAAACATCAAGGACAAACTGAAATGGTCCACCCACAGAGACAGTGTGGTGAAGACTGCGCAACAGCGCCTTTTCAACCTCAGGAGGCTGAAGAAATATGGCTTGTCACGTAAAACCCTCAGACTTTTACAGACACACAATTGAGCACTGTATCGGGCTGTATCACCGCCTGGTAGGCAACTGCACAGCCCACAACCGCCGATCTCTCCAGAGGGTGGTGCGGCCTGCACAATGCATCACCGGGGGCAAGCAACCTCTCTCCAGGACACCTACAGTACCCAATGTCACAGGAAGGCCAAAAAGATAATTAAGGACAACAACCACCCGAGCCACTGCCTGTTCACCCCGCTACCATCCAGAAGGCGAGGTCCGTACAGGTGCATCCAAGCTGGGACCGAGAAGCTATTTTTCAGTCTCTATCTCAAGACCATCAGACTGTTAAACAGCCATCACTAACACAGAGAGGCTGCTGCCTACATACAGACTTGAAATCATTGGCCACTTTAATACATGGATCACTAGTCACTTTAATAATGTTTTCATATCTTGCATTTCTCATCCCATATGTATATACTGTATTTTATACCATCTATTGCATCTTGCCTATGCCACTCGGTCATTGCTCATCCATATATTTATATGTATATATTCTTATTCCATCCCTTAACTTAGATTTCTGTCTATTAGGTAGTTGTTGTGGAATTGTTAGATCACTTGTTAGATATTGCTGTACTGCCGGAACTAGAAGCACAAGCATTTCGCTAAACTCGCAATAACATCTGCTAACCATGTGTATGTGACCAAGAACATTTGATTAGATTTTTTTCTGTTAGAGTTCAGTGCAGCCTTTGATATTGTATCCTGTTGTTGACATTTTTTTATGTGTTATGGCTTTTCAACCCTTGCCATATCATGGATTCAGAACTATCTATCTAATAGAACTCAACGGGTTTTCTTTAATGTAAGCTTCTCTAATGTCAAACATGTGAAGTGTGGTGTACCGCAGGGCAGCTCTCTAGAACCTATACTCTATTTATTTTTACCAATGACCTGCCACTGGCATTAAACAAAGCATGTGTGTCCATGTATGCTGATGATTCAACCATATACGCATCAGAAACCACAGCTAATGAAGTCACTGAAACCCTTAGCAAAGAGTTGCAGTCTGTTTTGGAATGGGTGGCCAGTAATGAACTGGTGCTGAACATCTCAAAAAAAAAATAAGAGCATTGTATTTGGTACAAATCATTCCTTAAGTTCTAGACTTCAGCTGAATCTGGTAATGAATGGTGTGGCTGTTGAACAAGTTGAGGTGACTAAATTACTTGGTGTTACCTTTTAGATTGTAAACTGTCATGGTCAAAACATATAGATTCAATGGTTGTAAATATGGGGAGAGATCTGTCCATAATAAAGAGATGCTCTGCATTTTTGACACCACACTCCAAAAAGCAAGTTCTGCAGGCTCTAGTTTTGTCTTATCTTGATTATTGTCCAGTCGTGTGCTCGAGTACTGCAAGGAAAGACCTAGTTAAGCTGCAGCTGGCCAGAGCAGAGCGACACGTCTTGCTCTTCATTGTAATCAGAAGGCCTGATATAAATATTATGCATGCCAGTCTCTCTTGGCTAAGAGTTAAGGAGAGACAGACTACATCACTTCTTTTTATAATAAATATTAATCCCAAATTGTTTGCGTAGTCAACTTGCACACAGCTCTGACACACACAATTACCCCACCAGACATGCCACCAGTGGTCTTTTCACAGTCCCCAAATACAGAACAAATTCAAGAAAGTGTACAGTATTATAAAGAGACATTATTGCATGGAACTCCGTTCCATCTCATATTGCTCAAGTGAACAGCAAACCTAGTTTAAAAAAAACAGATAAAGCAACTCCTCACAGCACAACGCCTCTCCCCTATTTGACGTCGATAGTTAGTGTGTATGTATTGGTATTGATATGTAGGCTACGTGTGCCTTTTTTACATTTATTTTTTTATAACGTAGTTCTGTCCTTGACCTGTTCTTGTGTATTAATGTTCTATATTATGTCATGTTTTGTGTGGTCCCCAGGAAGAGTAGCTGCTTTTGCAAAGCTAAAGGGGATCCTAATGAAATACCAAAATACTTTGCTTTGTTTATCTTTCCCTCTATCCTGACTAGTCTCTCAGTCCGTGCCGCTGAAAAACATCCCCACAGCATGATGCTGCCATCACCATGCTTCACCGTAGGGATGGTGCCAGGTTTCCTTCAGACGTGACACTCGACATTCAGGCCAAATAGTTAAATCTTGGATTCATCAGACCAGATAATCTTGTTGGTCTGAGAGTCCTTTTGGTGTCTTTTGGCAAATTCCAAGCGGGCTGTCATGTGCCTTTTACTGAGGAGTGGCTTCCGTCTGGCCACTCTACCATAAAGGCCTGATTGGTGGAGTGTTGCAGAGATGGTTGTCCTTCTGGAAGGTTCTCCCATGTCCACAGATGAACTCTGGAGCTCTGGAACCATCGGGTTCTTGGTCACCTCCCTGATCAAGGACCTTCTCCCCCTATTGCTCAGTTTGGCTGGGTGGCCAGCTCTAGGAAAAGTCTTAGTGGTTCCATTTAAGAAAGATGGAGGACACTGTGTTCTTGGGGACCTTCAATGCTGCAGAAATGTTTTGGTACCCTTCCTCAGATCTGTGCCTCGACTAAATCATGTCATGGAGCTCTACAAACAATTCCTTTGAACTCATGGCTTGGTTTTTGCTCTGACATGCACTGTCAAATGTGGAACCTTATAGACAGGTGTGTGCCTTTCCAAATCATGTCCAATCAATTTCATTTACAACAAGTGGACTCCAATTAAGTTGTAGAAACATCTCAAGGATTATCAATTTCGAGTCTCATAGCAAAGGGTCTGAATACTTAAACAGTTTTCGCCTTGTCATTATGGGGTATTGTGTGTAGATTGATGATTTTTTATTTATTTAATCCATTTTAGAATGAAGGTGTAACGTAAAAAAATGTGGAAAAGGTCAAGGGGTCTGACTACTTTCCTAATGCACTGTATACATTCTGAACAAAATGATAAATGCAACATGTAAAGTGTTGGTACCATGTTTAAAGCTTCTTCAGGATTGGTGGGTCCCCCACGGGACGGTTGAGCTAACGTAGGCTAATGCGATTAGCATGAGGTTGTAAGTAACAAGAACATTTCGCAGGACATAGACATATCTGATATTGTTAAGCTAACTGCACTGCCCAATTTACAGTAGCTATTACAGTGAAATAATACCATGGTATTGTTTGAGGAGAGTTCACAGTTATGAGCTTGAAAAGTTATTAATAAACCAATTAGGCACATTTGGGCAGTCTTGATAGAACATTTTGAACAGAAATTATAATGGTTCATTGGATCAGTATAAAACTTTGCACATACACTGCTGCCTTCTAGTGGCTAAAATCTAAATTGAGCCTGGGCTGGAATAATACATTATGGCCTTTCTCTTGCATTTCAAAGATGATGGTACAAAAAAATACAAAATATTGTTGTTTTTTTTCTTTGTATTTTCTTTTACCAGAGCTAATGTGTTATATTCTCCTGCATTCATTTTACATTTCCATAAACTTCAAAGTGTTTTCTTTCAAATGGTATCAAGAATATGCATATCCTTGCTTCAATGCCTGAGCTACAGGTATGTCATTTTCGGTGAAAATTGAAAAAAAGGGTCCGATCCTTAAGCGGTTTTAATGAGCTGAAATAAAATATCCCAGAAATGTTCTATACACACACAAAAGCTTATTTCACTCAAATGTTGTGCACAAATGTGTTTACTTACCTTTTAGTGAGCATTTATCCTTTGCCAAGATAATCCATCCACCTGACAGGTGTGGCATATCACAGCATGATCATTATCATAGATGCACCTTGTGCTGGGGAAAATTAGAGTGGCCTTTAAAACGTGCAGTGTTGTCACACAACACAATGCTACAGATGTCTCAAGTTTTGAGGGAGCATGCAATTGGCATGCTGACTGCAGGAACATCCACCAGAACTGTTTCCTGATAATTTAATGTTCATTTCTCTACCCTAAGCCACCTCCAACATCGTTTTAGAGTTTGCTTACTCACCAGACGTCACCCATCGAGCTTGTTTGGGATGCTCTGGATCGTTGTGTACGACAGCGTCTTCCAGTTCCCGTCAATATCCAGCTACTTCACACTGCCATTGAATAAGAGTGTGACAACATTCCACAGGCCACAATCAACAGCCTGATCAACTCAAATCAAATGTATTTGTCACATACACATGGTTAGCAGGTGTTAATGCAAGTGTAGCGAAATGCTTGTGCTTCTAGTTCCGACCATGCAGTAATATCTAACAAGTAATATAACCTAAAAATTTCACAACAACCACCTTATACACACAAGTGTAAAGGAATGAATATGATTATGTACATAAAAATATATAAATGAGTGCTGGCCGAACGGCATAGGCAAGATGCAGTAGATGGTATAGAGTACAGTATATACATATGAGATGAGCAATGCAGGGTATGAAAACATTATATGAAGTGACATTGTTTAATGTGGCTAGTGATACATTACATCAAGATGGCATAGCGTACAGTATATACATATGAGATGAGCAATGTAGGGTATGAGAACATTATATAAAGTGACATTGTTTAAAGTGGCTAGTGATACATTTAATTACATCAGATGGCAAGATACAGTAGATGGTATAGCGTACAGTATATACATAAGAGATGAGTAATGTAGGGTAAGTAAACATTATATAATTTAAAGTGGCTAGTGATAAATTGATTACATCAATTTTACCATTATTAAAGTGGGTGGAGTTGATTAAGTATGTTGGCAGCAGCCACTCAATGTTAGTGATGGCTGTTTAACAGTCTGATGGCCTTGAGATTGAAAAACAGCTTCTGTCTCTCGGTCCCCGCTTTGATGCACCTGTACTGACCTCGCCTTCTGGATGATAGCGGGGTGAACAGGCAGTGGCTCGGGTGGTTGTTGTCCTTGATGATCTTTTTGGCCTTCCTGTGACATCGGGTGGTGTAGGTGTCCACAACTCTATGTGAAGGAGTGGTATTGAGCTGCATGATGCAAATGGTGGTCACACCAGATACTGACTGGTTTTCTGATCCACATCGCTACCTTTTTTAAGGTATCTGTGGCCAACAGATGCATATCTGTATTCACAGTCATGTGAAATCCATAGATTAGGGTCTAATGATTTTATTTCAATTAACTGATTTCCTTATATGAACTGTGTAACTCAGTAAAATATTTGAAATTGTTGCATGTTGCGTTTATTTTTTTGTACAGTGTATATTATTCTTATTAACACAAGTTCAACTCACTATAAAACTATAAATCTGGAAATCCAAGATGATTTCCTCTGTTGTTCGGTTCACCATGTGGGGTCATTGTGACCCTCAATCATTGTTAGCAGCTGATTACAAAGTACCTTGACATCTCTTTTGTTAGAGATTCATAAACTGAATCTACCTTTTAAAAGAAACAGCTACGTTATGTTAGTTAAAATATATTGGAATTAGCAAGTATGTGAGTGTAGGACTGTTAAATAAAAAAGGCTGAGTGATCACTTTAGGCCACTGACTAAATCAAATTAATGGCTCAAAAGTTAAGTAAATTAAGAGTAATTAAGCAAGTTTTGGGCTACAGAAAACCTTGAAAAATGTTTGTCACCTGACCAGTTTTCAATACAAGAAGGTCAGTAACTGGGGAACTAACAATTGTAATTATACTCTCAAAGAGATTCACCTACCCATCTTTTGTCCCTCCCTTTTTCACATTATCGTTTGACCCTCCCACAAGTTTTCTTCAGAACACCTAAACAGTTTTCTTTCACCTGATCGGTGAAACGCCAGTATCTTTGGGAAAAAACAAAAGCAATATTATCTATATACTGTATATTATTATATAACAAAGCAGTCATCCCACCACTTTAGTAAACAGCTGGGGAATGAGGCTGGATAAATGTAACCACTCTCAAATTCATGGATGCAAGGAATGACCATCAATTAAGTAAAAATTATGAGGACCAAGGCAGTCTTCAAAATATTGAAATGCCTTTATTGTAGTGTAGTTTCATGTTCAATAGAACAAATTTAAAAAATATTTGAACACCTTTCTCATCATTATAGTGTTTGTCAGGCAGAGATACAAGTCTTTAAATAAACATGCAATCTTCTGATGTGTAATATTATAACAAACCAAACCGGTGTTCAATCAACCATGATTATAAAGGCTTTGGCTAGTCACAGAATTAGTAATCTGATGGACAGCAACAGCTAAGACAACAGTAAATGATAACATGAAATCACAGTTCACATATCCAAAGAGTGTAAGAGTAGGTTGTACAATTCACATCTGATAAATATAAATTGTTGCGGATTGTTACAATTGGGGTTCCTGCAATATGTTTGGTTCGGAGTTCAACATAGGTTGGCGGTCTCAAAATGGTCTCTCAATAGCCATTTTGTAGGGCTCACATCCTTAGGTTGTCCCCTGACCTGGGGAAATGTAACCACTCAAATTCATAGACTGTTATGGATGCAGGAATTCATATTTACCAATCCCGGATTGTCCATTTAAAGACTCTGCCCAATCACTTTTTTAATACATTTTTTTTACTCAGCCACAAGATAAAGAGTTATATTAATTTCTCATAAAATATTATCTGCGAAGTCCAAAAAATAAAGCGTCGTTTGCACACAAAAGTAATAGACAGAATGTCAGAATTATTATTTTTAAAAATGCATTGCTTTTCAGCAGGTACACGGATGTTTTGGTGTCAACCTTCAGTTTAAGTAATCAATGTTAAATAATTTTAGCGTCTGAAAAAAAAGTGCCATACAAATATATTATTCTTATTAATACAATTAATGAAGTCCAACTGAAATCTGGAAATCCAAGATGATTTTCTCCATTGTTGGGTTCACCATGTGGGGTCATTGTGGCCCTCGGTCATAGTTAGCAGCTGACTACAAAGAACCTTGACATCTCTTTTGTTAGAGATTCATAAACTGAATCTACTGTTAAAAGAAAAAGCTAGGTTATGTTAATAATATATATACGAATTAGCAGGTGTGTGAGTGTAGGACTGTTAAATAGAAAAAGGCTAAATTATAACCTTAGGCCACTGACTAAATAAAAGTGTTTTTGACTATAGAAAATGTTGAAAAATTGTAATTGTTCCTGACCAGTTTTCAAAACAATAAGGTCAGTAACTGGGAAAACAAAATTGTTATCATACTCGCAAACAGATTTACCTGCCCATATTTTGTTCCTCCCTTTTTTCATATTATCTTTTGTCCCTCCCAAAATTTTTTGTCATAACACCTAACCAGTTTTTTTTCACCTGACCAGTTTTCAATACCACGTCAGTATCTTGGGAAAAAACAAAAACAGTATTATCCACAAGACCTTTCACATGCATTCACCCGCCCATCCATTGTCCCTCCCTTTTTTCATAATCTTTATCTTATATTTTGTGCCTCCCAAAATATTTACGTCACTTGAAAGGTGAAGAATTTGTGGCATCAAAACCGCCCTAGAGTAATATAAATAGAAACTAGAAATGCATTGGCATGACAGTATACATATGAACAGTTCAATTGTAAGCTTGAAATGGCAAACACAACTACAAGGATAATAACATTTTAGAGTGGATAGAAGCTAGATATTGTGATGGTTTATTGTCATTGACCAATTCCTTCCTCAATTGATATTTTGGAGAAATTACAGAAATAAGGAGACTGGCAGTAAAGTGTTTTCTGTAGGTAAGTAATGACCTTTACTGTATAATGTAATATATACATGGAAAAGCTTAGATTTTTTTTAAACATATTTTATTTGCACAGTTATGTACACATGTCACATGAGGAAGAGAAACCCAAATGGGTTGAAACTATGAAAAAACATTGAAACTATGAAGATTATGGTTATGTATGAACTATGAAGATTATGGTTATGTATGTGTTATTTATGAAAACCCATCCACTTAATGAACTACAACTATTACTGTCACAGAATATATATAGGATTCAGAATTTCTGTCAGACCGTTTGGAAACTTGAAATTACTTTTCCTCTTTTATGAAGTAACGGTTACATGATTTAAGTGATATACATTCATCAGTATAATGTATGGATGTGGATTCCTTTCAAAATAATTGTCACGGCTGTCTTCGTCTTCTGACGATATAGCGAAATCGTCGTCTGAAAATGTAGACCAATACGCAGCGGATGTCGTGTTCATCTTTGAATTTAATTAATCGCTCAAGTGAACACTATACAAAAACAATAAACAATGACAGTGCAACAGTTTTGCAGGCTATCCTAACGCAGTGCAAAAACAATCTCCCACAAAACACAAACACACCCTCATATATGGGACTCTCAATCAAAGGCAAATAGACAACACCTGCCTTCAATTGAGAGTCCCAACCCCAATGAACCCCAAACATAGAAATAGGCACATAGAATACATGAAAATCAAACAGTGCCCAAAAACCCCGGAATACTTAAATCAAATACCCTTTTTAGAAAAACACCACCCCTAACCACATAAAACAAATACCCTCTGCCACGTCCTGACCAAACTACTATACCAATTAACCCTTATACTGGCCACGACGTGACAATAATTAAGTACGCTTACAGTATTGTTATGTGTGAGAGGATATTAAGCATAATTATCTATCCCCCTGTCTTCTTTATACGAATACAATAACATGTAGCCAAGTCCTGTGCTGTCATAATGAATGACACAAACATGTCTCCCATCTAAATTTACCACCTTTCCTTTTAAAGAATATAGAAATTGGATTTATGAGCTTTATGATAGCCAAGTTTAAATACATATATTTTTTAAGCAGTAAAAGGCTGATTTCTCTTGAGAAAATGCAACCCTAATGTAGATTTTACTATATTATTTGATGTATTATGTGTTATATTTGGAAAAACACTCCACTTTTGATGAACTGAACCTATTACTGTCACAGAATATGTATAGGTTTCAGAGTGAATTGCTGGGTGCTGGTAGACTGTTTGAAAACTAGAAATGACTTTTCTTCTTTTATGAAGTAACATCATTGACGTGCTGCAGTAAAATGCAGATTTCTCATAGAAAAAATACAACACAAATGTAGATTTTCCTATATAATTTCACTAGGGCGTATAAATCCATTTTTACAGCAGTTATAGAGCCTACTTCACAAAAAATTATAGAACACTTTTTGAGATCTTTATACCTCTTGACAGGGGCGAAAATCTGATATCAACTTTGGGGGGGACAATTACATGAAATTTTCTCAAGAGCAATTCCTGAGGGGGACACCAAAAGTAGTGCTGTAACACATAGCCTACATTGTAATATGGTAAATGTATATTGAGGAACCAAAGAAATAAGGTGTTTGCCGTACTCCTAACTACCGGTACCCAAAACTACACAACTACTCACAACAGCAATACCATTGCCTTTAACAAATCTTAGTTCAGTCACCAGTTTAAGTTGAGAGTGGGGGTATCCATGGCATTTTCCAATTATGTTCCTATTTTACAAGTCAAAAAAATGGAGAACCTTTCATAATGTTGCCAAACAAAGACTCAACAAACTTACCTGAGACTCCCTGTCTCTGCGAGTCTGTCCCTGCATATCTGTCCCCAACTCTGCTGTCTGTGTGCCATCTGTTGCCTGCTCTGCCTAATGACATCATTGTGAAACATTTCCATTAGAATTTCATTTCTTTCTTATGAACATTTTATCAACTAGTCTTTGAGATATTAGGCTACTAGGGTTCTTACTTTGCGTTTTGGTGTACTGAAAAATACTCTGAGGTCCGTCTTTTATTTTTCTGCCATTTTTCTACCTGGCTGGCTGGCTACACACACACACAGTGTGTAGGTTATTTACAGTAGGAGATGGGCTTCTATCATCTTATCTTTTATCATTCTATTTGGGCTTCGATCTAAAAGGTAGCTAGCAAATGTGAAACGGATTAAAATGACAAGAGTTGACAGCTGTATGAGTTCACCATTTACACAACATATGCTGCAACCTTTTGTAATTTTAATAGTTTGTTTCATATTGGCTGGCTTCCAACAATAGCTGAATTTGCAAAGCTAGCGAGCACCAATTCAGTTTCAGTGGTGTTTGCTATAATCTTTGCTACCCGGGTTAAATAAAATAAATAAATAAAAGTTCCCTTGCGACAATTTAGCTTTTGCAACGAGACCATTAAATATATTTAAGAGAATGGTAGAAGAGAGTGTAGTTCTGTTCAGTTTGGACTTCAGTTTATCGCTAACCTTATCACAGGGACTTTGAAGCACTAACTTACATCATCTGCATGCTGATCTCGGAATAAATTGACGATAGCAAAGATTCCATCTTTGACGAGGCCACATAAATGGAATAGGTACTAGCTAGCTTAATAGTTAATATTTGTGCGCTAGCTCTGCATATTCAGCTAGTGTGTGTGCGCTATTGACTGGATTAACCTCACGTCTGTTACGTTCATTGAGTGCCTTTCAGACAGTAGATACGACCCCTCTGTTACCTTGCCAGTGGATCAAACCATTGTGAGGAAAAGGGTGGGGGTTCGCAATCTTTTGAAACATAAAAACGTGCTATTAAATGTCTATATTCAGCACAATTGCTTTCATTGCGTATTATTAATATTATTTAAATTACATAGTTATGTTTCAGTGATATATTGGGGGGGACAAATCATATTTTTCCCAGGATGGGGGGGTCGTGTCCCCCCCGTCCCCCCCGCGATTTCCGCCCCTGCCTCTTGATCTGGCACACCTAAATGAGTTCAAGTGCATACGTTTCCTTACCAAGTTACACATTAAGTTTAACTTGAATGGAGTCAATAAAATTGATATTTTCCTTTCTGTTCAGAAAACAACTGCATCAACTGGGTTCAAAATGAAGGCACAGAAAGTGACAGCTACTTTCACCATGGGTATGTAGTACACTGAATTTCATTCTGTGGTGATGTTTCCAACTAATGTTTTACTAAATGCTAACTTCATGTGTATTAATCCGAAATCAAAATATAAATGATCAAAAAGGCAGGATGGTGACATAAAATGTAATTATACTAATGAGCAATGATGTATTTTTTTTTGCATATGATGTTACAATGCATATGTTATATATTTTGACATTTAGTGTGGGAAATTTGAAATGTTGCCTAATCTACTGTCAAATGTCACACCTCGATTAAATACATACATATTAAAAGGGAAAATTACTAAAGTGTAAGAGGTAAACATAATCACACTGCTATATATTACTTCAATTATATTAACACACTACTTACTGTAATGAAAAATGTGATATCTTGTAAACAAACAAAAAATACAACTCAAGTGTGTTAATCTCAGTAAGGTATTATACAGTGCCTTCAGAAAGTATTCACACCCTTTCACTTTTTCCACGTTGTTGAATTCCAGCCTGAATTTAGAACGGATTAAATTGAGATTTTTATGTCACTGACCTCGACTCAATACCCGATAATGTCAAAGTGGAGTCATGTTTTTCAATTTTTTCAAAGAAATTAATAAAAAATGAAAAGCTGAAATGTCTTGAGTTCATAAGTATTCAGTCGCCCTACGGTCCGGAACCGGGTGAGTCGCCCTACGGTCCGGAGCTCCCAGAGACACTCTACAGCCCTGAGCATTCAGCAGGGGTGGACAGGTTGGGTGGGGGAAGTAGACCTGAGCCTGAGCCACCTCCAGTATAGGTTGGTTGGGGAGGGGGGGGGGGGGGGTGTAGCACAGCCACCCTCCCTTCCCTCCCTTTAGTTTAGGGGATTTATTTTAGTTTTTTTTGTTTATTTGTGTGAGGTGCATCTGGGGTCTGCACCTTTGGGGGGGGGGGGGGGGGGTACTGTCACGTCCTGACCAGTAATAGGGGTTATTTGTTATTGTAGTTTGGTCCGGACGTGGCAGGGGGTATTTATTTTATGTGGTTCGGGGTGGTTGTGTGTTTAGTGGTGTGTTTGATTTATTATTCCGGGGTTTTGGGCACTGTTCTATGTTAATGTGTTTCTATATTTAGTCTAGTTCTTTGCATTTCTATGTTTAGTTTATTGGGGGTTGAACCCTCAATTGGAGGCAGGTGTTTTCCCGTTGCCTCTGATTGAGGGTTCTATAAATAGGTATGTGTTTGTTTTAGTATTTGTGGGAGATTGTGCTGTGTATAGCTTTGTGCCTTACCGGCCTGTTATTAGTCGTTGTGTTTTTTTGCGTACATGTTGTTTTGGTTCACCTTCTTATCCATGTAATAAAAAGAAGATGAGTGCACATTTCCCCGCTGCGTCTTGGTCCACTTTACCCTACGACAATTGTGACATTGACAGAGTGAAAAGACAGAAACCTATACAGAATATGCAATTCACTTTTTGTCCTGAATACAAAGTTTTATGTTTGGGACAAATCCAATACAACACATTACTGAGTACCATTCCATATTTTCAAGCATAGTGGTAGATGCATCATGTTATGGGTATGCTTATAATCATTAAGGACTGGGGAGTTTTTAAGGATAAAAAATAAATGGAATGGAGCTAAGCGCAGGCGAAATCCTAGAAGAAAATCTGGTTGAGTCTGCTTTCCACCAGACACTGGGTGATGAATTCACCTTTCACCAGGACAATAACCTAAAAAGGAAGGCCACATCTACACTGGAGTTCGTAATCAAGTAGACAGTGTGAATGTTCCAGTTTTGACTTGAATCTACTTGAAAATCTATGTAAATGGTTGTCTAGAAATGATCAACAACCAATTTGACAGAGCTTGAAGAATTTTGAAAATAAAAATGAGCAAATGTTGCACAATCCAGGTGTGGAAAGCTCTTAGACTGACAAAAGGTGTTTCTACAAAGTATTGACTCAGGTGTGAACACTTATGTAAATGAGATATTCCTGTATTTTATTTTCAATACATATAAAAACATTTTCTTGAACATGTTTTCACTTTGTCATTATGGCTTATTGTGTGTAGATGGGTAAGATTTTTTTTTTTTTTAATACATTTTAAATTCAGGCTGTAACACAACAAAATGTGGAATAAGTCAAGTGGTATGAACACTTAAGGCATTGTAGGTAATATTCTTGACAATCAATTACATTTGAACATTTTTACATCATTATTTATTTTCTGAAAAAAAAGGAGTGTGGCTACATATTATAATTATTTATTTTATATGAAAATAAGCAGAATATTGATAAAAATTGCACCATCCTGATGAAGAGTAATCTTGGAAATATTGATATTGTGTGCAATAAACAATTTAACCCTTCATCTCACAAACCACAGTGTTCTTATGTTGGATTATCCATGGAGTTTCTACCGCAACTGCATCTTCCACAACTGCATCTCCTACAACTGCAGATCTTATTACGACAACAACAACTGCAGCTCCTATGGCAACAACTGTAGCTCCTACGACAACTGCAGCTCCAACGACAACTGCAGCTCCAACGACAACTGCAGTACCTAATACAACACCCACAACTGCAGTTCCTAATACAACTGTAGCTCCAACGACCACTACAACAGTAGAACCTACAACGACAACTGTAGCTCCTACAGCAACAAATGTAGCTCCTACTACTACTACAACTACAGCCCCTACTACGACTGTAGATCCTACGGACACTACAAAGGTAACACCTACAATGACCACTGTAGCTCCCACGACACCTGAAGCTCTGACGACAACAACTGCTGCTCCTACGACCACTACAACTCCAGAACCTACTACGACAGAACCTACTCCTACAACTGCTACGACTGTAGAACCTACTACGACAACCAGTGCAGCTCCTACTACAACAACTGCTGTTCTTACAACCACAACGACCGAAGCACCTTCTACAACAACTACAACTTCAGCTCCTATGACAACCACAACAGCAACACCTACAACAACTGTAGCTCCAACGACAACTGCAGCTCCATCAACAACTTTAGCCTCTACTTCAACCACAGCAGCAGCCCCTACGACAACTACTGCAGCCCTAACTACAACAACTGTAGCTCCCACGACAACTGCAGCTCCTACAACAACTTTAGCATCTACTTCAACCACAGCAGCTGCCCCTTCGACAACCACTGCAGCCCTAACTACAACAACTGCAGCTCTTACTACCACTACAACTCCGGAACCTACTACGACAACCAGTGCAGCTCCAACTACAACAGCTGATGTTCTTACAACCACAACGACCGAAGCACCTTCTACAACAACTACAACTTCAGCTCCTACAACACCTACAACAACTGTAGCTCCGACAACTGCAGCTCCATCAACAACTTTAGCCTCTACTTCAACCACATCAGCTGCCCCTACAACAACCACTGCAGCCCTAACTACAACAACTGCTGCTCCTACGACCACTACAACTCCAGAACCTACTACGACAACCAGTGCAGCGGCAACTACAACAACTGCTGTTCTTACAACCACAACGACCGAAGCACCTTCTACAACAACTACAACTTCAGCTCCTACGACAACCACAACAGCAAAACCTACAACAACTGTAGCTCCAACGACAACTGCAGCTCCATCAACAACTTTAGCCTCTACTTCAACCACAGCAGCAGCCCCTACGACAACTACTGCAGCCCTAACTACAACAACTGCTGCTCCTACGACCACTACAACTCCAGCTCCTACTACAACAACTGCTGTTCTTACAACCACAACGACCGAAGCACCTTCTACAACTTCAGCTCCCACGACAACCACAAGACCTACAACAACTGTAGCTCCAACGACAACTGCAGCTCCTACAACAACTTTAGCATCTACTTCAACCACAGCAGCTGCCCCTTCGACAACCACTACAGCCCTAACTACAACAACTGCTGCTCCTACGACCACGACAACTCCAGAACCTACTACGACAATCAGTGCAGCTCCAACTACAACAACTGATGTTCTTACAACCACAACGACCGAAGCACCTTCTACAACAACTACAACTTCAGCTCCTATGACAACCACAACAGCAACACCAACAACAACTGTAGCTCCCACAACAACTTTAGCATCTACTTCAACCCCATCAGCTGCCCCTACAACAACCACTGCAGCCCTAACTACAACAACTGCTGCTCCTACGACCACTACAACTCCAGAACCAACTACGACAACCAGTGCAGCGGCAACTACAACAACTGCTGTTCTTACAACCACAAGGACCGAAGCACCTTCTACAACAACTACAACTTCAGCTCCTACGACAACCACAACAGCAACACCTACAACAACTGTAGCTCCAACGACAACTGCAGCTCCATCAACAACTTTAGCCTCTACTTCAACCACAGCAGCAGCCCCTACGACAACTACTGCAGCCCTAACTACAACAACTGCTGCTCCTACGACCACTACAACTCCAGCTCCTACTACAACAACTGCTGTTCTTACAACCACAACGACCGAAGCACCTTCTACAACAACTACAACTTCAGCTCCCACGACAACCACAACACCTACAACAACTGTAGCTCCAACGACAACTGCAGCTCCTACAACAACTTTAGCATCTACTTCAACCACAGCAGCTGCCCCTTCGACAACCACTACAGCCCTAACTACAACAACTGCTGCTCCTACGACCACTACAACTCCAGAACCTACTACGACAACCAGTGCAGCTCCAACTACAACAACTGATGTTCTTACAACCACAACGACCGAAGCACCTTCTACAACAACTACAACTTCAGCTCCTACGACAACCACAACAGCAACACCAACAACAACTGGAGCTCCCACAACAACTTTAGCATCTACTTCAACCCCATCAGCTGCCCCTACAACAACCACTGCAGCCCTAACTACAACAACTGCTGCTCCTACGACCACTACAACTCCAGAACCAACTACGACAACCAGTGCAGCGGCAACTACAACAACTGCTGTTCTTACAACCACAATGACCGAAGCACCTTCTACAACAACTACAACTTCAGCTCCTACGACAACCACAACAGCAACACCTACAACAACTGTAGCTCCAATGACAACTGCAGCTCCCACAACAACTTTAGCCTCTACTTCAACCACAGCAGCAGCCCCTACGACAACTACTGCAGCCCTAACTACAACAACTGCTGCTCCTACGACCACTACAACTCCAGAACCTACTACGACAACCAGTGCAGCTCCTACTTCAACAACTGCTGTTCTTACAACCACAACGACCGAAGCACCTTATACAACAACTACAACTTCAGCTCCTACGACAACCACAACAGCAACACCTACAACAACTGTAGCTCCCACGACAACTGCAGCTCTTACAACTTTAGCCCCTACTTTAACCACAGCAGCTGCCCCTACGACAACTACTGCAGCCCTAACTACAACAACTGCTGCTCCTTTGACCACTACAACTCCAGAACCTACTACGACAACCAGTGCAGCTCCAACTACAACAGCTGATGTTCTTACAACCACAACGACCGAAGCACCTTCTACAACAACTACAACTTCAGCTCCTACGACAACCACAACAGCAACACCGACAACAACTGTAGCTCCCACAACAACTTTAGCATCTACTTCAACCACATCAAGTGCCCCTACAACAACCACTGCAGCCTTAACTACAACAACTGCTGCTCCTACGACCACTACAACTCCAGAACCTACTACGACATCCAGTGCAGCGGCAACTACAACAACTGCTGTTCTTACAACCACAACGACCGAAGCACCTTCTACAACAACTACAACTTCAGCTCCTACGACAACCACAACAGCAACACCTACAACAACTGTAGCTCCAACAACAACTGCAGCTCCATCAACAACTTTAGCCTCTACTTCAACAAAAGCAGCAGCCCCTACGACAACTACTGCAGCCCTAACTACAACAACTGCTGCTCCTACGACCACTACAACTCCAGAACCTACTACGACAACCAGTGCAGCTCCTACTACAACAACTGCTGTTCTTACAACCACAACGACCGAAGCACCTTTTACAACAACTACAACTTCAGCTCCTACGACAACCACAACAGCAACACCTACAACAACTGTAGCTCCCACGACAACTGCAGCTCCTACAACAACTTTAGACTCTACTTCAACCACAGCAGCAGCCCCTACGACAACTACTGCACCCCTAACTACAACAACTGCTGCTCCTACGACCACTACAACTCCAGAACCTACTACAACCACCAGTGCAGCTCCAACTACAACAACTGATGTTCTTACAACCACAACGACCGAAGCACCTTCTACAACAACTACAACTTCAGCTCCTACGACAACCACAACAGCAACACCTACAACAACTGTAGCTCCCACGACAACTGCAGCTCATACAACAACTTTAGACTCTACTTCAACCACAGCAGCAGCCCCTACGACAACTACTGCACCCCTAACTACAACAACTGCTGCTCCTACGACCACTACAACTCCAGAACCTACTACGACAACCAGTGCAGCGGCAACTACAACAACTGATGTTCTTACAACCACAACGACCGAAGCACCTTCTACAACAACTACAACTTCAGCTCCTACGACAACCACAACACCTACAACAACTGTAGCTCCAACGACAACTGCAGCTCCATCAACAACTTTAGCCTCTACTTCAACCACAGCAGCAGCCCCTACGACAACTACTGCAGCCCTAACTACAACAACTGCTGCTCCTACGACCACTACAACTCCAGAACCTACTACGACAACCAGTGCAGCTCCTACTACAACAACTGCTGTTCTTACAACCACAACGACCGAAGCACCTTCTACAACAACTACAACTTCAGCTCCTACGACAACCACAACAGCAACACCTACAACAACTGTAGCTCCCACAACAATTTTAGCATCTACTTCAACCACATCAAATGCCCCTACGATAAACACTGCAGCCCTAACTACAACAACTGCTGCTCCTACGACCACTACAATTCCAGAACCTACTACAACCACCAGTGCAGCTCCAACTACAACAACTGATGTTCTTACAACCACAACGACCGAAGCACCTTCTACAACAACTACAACTTCAGCTCCTACGACAACCACAACAGCAACACCTACAACAACTGTAGCTCCCACGACAACTGCAGCTCCTACAACAACTTTAGACTCTACTTCAACCACAGCAGCAGCCCCTACGACAACTACTGCACCCCTAACTACAACAACTGCTGCTCCTACGACCACTACAACTCCAGAACCTACTACGACAACCAGTGCAGCTCCAACTACAACAACTGATGTTCTTACAACCACAACGACCGAAGCACCTTCTACAACAACTACAACTTCAGCTCCTACGACAACCACAACAGCAACACCTACAACAACTGTAGCTCCCACAACAACTTTAGCATCTACTTCAACCACATCAGCTGCCCCTACAACAACCACTGCAGCCTTAACTACAACAACTGCTGCTCCTACGACCACTACAACTCCAGAACCTACTACGACAACCAGTGCAGCTCCTACTACAACAACTGCTGTTCTTACAACCACAACGACCGAAGCACCTTCTACAACAACTACAACTTCAGCTCCTACGACAACCACAACAGCAACACCTACAACAACTGTAGCTCCCACAACAACTTTAGCATCTACTTCAACCACATCAAGTGCCCCTACGATAAACACTGCAGCCCTAACTACAACAACTGCTGCTCCTACGACCACTACAACTCCAGAACCTACTACAACCACCAGTGCAAGTACAACTACAACAACTGATGTTCTTACAACCACAACGACCGAAGCACCTTCTACAACAACTACAACTTCAGCTCCTACGACAACCACAACAGCAACACCTACAACAACTGTAGCTCCCACGACAACTGCAGCTCCTACAGCAACTTTAGACTCTACTTCAACCACAGCAGCAGCCCCTACGACAACTACTGCACCCCTAACTACAACAACTGCTGCTCCTACGACCACTACAACTCCAGAACCTACTACGACAACCAGTGCAGCGGCAACTACAACAACTGATGTTCTTACAACCACAACGACCGAAGCACCTTCTACAACAACTACAACTTCAGCTCCTACGACAACCACAACAGCAACACCTACAACAACTGTAGCTCCCACAACAACTTTAGCATCTACTTCAACCACATCAGCTGCCCCTACAACAACCACTGCAGCCTTAACTACAACAACTGCTGCTCCTACGACCACTACAACTCCAGAACCTACTACGACAACCAGTGCAGCGGCAACTACAACAACTGCTGTTCTTACAACCACAACGACCGAAGCACCTTCTACAACAACTACAACTTCAGCTCCTACGACAACCACAACAGCAACACCTACAACAACTGTAGCTCCAACGACAACTGCAGCTCCATCAACAACTTTAGCCTCTACTTCAACAAAAGCAGCAGCCCCTACGACAACTACTGCAGCCCTAACTACAACAACTTCTGCTCCTACGATCACTACAACTCCAGAACCTACTACGACAACCAGTGCAGCTCCTACTACAACAACTGCTGTTCTTACAACCACAACGACCGAAGCACCTTCTACAACAACTACAACTTCAGCTCCTACGACAACCACAACAGCAACACCTACAACAACTGTAGCTCCCACAACAACTTTAGCATCTACTTCAACCACATCAAGTGCCCCTACGATAAACACTGCAGCCCTAACTACAACAACTGCTGCTCCTACGACCACTACAACTCCAGAACCTACTACAACCACCAGTGCAAGTACAACTACAACAACTGATGTTCTTACAACCACAAAGACCGAAGCACCTTCTACAACAACTACAACTTCAGCTCCTACGACAACCACAACAGCAACACCTACAACAACTGTAGCTCCCACGACAACTGCAGCTCCTACAACAACTTTAGACGCTACTTCAACCACAGCAGCAGCCCCTACGACAACTACTGCACCCCTAACTACAACAACTGCTGCTCCTACGACCACTACAACTCCAGAACCTACTACGACAACCAGTGCAGCGGCAACTACAACAACTGATGTTCTTACAACCACAACGACCGAAGCACCTTCTACAACAACTACAACTTCAGCTCCTACGACAACCACAACAGCAACACCTACAACAACTGTAGCTCCCACGACAACTGCAGCTCATACAACAACTTTAGACTCTACTTCAACCACAGCAGCAGCCCCTACGACAACTACTGCACCCCTAACTACAACAACTGCTGCTCCTACGACCACTACAACTCCAGAACCTACTACGACAACCAGTGCAGCGGCAACTACAACAACTGATGTTCTTACAACCACAACGACCGAAGCACCTTCTACAACAACTACAACTTCAGCTCCTACGACAACCACAACACCTACAACAACTGTAGCTCCAACGACAACTGCAGCTCCATCAACAACTTTAGCCTCTACTTCAACCACAGCAGCAGCCCCTACGACAACTACTGCAGCCCTAACTACAACAACTGCTGCTCCTACGACCACTACAACTCCAGAACCTACTACGACAACCAGTGCAGCTCCTACTACAACAACTGCTGTTCTTACAACCACAACGACCGAAGCACCTTCTACAACAACTACAACTTCAGCTCCTACGACAACCACAACAGCAACACCTACAACAACTGTAGCTCCCACAACAATTTTAGCATCTACTTCAACCACATCAAGTGCCCCTACGATAAACACTGCAGCCCTAACTACAACAACTGCTGCTCCTACGACCACTACAATTCCAGAACCTACTACAACCACCAGTGCAGCTCCAACTACAACAACTGATGTTCTTACAACCACAACCACCGAAGCACCTTCTACAACAACTACAACTTCAGCTCCTACGACAACCACAACAGCAACACCTACAACAACTGTAGCTCCCACGACAACTGCAGCTCCTACAACAACTTTAGACTCTACTTCAACCACAGCAGCAGCCCCTACGACAACTACTGCACCCCTAACTACAACAACTGCTGCTCCTACGACCACTACAACACCAGAACCTACTACGACAACCAGTGCAGCGGCAACTACAACAACTGATGTTCTTACAACCACAACGACCGAAGCACCTTCTACAACAACTACAACTTCAGCTCCTACGACAACCACAACAGCAACACCTACAACAACTGTAGCTCCCACAACAACTTTAGCATCTACTTCAACCACATCAGCTGCCCCTACAACAACCACTGCAGCCTTAACTACAACAACTGCTGCTCCTACGACCACTACAACTCCAGAACCTACTACGACAACCAGTGCAGCTCCTACTACAACAACTGCTGTTCTTACAACCACAACGACCGAAGCACCTTCTACAACAACTACAACTTCAGCTCCTACGACAACCACAACAGCAACACCTACAACAACTGTAGCTCCCACAACAACTTTAGCATCTACTTCAACCACATCAAGTGCCCCTACGATAAACACTGCAGCCCTAACTACAACAACTGCTGCTCCTACGACCACTACAACTCCAGAACCTACTACAACCACCAGTGCAAGTACAACTACAACAACTGATGTTCTTACAACCACAACGACCGAAGCACCTTCTACAACAACTACAACTTCAGCTCCTACGACAACCACAACAGCAACAACTACAACAACTGTAGCTCCCACGACAACTGCAGCTCCTACAGCAACTTTAGACTCTACTTCAACCACAGCAGCAGCCCCTACAACAACTACTGCACCCCTAACTACAACAACTGCTGCTCCTACGACCACTACAACTCCAGAACCTACTACGACAACCAGTGCTGCGGCAACTACAACAACTGATGTTCTTACAACCACAACGACCGAAGCACCTTCTACAACAACTACAACTTCAGCTCCTACGACAACCACAACAGCAACACCTACAACAACTGTAGCTCCCACAACAACTTTAGCATCTACTTCAACCACATCAGCTGCCCCTACAACAACCACTGCAGCCTTAACTACAACAACTGCTGCTCCTACGACCACTACAACTCCAGAACCTACTACGACAACCAGTGCAGCGGCAACTACAACAACTGCTGTTCTTACAACCACAACGACCGAAGCACCTTCTACAACAACTACAACTTCAGCTCCTACGACAACCACAACAGCAACACCTACAACAACTGTAGCTCCAACGACAACTGCAGCTCCATCAACAACTTTAGCCTATACTTCAACAAAAGCAGCAGCCCCTACGACAACTACTGCAGCCCTAACTACAACAACTGCTGCTCCTACGATCACTACAACTCCAGAACCTACTACGACAACCAGTGCAGCTCCTACTACAACAACTGCTGTTCTTACAACCACAACGACCGAAGCACCTTCTACAACAACTACAACTTCAGCTCCTACGACAACCACAACAGCAACACCTACAACAACTGTAGCTCCCACAACAACTTTAGCATCTACTTCAACCACATCAAATGCCCCTACGATAAACACTGCAGCCCTAACTACAACAACTGCTGCTCCTACGACCACTACAACTCCAGAACCTACTACAACCACCAGTGCAAGTACAACTACAACAACTGATGTTCTTACAACCACAACGACCGAAGCACCTTCTACAACAACTACAACTTCAGCTCCTACGACAACCACAACAGCAACACCTACAACAACTGTAGCTCCCACGACAACTGCAGCTCCTACAACAACTTTAGACGCTACTTCAACCACAGCAGCAGCCCCTACGACAACTACTGCACCCCTAACTACAACAACTGCTGCTCCTACGACCACTACAACTCCAGAACCTACTATGACAACCAGTGCAGCGGCAACTACAACAACTGATGTTCTTACAACCACAACGACCGAAGCACCTTCTACAACAACTACAACTTCAGCTCCTACGACAACCACAACAGCAACACCTACAACAACTGTAGCTCCAACGACAACTGCAGCTCCATCAACAACTTTAGCCTCTACTTCAACCACAGCAGCAGCCCCTACGACAATTACTGCAGCCCTAACTACAACAACTGCTGCTCCTACGACCACTACAACTCCAGAACCTACTACGACAACCAGTGCAGCTCCAACTACTACAACTGATGTTCTTACAACCACAACGACCGAAGCACCTTCTGCAACAACTACAACTTCAGCTCCTACGACAACCACAACAGCAACACCTACAACAACTGTAGCTCCAACGACAACTGCAGCTCCATCAACAACTTTAGCCTCTACTTCAACCACAGCAGCAGCCCCTACGACAACTACTGCAGCCCTAACTACAACAACTGCTGCTCCTACGACCACTACAACTCCAGAACCTACTACGACAACCAGTGCAGCTCCTACTACAACAACTGCTGTTCTTACAACCACAACGACCGAAGCACCTTCTGCAACAACTACAACTTCAGCTCCTACGACAACCACAACAGCAACACCTACAACAACTGTAGCTCCCATGACAACTGCAGCTCCTACAACAACTTTAGCATCTACTTCAACCACAGCAGCTGCCCCTACGACAACCACTGCTGCCCTAACTACAACAACTGCAGCTCCTACGACCACTACAACTCCAGAACCTACTACGACAACCAGTGCAGCTCCAACTACAACTGCTGTTCTTACAACTACAACTTCAGCTCCTACGACAACCACAACAGCAACACCTACAACAACTGTAGCTCCCACAACAACTTTAGGATCTACTTCAACCACATCAGCTGCCTCTATGACAAACACTGCAGCCCTAACTACAACAACTGCTGCTCCTACGACCACTACAACTCCAGAACCTACTACGACAACCAGTGCAGCTCCAACTACAACAACTGATGTTCTTACAACCACAACGACCGAAGCACCTTCTACAACAACTACAACTTCAGCTCCTACGACAACCACAACAGCAACACCAACAACAACTGTAGCTCCCACAACAACTTTAGCATCTACTTCAACCCCATCAGCTGCCCCTACAACAACCACTGCAGCCCTAACTACAACAACTGCTGCTCCTACGACCACTACAACTCCAGAACCTGCTACGACAACCAGTGCAGCTCCAACTACAACAACTGATGTTCTTACAACCACAACGACCGAAGCACCTTCTACAACAACTACAACTTCAGCACCTACGACAACCACAACAGCAACACCTACAACAACTGTAGCTCCCACAACAACTTTAGCATCTACTTCAACCACATCAGCTGCCCCTACGACAAACACTGCAGCCCTAACTACAACAACTGCTTCTCCTACGTCCACTACAACTCCAGAACCTACTATGACAACCAGTGCAGCTCCAACTACAACAACTGATGTTCTTACAACCACAACGACCGAAGCACCTTCTGCAACAACTACAACTTCAGCTCCTACGACAACCACAACAGCAACACCTACAACAACTGTAGCTCCAACGACAACTGCAGCTCCATCAACAACTTTAGCCTCTACTTCAACCACATTAGCAGCCCCTACGACAACTACTGCAGCCCTAACTACAACAACTGCTGCTCCTACGACCACTACAACTCCAGAACCTACTACGACAACCAGTGCAGCTCCTACTACAACAACTGCTGTTCTTACAACCACAACGACCGAAGCACCTTCTACAACAACTACAACTTCAGCTCCTACGACAACCACAACAGCAACACCTACAACAACTGTAGCTCCCACGACAACTGCAGCTCCTACAACAACTTTAGCATCTATTTCAACCACAGCAGCTGCCCCTACGACAACCACAGCAGCCCTAACTACAACAACTGCAGCTCCTACGACGACTACAACTCCAGAACCTACTACGACAACCAGTGCAGCTCCAACTACAACTGCTGTTCTTACAACCACAACGACCGAAGCACCTCCTACAACAACTACAACTTCATCACCTACGACAACCACAACAGCAACACCTACAACAACTGCAGCTCCCACGACAACTGCAGCTCCTACAACAACTTTAGACTCTAATTCAACAACAGCAGCAGCCCCTACGACAACTACTGCAGCCCTAACTACAACAACTGCTGCTCCTACGACCACTACAACTCCAGAACCTACTACGACAACCAGTGCAGCTCCTACTACAACAACTGCTGTTCTTACAACCACAACGACCGAAGCACCTTCTGCAACAACTACAACTTCAGCTCCTACGACAACCACAACAGCAACACCTACAACAACTGTAGCTCCCACGACAACTGCAGCTCCTACAACAACTTTAGCATCTACTTCAACCACAGCAGCTGTCCCTACGACAACCACTGCAGCCCTAACTACAACAACTGCAGCTCCTACGACCACTACAACTCCAGAACCTACTACGACAACCAGTGCAGCTCGAACTACAACTGCTGTTCTTACAACCACAACGACCGAAGCACCTTCTACAACAACTACAACTTCAGCTCCTACAACAACCACAACAGCAACACCTACAACAACTGCAGCTCCATCAACAACTTTAGCCTCTACTTATACCACAGCAGCAGCCCCTACGACAACTACTGCAGCCCTAACTACAACAGCTGCTGCTCCTACGACCACTACAACTCCAGAACGTACTACGACAACCAGTGCAGCTCCTACTACAACAACTGCTGTTCTTACAACCACAACGACCGAAGCACCTTCTGCAACAACTACAACTTCAGCTCCTACGACAACCACAACAGCAACACGTACAACAACTGTAGCTCCCACGACAACTGCAGCTCCTACAACAACTTTAGCATCTACTTCAACCACAGCAGCTGTCCCTACGACAACCACTGCAGCCCTAACTACAACAACTGCAGCTCCTACGACCACCACAACAGCAACACCTACAACAACTGTAGCTCCCACAACAACTTTAGCCTCTACTTCAACCACAGCAGCAGCCCCTACGACAACTACTGCAGCCCTAACTACAACAACTGCTGCTCCTACGACCACTACAACTCCAGAACCTACTACGACAACCAGTGCAGCTCCAACTACAACAGCTGATGTTCTTACAACCACAACGACCGAAGCACCTTCTACAACAACTACAACTTCAGCTCCTACGACAACCACAACAGCAACACCTACAACAACTGTAGCTCCCACAACAACTTTAGCATCTACTTCAACCACATCAAGTGCCCCTACAACAACCACTGCAGCCTTAACTACAACAACTGCTGCTCCTACGACCACTACAACTCCAGAACCTACTACGACAACCAGTGCAGCGGCAACTACAACAACTGCTGTTCTTACAACCACAACGACCGAAGCACCTTCTACAACAACTACAACTTCAGCTCCTACGACAACCACAACAGCAACACCTACAACAACTGTAGCTCCAACAACAACTGCAGCTCCATCAACAACTTTAGCCTCTACTTCAACAAAAGCAGCAGCCCCTACGACAACTACTGCAGCCCTAACTACAACAACTGCTGCTCCTACGACCACTACAACTCCAGAACCTACTACGACAACCAGTGCAGCTCCTACTACAACAACTGCTGTTCTTACAACCACAACGACCGAAGCACCTTCTACAACAACTACAACTTCAGCTCCTACGACAACCACAACAGCAACACCTACAACAACTGTAGCTCCCACGACAACTGCAGCTCCTACAACAACTTTAGACTCTACTTCAACCACAGCAGCAGCCCCTACGACAACTACTGCACCCCTAACTACAACAACTGCTGCTCCTACGACCACTACAACTCCAGAACCTACTACAACCACCAGTGCAGCTCCAACTACAACAACTGATGTTCTTACAACCACAACGACCGAAGCACCTTCTACAACAACTACAACTTCAGCTCCTACGACAACCACAACAGCAACACCTACAACTGTAGCTCCCACGACAACTGCAGCTCCTACAACAACTTTAGACTCTACTTCAACCACAGCAGCAGCCCCTACGACAACTACTGCACCCCTAACTACAACAACTGCTGCTCCTACGACCACTACAACTCCAGAACCTACTACGACAACCAGTGCAGCGGCAACTACAACAACTGATGTTCTTACAACCACAACGACCGAAGCACCTTCTACAACAACTACAACTTCAGCTCCTACGACAACCACAACACCTACAACAACTGTAGCTCCAACGACAACTGCAGCTCCATCAACAACTTTAGCCTCTACTTCAACCACAGCAGCAGCCCCTACGACAACTACTGCAGCCCTAACTACAACAACTGCTGCTCCTACGACCACTACAACTCCAGAACCTACTACGACAACCAGTGCAGCTCCTACTACAACAACTGCTGTTCTTACAACCACAACGACCGAAGCACCTTCTACAACAACTACAACTTCAGCTCCTACGACAACCACAACAGCAACACCTACAACAACTGTAGCTCCCACAACAATTTTAGCATCTACTTCAACCACATCAAGTGCCCCTACGATAAACACTGCACCCCTAACTACAACAACTGCTGCTCCTACGACCACTACAATTCCAGAACCTACTACAACCACCAGTGCAGCTCCAACTACAACAACTGATGTTCTTACAACCACAACCACCGAAGCACCTTCTACAACAACTACAACTTCAGCTCCTACGACAACCACAACAGCAACACCTACAACAACTGTAGCTCCCACGACAACTGCAGCTCCTACAACAACTTTAGACTCTACTTCAACCACAGCAGCAGTCCCTACGACAACTACTGCACCCCTAACTACAACAACTGCTGCTCCTACGACCACTACAACTCCAGAACCTACTACGACAACCAGTGCAGCGGCAACTACAACAACTGATGTTCTTACAACCACAACGACCGAAGCACCTTCTACAACAACTACAACTTCAGCTCCTACGACAACCACAACAGCAACACCTACAACAACTGTAGCTCCCACAACAACTTTAGCATCTACTTCAACCACATCAAGTGCCCCTACAACAACCACTGCAGCCTTAACTACAACAACTGCTGCTCCTACGACCACTACAACTCCAGAACCTACTACGACAACCAGTGCAGCGGCAACTACAACAACTGCTGTTCTTACAACCACAACGACCGAAGCACCTTCTACAACAACTACAACTTCAGCTCCTACGACAACCACAACAGCAACACCTACAACAACTGTAGCTCCAACAACAACTGCAGCTCCATCAACAACTTTATCCTCTACTTCAACAAAAGCAGCAGCCCCTACGACAACTACTGCAGCCCTAACTACAACAACTGCTGCTCCTACGACCACTACAACTCCAGAACCTACTACGACAACCAGTGCAGCTCCTACTACAACAACTGCTGTTCTTACAACCACAACGACCGAAGCACCTTCTACAACAACTACAACTTCAGCTCCTACGACAACCACAACAGCAACACCTACAACAACTGTAGCTCCCACGACAACTGCAGCTCCTACAACAACTTTAGACTCTACTTCAACCACAGCAGCAGCCCCTACGACAACTACTGCACCCCTAACTACAACAACTGCTGCTCCTACGACCACTACAACTCCAGAACCTACTACAACCACCAGTGCAGCTCCAACTACAACAACTGATGTTCTTACAACCACAACGACCGAAGCACCTTCTACAACAACTACAACTTCAGCTCCTACGACAACCACAACAGCAACACCTACAACTGTAGCTCCCACGACAACTGCAGCTCCTACAACAACTTTAGACTCTACTTCAACCACAGCAGCAGCCCCTACGACAACTACTGCACCCCTAACTACAACAACTGCTGCTCCTACGACCACTACAACTCCAGAACCTACTACGACAACCAGTGCAGCGGCAACTACAACAACTGATGTTCTTACAACCACAACGACCGAAGCACCTTCTACAACAACTACAACTTCAGCTCCTACGACAACCACAACACCTACAACAACTGTAGCTCCAACGACAACTGCAGCTCCATCAACAACTTTAGCCTCTACTTCAACCACAGCAGCAGCCCCTACGACAACTACTGCAGCCCTAACTACAACAACTGCTGCTCCTACGACCACTACAACTCCAGAACCTACTACGACAACCAGTGCAGCTCCTACTACAACAACTGCTGTTCTTACAACCACAACGACCGAAGCACCTTCTACAACAACTACAACTTCAGCTCCTACGACAACCACAACAGCAACACCTACAACAACTGTAGCTCCCACAACAATTTTAGCATCTACTTCAACCACATCAAGTGCCCCTACGATAAACACTGCACCCCTAACTACAACAACTGCTGCTCCTACGACCACTACAATTCCAGAACCTACTACAACCACCAGTGCAGCTCCAACTACAACAACTGATGTTCTTACAACCACAACCACCGAAGCACCTTCTACAACAACTACAACTTCAGCTCCTACGACAACCACAACAGCAACACCTACAACAACTGTAGCTCCCACGACAACTGCAGCTCCTACAACAACTTTAGACTCTACTTCAACCACAGCAGCAGTCCCTACGACAACTACTGCACCCCTAACTACAACAACTGCTGCTCCTACGACCACTACAACTCCAGAACCTACTACGACAACCAGTGCAGCGGCAACTACAACAACTGATGTTCTTACAACCACAACGACCGAAGCACCTTCTACAACAACTACAACTTCAGCTCCTACGACAACCACAACAGCAACACCTACAACAACTGTAGCTCCCACAACAACTTTAGCATCTACTTCAACCACATCAAGTGCCCCTACAACAACCACTGCAGCCTTAACTACAACAACTGCTGCTCCTACGACCACTACAACTCCAGAACCTACTACGACAACCAGTGCAGCGGCAACTACAACAACTGCTGTTCTTACAACCACAACGACCGAAGCACCTTCTACAACAACTACAACTTCAGCTCCTACGACAACCACAACAGCAACACCTACAACAACTGTAGCTCCAACAACAACTGCAGCTCCATCAACAACTTTATCCTCTACTTCAACAAAAGCAGCAGCCCCTACGACAACTACTGCAGCCCTAACTACAACAACTGCTGCTCCTACGACCACTACAACTCCAGAACCTACTACGACAACCAGTGCAGCTCCTACTACAACAACTGCTGTTCTTACAACCACAACGACCGAAGCACCTTCTACAACAACTACAACTTCAGCTCCTACGACAACCACAACAGCAACACCTACAACAACTGTAGCTCCCACGACAACTGCAGCTCCTACAACAACTTTAGACTCTACTTCAACCACAGCAGCAGCCCCTACGACAACTACTGCACCCCTAACTACAACAACTGCTGCTCCTACGACCACTACAACTCCAGAACCTACTACAACCACCAGTGCAGCTCCAACTACAACAACTGATGTTCTTACAACCACAACGACCGAAGCACCTTCTACAACAACTACAACTTCAGCTCCTACGACAACCACAACAGCAACACCTACAACAACTGTAGCTCCCACGACAACTGCAGCTCCTACAACAACTTTAGACTCTACTTCAACCACAGCAGCAGCCCCTACGACAACTACTGCACCCCTAACTACAACAACTGCTGCTCCTACGACCACTACAACTCCAGAACCTACTACGACAACCAGTGCAGCGGCAACTACAACAACTGATGTTCTTACAACCACAACGACCGAAGCACCTTCTACAACAACTACAACTTCAGCTCCTACGACAACCACAACACCTACAACAACTGTAGCTCCAACGACAACTGCAGCTCCATCAACAACTTTAGCCTCTACTTCAACCACAGCAGCAGCCCCTACGACAACTACTGCAGCCCTAACTACAACAACTGCTGCTCCTACGACCACTACAACTCCAGAACCTACTACGACAACCAGTGCAGCTCCTACTACAACAACTGCTGTTCTTACAACCACAACGACCGAAGCACCTTCTACAACAACTACAACTTCAGCTCCTACGACAACCACAACAGCAACACCTACAACAACTGTAGCTCCCACAACAATTTTAGCATCTACTTCAACCACATCAAGTGCCCCTACGATAAACACTGCACCCCTAACTACAACAACTGCTGCTCCTACGACCACTACAATTCCAGAACCTACTACAACCACCAGTGCAGCTCCAACTACAACAACTGATGTTCTTACAACCACAACCACCGAAGCACCTTCTACAACAACTACAACTTCAGCTCCTACGACAACCACAACAGCAACACCTACAACAACTGTAGCTCCCACGACAACTGCAGCTCCTACAACAACTTTAGACTCTACTTCAACCACAGCAGCAGTCCCTACGACAACTACTGCACCCCTAACTACAACAACTGCTGCTCCTACGACCACTACAACTCCAGAACCTACTACGACAACCAGTGCAGCGGCAACTACAACAACTGATGTTCTTACAACCACAACGACCGAAGCACCTTCTACAACAACTACAACTTCAGCTCCTACGACAACCACAACAGCAACACCTACAACAACTGTAGCTCCCACAACAACTTTAGCATCTACTTCAACCACATCAAGTGCCCCTACAACAACCACTGCAGCCTTAACTACAACAACTGCTGCTCCTACGACCACTACAACTCCAGAACCTACTACGACAACCAGTGCAGCGGCAACTACAACAACTGCTGTTCTTACAACCACAACGACCGAAGCACCTTCTACAACAACTACAACTTCAGCTCCTACGACAACCACAACAGCAACACCTACAACAACTGTAGCTCCAACAACAACTGCAGCTCCATCAACAACTTTAGCCTCTACTTCAACAAAAGCAGCAGCCCCTACGACAACTACTGCAGCCCTAACTACAACAACTGCTGCTCCTACGACCACTACAACTCCAGAACCTACTACGACAACCAGTGCAGCTCCTACTACAACAACTGCTGTTCTTACAACCACAACGACCGAAGCACCTTCTACAACAACTACAACTTCAGCTCCTACGACAACCACAACAGCAACACCTACAACAACTGTAGCTCCCACGACAACTGCAGCTCCTACAACAACTTTAGACTCTACTTCAACCACAGCAGCAGCCCCTACGACAACTACTGCACCCCTAACTACAACAACTGCTGCTCCTACGACCACTACAACTCCAGAACCTACTACAACCACCAGTGCAGCTCCAACTACAACAACTGATGTTCTTACAACCACAACGACCGAAGCACCTTCTACAACAACTACAACTTCAGCTCCTACGACAACCACAACAGCAACACCTACAACAACTGTAGCTCCCACGACAACTGCAGCTCCTACAACAACTTTAGACTCTACTTCAACCACAGCAGCAGCCCCTACGACAACTACTGCACCCCTAACTACAACAACTGCTGCTCCTACGACCACTACAACTCCAGAACCTACTACGACAACCAGTGCAGCGGCAACTACAACAACTGATGTTCTTACAACCACAACGACCGAAGCACCTTCTACAACAACTACAACTTCAGCTCCTACGACAACCACAACACCTACAACAACTGTAGCTCCAACGACAACTGCAGCTCCATCAACAACTTTAGCCTCTACTTCAACCACAGCAGCAGCCCCTACGACAACTACTGCAGCCCTAACTACAACAACTGCTGCTCCTACGACCACTACAACTCCAGAACCTACTATAACAACCAGTGCAGCTCCTACTACAACAACTGCTGTTCTTACAACCACAACGACCGAAGCACCTTCTACAACAACTACAACTTCAGCTCCTACGACAACCACAACAGCAACACCTACAACAACTGTAGCTCCCACAACAATTTTAGCATCTACTTCAACCACATCAAGTGCCCCTACGATAAACACTGCACCCCTAACTACAACAACTGCTGCTCCTACGACCACTACAATTCCAGAACCTACTACAACCACCAGTGCAGCTCCAACTACAACAACTGATGTTCTTACAACCACAACCACCGAAGCACCTTCTACAACAACTACAACTTCAGCTCCTACGACAACCACAACAGCAACACCTACAACAACTGTAGCTCCCACGACAACTGCAGCTCCTACAACAACTTTAGACTCTACTTCAACCACAGCAGCAGCCCCTACGACAACTACTGCACCCCTAACTACAACAACTGCTGCTCCTACGACCACTACAACTCCAGAACCTACTACGACAACCAGTGCAGCGGCAACTACAACAACTGATGTTCTTACAACCACAACGACCGAAGCACCTTCTACAACAACTACAACTTCAGCTCCTACGACAACCACAACAGCAACACCTACAACAACTGTAGCTCCCACAACAACTTTAGCATCTACTTCAACCACATCAAGTGCCCCTACAACAACCACTGCAGCCTTAACTACAACAACTGCTGCTCTACGACCACTACAACTCCAGAACCTACTACGACAACCAGTGCAGCGGCAACTACAACAACTGCTGTTCTTACAACCACAACGACCGAAGCACCTTCTACAACAACTACAACTTCAGCTCCTACGACAACCACAACAGCAACACCTACAACAACTGTAGCTCCAACAACAACTGCAGCTCCATCAACAACTTTAGCCTCTACTTCAACAAAAGCAGCAGCCCCTACGACAACTACTGCAGCCCTAACTACAACAACTGCTGCTCCTACGACCACTACAACTCCAGAACCTACTACGACAACCAGTGCAGCTCCTACTACAACAACTGCTGTTCTTACAACCACAACGACCGAAGCACCTTCTACAACAACTACAACTTCAGCTCCTACGACAACCACAACAGCAACACCTACAACAACTGTAGCTCCCACGACAACTGCAGCTCCTACAACAACTTTAGACTCTACTTCAACCACAGCAGCAGCCCCTACGACAACTACTGCACCCCTAACTACAACAACTGCTGCTCCTACGACCACTACAACTCCAGAACCTACTACAACCACCAGTGCAGCTCCAACTACAACAACTGATGTTCTTACAACCACAACGACCGAAGCACCTTCTACAACAACTACAACTTCAGCTCCTACGACAACCACAACAGCAACACCTACAACAACTGTAGCTCCCACGACAACTGCAGCTCCTACAACAACTTTAGACTCTACTTCAACCACAGCAGCAGCCCCTACGACAACTACTGCACCCCTAACTACAACAACTGCTGCTCCTACGACCACTACAACTCCAGAACCTACTACGACAACCAGTGCAGCGGCAACTACAACAACTGATGTTCTTACAACCACAACGACCGAAGCACCTTCTACAACAACTACAACTTCAGCTCCTACGACAACCACAACACCTACAACAACTGTAGCTCCAACGACAACTGCAGCTCCATCAACAACTTTAGCCTCTACTTCAACCACAGCAGCAGCCCCTACGACAACTACTGCAGCCCTAACTACAACAACTGCTGCTCCTACGACCACTACAACTCCAGAACCTACTACGACAACCAGTGCAGCTCCTACTACAACAACTGCTGTTCTTACAACCACAACGACCGAAGCACCTTCTACAACAACTACAACTTCAGCTCCTACGACAACCACAACACCTACAACAACTGTAGCTCCCACGACAACTGCAGCTCCTACAACAACTTTAGACTCTACTTCAACCACAGCAGCAGCCCCTACGACAACTACTGCACCCCTAACTACAACAACTGCTGCTCCTACGACCACTACAACTCCAGAACCTACTACGACAACCAGTGCAGCGGCAACTACAACAACTGATGTTCTTACAACCACAACGACCGAAGCACCTTCTACAACAACTACAACTTCAGCTCCTACGACAACCACAACAGCAACACCTACAACAACTGTAGCTCCCACAACAACTTTAGCATCTACTTCAACCACATCAGCTGCCCCTACAACAACCACTGCAGCCTTAACTACAACAACTGCTGCTCCTACGACCACTACAACTCCAGAACCTACTACGACAACCAGTGCAGCTCCTACTACAACAACTGCTGTTCTTACAACCACAACGACCGAAGCACCTTCTACAACAACTACAACTTCAGCTCCTACGACAACCACAACAGCAACACCTACAACAACTGTAGCTCCCACAACAACTTTAGCATCTACTTCAACCACATCAAGTGCCCCTACGATAAACACTGCAGCCCTAACTACAACAACTGCTGCTCCTACGACCACTACAACTCCAGAACCTACTACAACCACCAGTGCAAGTACAACTACAACAACTGATGTTCTTACAACCACAACGACCGAAGCACCTTCTACAACAACTACAACTTCAGCTCCTACGACAACCACAACAGCAACACCTACAACAACTGTAGCTCCCACGACAACTGCAGCTCCTACAGCAACTTTAGACTCTACTTCAACCACAGCAGCAGCCCCTACGACAACTACTGCACCCCTAACTACAACAACTGCTGCTCCTACGACCACTACAACTCCAGAACCTACTACGACAACCAGTGCAGCGGCAACTACAACAACTGATGTTCTTACAACCACAACGACCGAAGCACCTTCTACAACAACTACAACTTCAGCTCCTACGACAACCACAACAGCAACACCTACAACAACTGTAGCTCCCACAACAACTTTAGCATCTACTTCAACCACATCAGCTACCCCTACAACAACCACTGCATCCTTAACTACAACAACTGCTGCTCCTACGACCACTACAACTCCAGAACCTACTACGACAACCAGTGCAGCGGCAACTACAACAACTGCTGTTCTTACAACCACAACGACCGAAGCACCTTCTACAACAACTACAACTTCAGCTCCTACGACAACCACAACAGCAACACCTACAACAACTGTAGCTCCCACAACAACTTTAGCATCTACTTCAACCACATCAAGTGCCCCTACAACAACCACTGCAGCCTTAACTACAACAACTGCTGCTCCTACGACCACTACAACTCCAGAACCTACTACGACAACCAGTGCAGCGGCAACTACAACAACTGCTGTTCTTACAACCACAACGACCGAAGCACCTTCTACAACAACTACAACTTCAGCTCCTACGACAACCACAACAGCAACACCTACAACAACTGTAGCTCCAACAACAACTGCAGCTCCATCAACAACTTTAGCCTCTACTTCAACAAAAGCAGCAGCCCCTACGACAACTACTGCAGCCCTAACTACAACAACTGCTGCTCCTACGACCACTACAACTCCAGAACCTACTACGACAACCAGTGCAGCTCCTACTACAACAACTGCTGTTCTTACAACCACAACGACCGAAGCACCTTCTACAACAACTACAACTTCAGCTCCTACGACAACCACAACAGCAACACCTACAACAACTGTAGCTCCCACGACAACTGCAGCTCCTACAACAACTTTAGACTCTACTTCAACCACAGCAGCAGCCCCTACGACAACTACTGCACCCCTAACTACAACAACTGCTGCTCCTACGACCACTACAACTCCAGAACCTACTACAACCACCAGTGCAGCTCCAACTACAACAACTGATGTTCTTACAACCACAACGACCGAAGCACCTTCTACAACAACTACAACTTCAGCTCCTACGACAACCACAACAGCAACACCTACAACAACTGTAGCTCCCACGACAACTGCAGCTCCTACAACAACTTTAGACTCTACTTCAACCACAGCAGCAGCCCCTACGACAACTACTGCACCCCTAACTACAACAACTGCTGCTCCTACGACCACTACAACTCCAGAACCTACTACGACAACCAGTGCAGCGGCAACTACAACAACTGATGTTCTTACAACCACAATGACCGAAGCACCTTCTACAACAACTACAACTTCAGCTCCTACGACAACCACAACACCTACAACAACTGTAGCTCCAACGACAACTGCAGCTCCATCAACAACTTTAGCCTCTACTTCAACCACAGCAGCAGCCCCTACGACAACTACTGCAGCCCTAACTACAACAACTGCTGCTCCTACGACCACTACAACTCCAGAACCTACTACGACAACCAGTGCAGCTCCTACTACAACAACTGCTGTTCTTACAACCACAACGACCGAAGCACCTTCTACAACAACTACAACTTCAGCTCCTACGACAACCACAACAGCAACACCTACAACAACTGTAGCTCCCACAACAATTTTAGCATCTACTTCAACCACATCAAGTGCACCTACGATAAACACTGCAGCCCTAACTACAACAACTGCTGCTCCTACGACCACTACAATTCCAGAACCTACTACAACCACCAGTGCAGCTCCAACTACAACAACTGATGTTCTTACAACCACAACCACCGAAGCACCTTCTACAACAACTACAACTTCAGCTCCTACGACAACCACAACAGCAACACCTACAACAACTGTAGCTCCCACGACAACTGCAGCTCCTACAACAACTTTAGACTCTACTTCAACCACAGCAGCAGCCCCTACGACAACTACTGCACCCCTAACTACAACAACTGCTGCTCCTACGACCACTACAACTCCAGAACCTACTACGACAACCAGTGCAGCGGCAACTACAACAACTGATGTTCTTACAACCACAACGACCGAAGCACCTTCTACAACAACTACAACTTCAGCTCCTACGACAACCACAACAGCAACACCTACAACAACTGTAGCTCCCACAACAACTTTAGCATCTACTTCAACCACATCAAGTGCCCCTACAACAACCACTGCAGCCTTAACTACAACAACTGCTGCTCCTACGACCACTACAACTCCAGAACCTACTACGACAACCAGTGCAGCGGCAACTACAACAAATGCTGTTCTTACAACCACAACGACCGAAGCACCTTCTACAACAACTACAACTTCAGCTCCTACGACAACCACAACAGCAACACCTACAACAACTGTAGCTCCAACAACAACTGCAGCTCCATCAACAACTTTAGCCTCTACTTCAACAAAAGCAGCAGCCCCTACGACAACTACTGCAGCCCTAACTACAACAACTGCTGCTCCTACGACCACTACAACTCCAGAACCTACTACGACAACCAGTGCAGCTCCTACTACAACAACTGCTGTTCTTACAACCACAACGACCGAAGCACCTTCTACAACAACTACAACTTCAGCTCCTACGACAACCACAACAGCAACACCTACAACAACTGTAGCTCCCACGACAACTGCAGCTCCTACAACAACTTTAGACTCTACTTCAACCACAGCAGCAGCCCCTACGACAACTACTGCACCCCTAACTACAACAACTGCTGCTCCTACGACCACTACAACTCCAGAACCTACTACAACCACCAGTGCAGCTCCAACTACAACAACTGATGTTCTTACAACCACAACGACCGAAGCACCTTCTACAACAACTACAACTTCAGCTCCTACGACAACCACAACAGCAACACCTACAACAACTGTAGCTCCCACGACAACTGCAGCTCCTACAACAACTTTAGACTCTACTTCAACCACAGCAGCAGCCCCTACGACAACTACTGCACCCCTAACTACAACAACTGCTGCTCCTACGACCACTACAACTCCAGAACCTACTACGACAACCAGTGCAGCGGCAACTACAACAACTGATGTTCTTACAACCACAACGACCGAAGCACCTTCTACAACAACTACAACTTCAGCTCCTACGACAACCACAACACCTACAACAACTGTAGCTCCAACGACAACTGCAGCTCCATCAACAACTTTAGCCTCTACTTCAACCACAGCAGCAGCCCCTACGACAACTACTGCAGCCCTAACTACAACAACTGCTGCTCCTACGACCACTACAACTCCAGAACCTACTACGACAACCAGTGCAGCTCCTACTACAACAACTGCTGTTCTTACAACCACAACGACCGAAGCACCTTCTACAACAACTACAACTTCAGCTCCTACGACAACCACAACACCTACAACAACTGTAGCTCCCACAACAATTTTAGCATCTACTTCAACCACATCAAGTGCCCCTACGATAAACACTGCAGCCCTAACTACAACAACTGCTGCTCCTACGACCACTACAATTCCAGAACCTACTACAACCACCAGTGCAGCTCCAACTACAACAACTGATGTTCTTACAACCACAACCACCGAAGCACCTTCTACAACAACTACAACTTCAGCTCCTACGACAACCACAACAGCAACACCTACAACAACTGTAGCTCCCACGACAACTGCAGCTCCTACAGCAACTTTAGACTCTACTTCAACCACAGCAGCAGCCCCTACGACAACTACTGCACCCCTAACTACAACAACTGCTGCTCCTACGACCACTACAACTCCAGAACCTACTACGACAACCAGTGCAGCGGCAACTACAACAACTGATGTTCTTACAACCACAACGACCGAAGCACCTTCTACAACAACTACAACTTCAGCTCCTACGACAACCACAACAGCAACACCTACAACAACTGTAGCTCCCACAACAACTTTAGCATCTACTTCAACCACATCAGCTGCCCCTACAACAACCACTGCAGCCTTAACTACAACAACTGCTGCTCCTACGACCACTACAACTCCAGAACCTACTACGACAACCAGTGCAGCTCCTACTACAACAACTGCTGTTCTTACAACCACAACGACCGAAGCACCTTCTACAACAACTACAACTTCAGCTCCTACGACAACCACAACAGCAACACCTACAACAACTGTAGCTCCCACAACAACTTTAGCATCTACTTCAACCACATCAAGTGCCCCTACGATAAACACTGCAGCCCTAACTACAACAACTGCTGCTCCTACGACCACTACAACTCCAGAACCTACTACAACCACCAGTGCAAGTACAACTACAACAACTGATGTTCTTACAACCACAACGACCGAAGCACCTTCTACAACAACTACAACTTCAGCTCCTACGACAACCACAACAGCAACACCTACAACAACTGTAGCTCCCACAACAACTTTAGCATCTACTTCAACCACATCAGCTGCCCCTACAACAACCACTGCAGCCTTAACTACAACAACTGCTGCTCCTACGACCACTACAACTCCAGAACCTACTACGACAACCAGTGCAGCTCCTACTACAACAACTGCTGTTCTTACAACCACAACGACCGAAGCACCTTCTACAACAACTACAACTTCAGCTCCTACGACAACCACAACAGCAACACCTACAACAACTGTAGCTCCCACAACAACTTTAGCATCTACTTCAACCACATCAAGTGCCCCTACGATAAACACTGCAGCCCTAACTACAACAACTGCTGCTCCTACGACCACTACAACTCCAGAACCTACTACAACCACCAGTGCAAGTACAACTACAACAACTGATGTTCTTACAACCACAACGACCGAAGCACCTTCTACAACAACTACAACTTCAGCTCCTACGACAACCACAACAGCAACACCTACAACAACTGTAGCTCCCACGACAACTGCAGCTCCTACAGCAACTTTAGACTCTACTTCAACCACAGCAGCAGCCCCTACGACAACTACTGCACCCCTAACTACAACAACTGCTGCTCCTACGACCACTACAACTCCAGAACCTACTACGACAACCAGTGCAGCGGCAACTACAACAACTGATGTTCTTACAACCACAACGACCGAAGCACCTTCTACAACAACTACAACTTCAGCTCCTACGACAACCACAACAGCAACACCTACAACAACTGTAGCTCCCACAACAACTTTAGCATCTACTTCAACCACATCAGCTGCCCCTACAACAACCACTGCAGCCTTAACTACAACAACTGCTGCTCCTACGACCACTACAACTCCAGAACCTACTACGACAACCAGTGCAGCGGCAACTACAACAACTGCTGTTCTTACAACCACAACGACCGAAGCACCTTCTACAACAACTACAACTTCAGCTCCTACGACAACCACAACAGCAACACCTACAACAACTGTAGCTCCAACGACAACTGCAGCTCCATCAACAACTTTAGCCTCTACTTCAACAAAAGCAGCAGCCCCTACGACAACTACTGCAGCCCTAACTACAACAACTGCTGCTCCTACGATCACTACAACTCCAGAACCTACTACGACAACCAGTGCAGCTCCTACTACAACAACTGCTGTTCTTACAACCACAACGACCGAAGCACCTTCTACAACATCTACAACTTCAGCTCCTACGACAACCACAACAGCAACACCTACAACAACTGTAGCTCCCACAACAACTTTAGCATCTACTTCAACCACATCAAGTGCCCCTACGATAAACACTGCAGCCCTAACTACAACAACTGCTGCTCCTACGACCACTACAACTCCAGAACCTACTACAACCACCAGTGCAAGTACAACTACAACAACTGATGTTCTTACAACCACAACGACCGAAGCACCTTCTACAACAACTACAACTTCAGCTCCTACGACAACCACAACAGCAACACCTACAACAACTGTAGCTCCAACGACAACTGCAGCTCCATCAACAACTTTAGCCTCTACTTCAACCACAGCAGCAGCCCCTACGACAATTACTGCAGCCCTAACTACAACAACTGCTGCTCCTACGACCACTACAACTCCAGAACCTACTACGACAACCAGTGCAGCTCCAACTACTACAACTGATGTTCTTACAACCACAACGACCGAAGCACCTTCTGCAACAACTACAACTTCAGCTCCTACGACAACCACAACAGCAACACCTACAACAACTGTAGCTCCAACGACAACTGCAGCTCTATCAACAACTTTAGCCTCTACTTCAACCACAGCAGCAGCCCCTACGACAACTACTGCAGCCCTAACTACAACAACTGCTGCTCCTACGACCACTACAACTCCAGAACCTACTACGACAACCAGTGCAGCTCCTACTACAACAACTGCTGTTCTTACAACCACAACGACCGAAGCACCTTCTGCAACAACTACAACTTCAGCTCCTACGACAACCACAACAGCAACACCTACAACAACTGTAGCTCCCATGACAACTGCAGCTCCTACAACAACTTTAGCATCTACTTCAACCACAGCAGCTGCCCCTACGACAACCACTGCTGCCCTAACTACAACAACTGCAGCTCCTACGACCACTACAACTCCAGAACCTACTACGACAACCAGTGCAGCTCCAACTACAACTGCTGTTCTTACAACTACAACTTCAGCTCCTACGACAACCACAACAGCAACACCTACAACAACTGTAGCTCCCACAACAACTTTAGGATCTACTTCAACCACATCAGCTGCCTCTATGACAAACACTGCAGCCCTAACTACAACAACTGCTGCTCCTACGACCACTACAACTCCAGATCCTACTACGACAACCAGTGCAGCTCCAACTACAACTGATGTTCTTACAACCACAACAACCGAAGCACCTTCTGCAACAACTACAACTTCAGCTGCTACGACAACCACAACACCTACAACAACTGTAGATCCAACGACAACTGCAGCTCCATCAACAACTTTAGCATCTACTTCAACCACAGCAGCTGCTCCTACGACAACCACTGCAGCCCTAACTACAACAACTGCTCCCCCTACGACCACTACAACTCCAGAACCTACTACGACAACCAGTGCAGCTCCAACTACAACAACTGATGTTCTTACAACCACAACGACCGAAGCACCTTCTACAACAACTACAACTTCAGCTCCTACGACAACCACAACAGCAACACCTACAACAACTGTAGCTCCAACGACAACTGCAGCTCCATCAACAACTTTAGCCTCTACTTCAACCACAGCAGCTGCCCCTTCGACAACTACTGCAGCCCTAACTACAACATCTGCAGCTCTTACGACCACTACAACTCCGGAACCTACTACGACAACCAGTGCAGCTCCAACTACAACAGCTGATGTTCTTACAACCACAACGACCAAAGCACCTTCTACAACAACTACAACTTCAGCTCCTACGACAACCACAACAGCAACACCTGCAACAACTGTAGCTCCCACAACAACTTTAGCATCTACTTCAACCACATCAGCTGCTCCTACAACAACCACTGCAGCCTTAACTACAACAACTGCTGCTCCTACGACCACTACAACTCCAGAACCTAATACGACAACCAGTGCAGCGGCAACTACAACAACTACTGTTCTTACAACCACAACGACCGAAGCACCTTCTACAACAACTACAACTTCAGCTCCTACGACAACCACAACAGCAACACCTACAACAACTGTAGCTCCAACGACAACTGCAGCTCCATCAACAACTTTAGCCTCTACTTCAACCACAGCAGCAGCCCATACGACAACTACTGCAGCCCTAACTACAACAACTGCTGCTGCTACGACCACTACAACTCCAGAACCTACTACGACAACCAGTGCAGCTCCTACTACAACAACTGCTGTTCTTACAACCACAACGACCGAAGCACCTTCTACAACAACTACAACTTCAGCTCCTACGACAACCACAACAGCAACACCTACAACAACTGTAGCTCCCACAACAACTTTAGCATCTACTTCAACCACATCAGCTGCCCCTACGACAAACACTGCAGCCCTAACTACAAGAACTGCTGCTCCTACGACCACTACAACTCCAGAACCTACTACAACCACCAGTGCAGCTCCAACTACAACAACTGATGTTCTTACAACCACAACGACCGAAGCACCTTCTACAACAACTACAACTTCAGCTCCTACGACAACCACAACAGCAACACCTACAACAACTGTAGCTCCCACGACAACTGCAGCTCCTACAACAACTTTAGACTCTACTTCAACCAGAGCAGCAGCCCCTACGACAACTACTGCACCCCTAACTACAACAACTGCTGCTCCTACGACCACTACAACTCCAGAACCTACTACGACAACTAGTGCAGCGGCAACTACAACAACTGATGTACTTACAACCACAACGACCGAAGCACCTTCTGCAACAACTAAAACTTCAGCTCCTACGACAACCACAACAGCAACACCTACAACAACTGTAGCTCCAACGACAACTGCAGCTCCATCAACAACTTTAGCCTCTACTTCAACCAAAGCAGCAGCCCCTACGACAACTACTGCAGCCCTAACTACAACAACTGCTGCTCCTACGACCACTACAACTCCAGAACCTACTACGACAACCAGTGCAGCTCCTACTACAACAACTGCTGTTCTTACAACCACAACGACCGAAGCACCTTCTGCAACAACTACAACTTCAGCTCCTACGACAACCACAACAGCAACACCTACAACAACTGTAGCTCCCATGACAACTGCAGCTCCTACAACAACTTTAGCATCTACTTCAACCACAGCAGCTGCCCCTACGACAACCACTGCTGCCCTAACTACAACAACTGCAGCTCTTACGACCACTACAACTCCGGAACCTACTACGACAACCAGTGCAGCTCCAACTACAACAGCTGATGTTCTTACAACCACAACGACCAAAGCACCTTCTACAACAACTACAACTTCAGCTCCTACGACAACTACAACAGCAACACCTACAACAACTGTAGCTCCCACAACAACTTTAGCATCTACTTCAACCACATCAGCTGCCCCTACAACAACCACTGCAGCCTTAACTACAACAACTGCAGCTCCTACGACCACTACAACTCCAGAACCTAATACGACAACCAGTGCAGCGGCAACTACAACAACTGCTGTTCTTACAACCACAACGACCGAAGCACCTTCTACAACAACTACAACTTCAGCTCCTACGACAACCACAACAGCAACACCTACAACAACTGTAGCTCCCACGACAACTGCAGCTCCTACAACAACTTTAGACTCTACTTCAACCACAGCAGCAGCCCCTCCGACAACTACTGAACCGCTAACTACAACAACTGCTGCTCCTACGACCACTACAACTCCAGAACCTACTACGACAACCAGTGCAGCGGCAACTACAACAACTGATGTTCTTACAACCACAACGACCGAAGCACCTTCTATAACAACTACAACTTCAGCTCCTACGACAACCACAACAGCAACACCTACAACAACTGTAGCTCCAACGACAACTGCAGCTCCATCAACAACTTTAGCCTCTACTTCAACCACAGCAGCAGCCCCTACGACAACTACTGCAGCCCTAACTACAACAACTGCTGCTCCTACGACGACTACAACTCCAGAACCTACTACGACAACCACTGCAGCTCCTACTGCAACAACTGCTGTTCTTACAACCACAACGACCGAAGCACCTTCTACAACAACTACAACTTCAGCTCCTACGACAACCACAACAGCAACACCTACAACAACTGTAGCTCCCACAACAACTTTAGCATCTACTTCAACCACATCAGCTGCCCCTACAACAACCACTGCAGCCTTAACTACAACAACTGCTGCTCCTACGACCACTACAACTCCAGAACCTAATACGACACCCAGTGCAGCACCTTCTACAACAACTACAACTTCAGCTCCTACGACAACCACAACAACAGAACCTACTACAACACCTGCAGTTCCTACAACTGTAGCTCCCACGACCACTACACCTGCTGTACTTACTACAACAATCACAACTACAGCTCCTGCTACAACAACTGTAGCTTCTACATCAACCACAGCAGCTGCCTCTACGACAACCACTGCAGCTCTAACTACAACAACTGCTGCTCCAACGACCACTACAACTCCAGAACCTATTACAACAACCACTGCAGCTCCTGCTACAACAACTGCTATTCTTACAACCACTGCGACTGCAGCACCTTCTACAACAACTACAACTTCAGCTCCTACGACAACCACAACAGCAACACCTACAACAACTGTAGATCCCATGACAACTGCAGCTCCTACAACAACTTTAGCATCTACTTCAACCACAGCAGCCTTAACTACAACAACTGCTGCTCCTACGACCACTACAACTCCAGAACCTACTACGACAACCAGTGCAGCTCCAACTACAACAGCTGATGTTCTTACAACCACAACGACTGAAGCACCTTCTACAACAACTACAACTTCAGCTCCTACGACAACCACAACAGCAACACCTACAACAACTGTAGCTCCCACAACAACTTTAGCATCTACTTCAACCACATCAGCTGCCCCTACAACAACCACTGCAGCCTTAACTACAACAACTGCTGCTCCTACGACCACTACAACTCCAGAACCTAATACGACACCCAGTGCAGCGGCAACTACAACAACTGCTGTTCTTACAACCACAACGACTACAACTTCAGCTCCTACGACAACCACAACAGCAACACCTACAACAACTGTAGCTCCCATGACAACTGCAGCTCCTACAACAACTTTAGCATCTATTTCAACCACAGCAGCTGCCCCTACAACAACCACTGCAGCCTTAACTACAACAACTGCTGCTCCTACGACCACTACAACTCCAGAACCTACTACGACAACCAGTGCAGCTCCAACTACAACAACTGATGTTCTTACAACCACAACGACCGAAGCACCTTCTACAACAACTACAACTTCAGCTCCTACGACAACCACAACAGCAACACCTACAACAACTGTAGCTCCAACAACAACTGCAGCTCCATCAACAACTTTAGCCTCTACTTCAACCACAGCAGCTGCCCCTTCGACAACTACTGCAGCCCTAACGACCACTACAACTCCGGAACCTACTACGACAACCAGTGCAGCTCCTACTACAACAACTGCTGTTCTTACAACCACAACGACCGAAGCACCTTCTACAACAACTACAACTTCAGCTCCTACGACAACCACAACAGCAACACCTACAACAACTGTAGCTCCCACAACAACTTTAGCATCTACCTCAACCACATCAGCTGCCCCTACGACAAACACTGCAGCCCTAACTACAAGAACTGCTGCTCCTACGACCACTACAACTCCAGAACCTACTACAACCACCAGTGCAGCTCCAACTACAACAACTGATGTTCTTACAACCACAACGACCGAAGCACCTTCTACAACAACTACAACTTCAGCTCCTACGACAACCACAACAGCAACACCTACAACAACTGTAGCTCCCACGACAACTGCAACTCCTACAACAACTTTAGACTCTACTTCAACCACAGCAGCAGCCCCTCCGACAACTACTGAACCCCTAACTACAACAACTGCTGCTTCTACGACCACTACAACTCCAGAACCTACTACGACAACCAGTGCAGCGGCAACTACAACAACTGATGTTCTTACAACCACAACGACCGAAGCACCTTCTACAACAACTACAACTTCAGCTCCTACGACAACCACAACAGCAACACCTACAACAACTGTAGCTCCCACAACAACTTTAGCATCTACCTCAACCACATCAGCTGCCCCTACGACAAACACTGCAGCCCTAACTACAAGAACTGCTGCTCCTACGACCACTACAACTCCAGAACCTACTACAACCACCAGTGCAGCTCCAACTACAACAACTGATGTTCTTACAACCACAACGACCGAAGCACCTTCTACAACAACTACAACTTCAGCTCCTACGACAACCACAACAGCAACACCTACAACAACTGTAGCTCCCACGACAACTGCAACTCCTACAACAACTTTAGACTCTACTTCAACCACAGCAGCAGCCCCTCCGACAACTACTGAACCCCTAACTACAACAACTGCTGCTTCTACGACCACTACAACTCCAGAACCTACTACGACAACCAGTGCAGCGGCAACTACAACAACTGATGTTCTTACAACCACAACGACCGAAGCACCTTCTACAACAACTACAACTTCAGCTCCTACGACAACCACAACAGCAACACCTACAACAACTGTAGCTCCCACAACAACTTTAGCATCTACCTCAACCACATCAGCTGCCCCTACGACAAACACTGCAGCCCTAACTACAAGAACTGCTGCTCCTACGACCACTACAACTCCAGAACCTACTACAACCACCAGTGCAGCTCCAACTACAACAACTGATGTTCTTACAACCACAACGACCGAAGCACCTTCTACAACAACTACAACTTCAGCTCCTACGACAACCACAACAGCAACACCTACAACAACTGTAGCTCCAACGACAACTGCAGCTCCATCAACAACTTTAGCCTCTACTTCAACCACAGCAGCAGCCCCTACGACAACTACTGCAGCCCTAACTACAACAACTGCTGCTCCTACGACGACTACAACTCCAGAACCTACTACGACAACCACTGCAGCTCCTACTGCAACAACTGCTGTTCTTACAACCACAACGACCGAAGCACCTTCTACAACAACTACAACTTCAGCTCCTACGACAACCACAACAGCAACACCTACAACAACTGTAGCTCCCATAACAACTTTAGCATCTACTTCAACCACATCAGCTGCCCCTACAACAACCACTGCAGCCTTAACTACATTATCTGCTGCTCCTACGACCACTACAACTCCAGAACCTAATACGACACCCAGTGCAGCTCCTACTACAACAACTGCTGTTCTTACGACCACAACGACTGCAGCTCCTACAACAACTACAACTTCAGCTCCTACGACAACCACAACAGCAACACCTACAACAACTGTAGCTCCAACAACAACTGCAGCTCCATCAACAACTTTAGCCTCTACTTCAACCACAGCAGCTGCCCCTTCGACAACTACTGCAGCCCTAACTACAACAACTGCAGCTCTAACGACCACTACAACTCCGGAACCTACTACGACAACCAGTGCAGCTCCAACTACAACAGCTGATGTTCTTACAACCACAAAGACCGAAGCACCTTCTACAACAACTACAACTTCAGCTCCTACGACAACCACAACAGCAACACCTACAACAACTGTAGCTCCCACAACAACTTTAGCATCTACTTCAACCACATCAGCTGCCCCTACGACAAACACTGCAGCCCTAACTACAACAACTGCTGCTCCTACGACCACTACAACTCCAGAACCTACTACAACCACCAGTGCAGCTCCTACTACAACAACTGCTATTCTTACAACCACTGCGACTGCAGCACCTTCTACAACAACTACAACTTCAGCTCCTACGACAACCACAACAGCAACACCCATGACAACTGCAGCTCCTACAACAACTTTAGCCTCTACTTCAACCACAGCAGCTGCCCCTACGACAACTACTGCAGCCCTAACTACAACAACTGCTGCTCCTACGACCACTATAACTCCAGAACCTACTATGACAACCAGTGCAGCTCCTACTACAACAACTGCTGTTCTTACAATCACAACGACCGAAGCACCTTCTACAACAACTACAACTTCAGCTCCTACGACAACCACAACAACAGCACCTACTACAACACCTGCAGTTCCGACAACTGTAGCTCCCACGACCATTACCCCTGCTGTACTTACTACAACAATCACAACTACAGCTCCTGCTACAACAACTGTATCTTCTACGCCAAGCAAAGCAGCTGCCTCTATGACAACCACTGTAGCTCTAACTACAACAACTGCTGTTCCAACGACCACTACAACTCCAGAACCTATTACGACAACCACTGCAGGTCCTGCTACAACAGCTGCTATTCTTACAACCACTGCGACTGCAGCACCTTCTACAATAACTACAACTTCAGCTCCTACGACAACTACAACAGCAACACCTACAACAACTGTAGCTCCCACGACAACTGCAGCTCCTACAACAACTTTAGCCTCTACTTCAACCACAGCAGCTGCCCCTATGACATCTACTGCAGCCCTAACTACAACAACTGCTTCTCCTACGACCACTACAACTCCAGAACCTACTACGACAACCAGTGCAGCTCCAACTACAACAACTGCTGTTCTTACGACCACAACGACTGCAGCACCTTCTACAACATCAGCTCCTACGACAACCTCAACAACAGCACCTACTACAACACCTGCAGTTCCTACAACTGTAGCTCCCACGACCACTACACCTGCTGTACTTACTACAACAATCAAAACTACAGCTCCTGCTACAACAACTGTACCTTCTACTTCAACCACAGCATCTCTAACTACAACAACTGCTGCTCCAACGACTACTACAATTTCAGCTGCTACTACAACGACAACAACAGCCCCTACTACAACTCCTGCAGTTCCTACAACTGTGGCTACCACGATCACTACACCTGCTGTATTTACTACAACAATTACAACTACAGCTCCTGCTACAACAACTGTAGCATCTACTTCAACCACAGCAGCTGCCCCTACGATTTCCACTGCAGCCCTAACTACAACAACTGCTGCTCCTACGACCACTACAACTCTAGAAACTACTACGAAAACCAGTGCAGCTCCTACTAAAACAACTGCTGTTCTTACGACCACAACGACTGCAGCTCCTACAACAACTTTAGCATCTACTTCAACCACAGCAGCTGCCCCTACGATTTCCACTGCAGCCCTAACTACAACAACTGCTGCTCCTACGACCACTACAACTCTAGAAACTACTACGACAACCAGTACAGCTCCTACTAAAACAACTGCTGTTCTTACGACCACAACGACTGCAGCACCTTCTACAAAAACTACAACTTCAGCTCCTACGACAACCACAACAACAGCAGCTACTACAACACCTGCAATTCCTGCAAATATAGCTCCCACGACCACTACACCTGCTGTACTTACTACAACAATCACAACTACAGCTCCTGCTACAACAACTTTAGCATCTACTTCAACCACAGCAGCCGCCCCTATGACAACCACTGCAGCCCTAACTACAACAACTGCTACTCCTACGACCACTACAACTCCAGAACCTGCTACGACAGAACCTACTCCTACAACTGCTACAACTGCAGAACCTACCATGACAGCCAGTGCAGCTCCTATGACATCTGCTGTTCTTATGACCACATCAACTGCAGAACCTTCTACAGCAACTGTAAATCCTATGACAACAATAGTTGGTCATACGACACCTATTACAACAATTAATACTGCAGGTCCTACAACAACGACTACAACTGCAGCACCTACAAGTACAACCACAATTGTACTCCCTAACTCGACATCCAGAACTGCAACTTATAACTCAACTTCTATGGCATCAACAACTAGGTATGCAAGATACATTTGTATAAATATTTCATACAATTCAATTAACACTTTGTCAGTCAAGGAACCTTTGCAACAATGAACCTTGTATTTCCATGTATATCCTTGCTTGTGTCGTTATGAGTATAAATTAGCATATAATAACCCACCAAAAATAATATTAACTCTTGAACTGTTCAAGCTAGAGAGACCGAACCAACTTTCATATGTTCAGGCTATCCTATCCTATCCTATCCATCAATCTTTCCATCTACCTACTTTTTCCAATTATAACCAGTCACTACCATTACTACTGCAGTGACTGCCACTACTATAACTTATTTTACAACCATAAATACTTTAAGACAAGTTAGGCAGCACACACATTTTCTTTAGGAAATGTAATTTTCCATGTATTATTATTTCCTCTTAGATTTGGCACAGCCGTGGTTTTTGTTGAACTGATATTCAAGCTCAAAACACCAGTCCCCACTGAGAATGCTGTCCTTGGTGCCGTCAAGCAGCAATTGTCTCTTCAATCCAAGACCACTCAAACCACCTTCCAGAATGCAACTTATATCAGTGAGTTTAAGAAATTAGGCTTCATGAAGACATTTATCTCCACTCTATAAAATAATTTCTTAATAAGTACACATTCAACTGCTCCTGCTACCTAAATACTTCTTGAATGTTTTTTTTTATGTTGTTGAAACTCCTAAATTGTAGCAGTTCATTTGATATTTTGCTATAGTGACCATATTTTTGTGTGCTCACAGAACTTACAGATACTTCATTTGCCATCAAACTTGGTTTCAAAATAACCAATGTACCCCTGGAGTCTCTAAGTAATAGACTCACATTCACCAATGAGACCTACGTCCAGATACAGCTTTCAATTAACACACTAGTAAGATACTGTACTTCTATACCTAAGATACATCCATGGTCATGTTCAGGTCACGATAGTAATTGACAACTTGATGTTTTGTCTCCTTTTAGCTCCGTGAACTTCTCAGTGAACCAGACGGCAAACAGTTTCAATTTCCCAACGCCAACTTCATGTAAGTACAACATCATAACCTTGAACCAACCCATCTTTCTCAACTGCACTCTTTAGAATTTCTGCAGATGTCATTTAGCTGCTGCTTGTACAGCTAAACAGAAAGAAGGGACCATGTTCAACTCTCACACAAAATCCATTTTTACATTCACAGTGCTGATGGCACTGAAATCAGGGCAAACGTGACGTATGTATACAAAGAGGAAGATGTCAGCCACCCTAGTGGTTTTCTACAGGATGTCTTAAAAGTCTCAGGTATGCTGCTTTTGTTACCATACAGTTGTCATTTCTATGTTTTCTTTATGACAGTGAGTTATCAAACACCATGTAACATGAAAAATACTCAATTCGAAAACACTTTTATATCTATGTTTTGACATTTTACAAGTTTATAATCCCTCTAAAATGTTATTGTATTTATATTCTAGGTCTTCTGACCACCACTGTTGCCCCAACAACAACTATCAGCACCACACCACTTCCTACCCTTTTGCTGACTACACCTTTCAATACCACAAGTGTTGGAGGTTTTCCTGGCTGGGCTTTGGCCATTATCATTCCTTGTGGCATCGCTATCATTCTGGTACCCCTGTGGATCCTGCTATGTGTACGTATAGGCCTGTGTTCACATGTGTACTATGAAAATAGTTTACATAGTATTTCATCAAATAAGCAGTTTATTTTGTGCAATGATATTTTGCATGTGAATCATACTTCCCCATCTTTCTTTTGCAGTGTATGCTATGTGGCTGCTGTGCAGCTGTAAGGAGACGCTGGCACAGACGCAGATCTTACAATGTACAGTACACAACCAGAAACGGACTCTTCTGAGGTGACAACACTAACACCAGTGGGCAACTGTCATCACAAGAACAGCCAATTATCTATCTATATCTGCTAATCAGGAGACTTCATTGGGTGCTTGCATCTATTTTTTTTTTATCATGATAAGAAAATTCATAATGGGCTTAATAATCCACAGGCTTTTGCGCATTGTACAATATTTTATATTATACATCTGATTGTTAATCAAGGTTACAGTTGAGCTGAACAGTATGTATGTTTATGTATTTATTAGCTATGTACTTTATGTGGTTTCAAGCTGTGCTGTCCACTGACTAAAACGGTTATCAGTTATTTATTGAATGTAGATTAAAATATTTATTTGAGTTTTGTTATTTCCTCTTTTGATTAACTATTAACTAACTTATTTTCAACTGCAATACAGTACTTGTTTCTTCATCACACAGTTTGACAAATGTAATAAAGACTTTGCAAATCAGTATGAAGTTAACACTTTATGAATTGGTTTGACTCATGAGGGTGATTACAGCCAGCACATCTAAACATCAAAGGAAGTCAAGATTGTACGACCTGGCACCTTACGCTCAGAAATATCTAACACAATTTAATATCTACAGTACCAGTCAAAAGTTTGGACACACAAACTCATTCAAGGATTTTTCTTTCTTTTTACTATTTTCTACATTGTAGAATAATAGTGAAGATACCACAACTATGAAATAACACATATGAAATCATGTAGTAACCAAAAAGTGTTAAAATAAAAATATATTTTAGATTCTTCAAAGTAGCCACCCTTTGCCTTGATGGCAGCTTTGCACACTCTTGGCATTCTCTCAACCAGCGTCACCTGGAATGGTTTTCCAACAGTCTTGAAGTAGTTCCCACATATGCTGAGCACTTGTTGGCTGCTTTTCCTTCACTCTGCGGTCCAACTCATCCTAACCATCTCTATTGGGTTGAGGTCGGGTGATTGCGGAGGCTAGGTCATCTGATTTAGCACTCCAAATAGCCCTTACACAGCCTGGAGGAATGTTGGGTCATTGTCCTGTTGAAAAATAAATAATAGTCACACTAAGCGCAAACCAGATTGGATGGCGTATCGCTGCAGAATGCTGTGGTAGCCATGCTGGTTAAGTGTGCCTTGAATTCAAAATAAATCACAGACAGTGTCACCAGAAAAGCACCCCCACACCATCACTCTTCCTCCAAGTTTCTTCTTCTTATTGGTGTCCTTTAGTAGCAATTCGACCATGAAGGCCTGATTCATGCAGTCATCCCTGAAAAGTTGATGTTGAGATGTGTCTGTTACTTGAACTCCGTAAAGTATTTATTTGGGCTGCAATCTGAAGTGCAGTTAACTCTAACAAACCTATCCTCTGCAGCAGAGGTCATTCTGGGTCTTCATCTCCTGTGGCAGTCCTCATGAGAGCCAGTTTCATCATAGTGCTTGATGGTTTTTGCGACTGCACTTGAAGAAACTTTCAAAGTTCTTAACATTTTCCGAATTGACTGACCTTCATGTCTTAAATGACTGATGGACTGTTGTTTCTCTTTGCTTATTTGAGCTGTTCTTACAGACTTACAGTTCTTATAGACTTGGTATTTGACCAAATATGGCTATCTTCTGTATACCACCCCTACCTTTTCACAACACAACTGATTGGCTCAAACGCATTAGGAAGGAAAGAGGATTTCATTCACTTGCTATCTGGCACTGTAAACAAACGCATGCTAGAATCAAGGAAGGAACGAGAGGACAAATTATCAGCTAGGGAGGAGAGTAGTTAGCAAGCTAAATTAGATTGACAGGGTTTCTACTAGATAGCACAGCCACAAAGTTAAATTGGCTATATTGTAACAATTCATGAGAACATAATATGTGTTAATGGTTTAAAATCTCATTTTAAGAAGAGACATTTTAGAACTAGACAGGGTTTATGACTTTGTGACTCTAGTAATGACCATTTGCCGGGATTCCGATCATAAAGAAGGTGTCGCAGCGGTCCTTCTAGTTGGCAAATTTTGTTTCAAACTCTGTCATAAATGTCTGGCATTCATGCGTAATGCACACTGGCACTTCAACAAGGAAACAGCACTGTGCTTCAGACAAACACACAAGATTAAGTCTGAGGCTTGTAACATCAACAGTGCTAAGTGGCTGTACTACAGAAACACCGCTAACCAAACAACAGTGCTAGGTGGCTGTACTACAGAAACACCGGTCATCGTCGTGGGAAGGACGCATTGTTAAAAACTTTTGTAAACAACTGGTTGCAGTAAAGAGCCAACCTGGATACTAAGGAGATCCTGAGGGAAGTCGACGAGTAACAACAGCTTTATGCTATGGAGGAACAACATACTCCATCATGGAAAGATATGGCTACCTCACAAAAGAACTCTAACCCGACAAAAAAAGAAAGACATATTCATCTACAGACACGGATGATATACTTACCGTTGAAGTAGAGCCTAGTGCTCTGGCTGGAATCCATGCAACACTGGAAAAGTTGTGTGAGGAGGTTGCAAGGCTGAGGGGGTGTTTGGAGTTTAGCCTGAGTGAAATTCTCACGCTCCAAGTGGAGAACAAGGCACTCACTGCCAAGGTAAAAATCCACGATTCCAAAATGGATTGTCTACTCATGTAAAACAGGGTGATGAGGGAATCGCTACTAGACATACAAAGCCGTAGCATTCGTGAAAATCTAATATTTTCTGGGATTCCTGAGGACGCATCCAATAATCAGAGGGTGCGATCAGAGAATTCATGCAATCCACCTTGAAACTTCCTCTAGAGACCGTAAACAAGGTGGCTTTCCACCGAGTACACAGACTTGGAGCTCGGAGCGACAGACCAAGGGTCCCCGACCTATCATCGCAAAATTTGAACACTACCAACAAAAGGAGTTGATCAAAAGCAGGGGAAGGGAACTTAAAGGGATCAAATTCGGTCTCAATGACCAATTTCCACGGGAGATAAACGAACGTCGCAAGAGGCTGTATCCTGTACAGAGGCAACAGAGGTAGAGGGGTAAGCGTGCCTTTCTCATTGTGGACCAAGTCTTTATAGATGGACAGCTATTCCGTGACAGCTCCATAACACCATGGCTGTACTAAATTCTACAGGGACTTCAGGTTACGAAAATAAAGTATGGAAACTGTAAAAAAATCTGAAGATTATGAAGTGGATATGAACACATACGTACTCAATTACATGCTCGCTTACACATACGGACTTGACCTCGCTCTCTTCTCTCCCTCTCTCTCTAATGTTGAGGACTGTTCTATAATTTCATATGTTTCTTGTCTGTCTTTTCTATGTCTTTGTCTACATGTTTACAACAAGCAAGGGGAAGATATCAGAATATTGACATTGGGGAATAATAGCATATTGTACGGGATACATTTGTACTGTAGTGAAGCCGTCTCTATAGTAATGCAAGGCCTCTTTCATGATCATGTGAAACATCATTTGCTATGGAAATGCTGGGTTGTGTTTTTCAATGATGTTGAAGGTAATTATGATGCAACTATGACGTTGATACAATATGGATTGCAATTATCATCCTCAATATTAAGGCTATACGCACTACATGTTACACACATAGACACTCAACCATGCAAATTGGTGGGGTTATTTTTTATTTGGACATCACAAATTATAGTCTTATTCTTAAACAGATATCGTACACACACACTAAATCACATCCAATATCATACACACCTAATCAGTTTTACTAGAAACATAATGTAACGGCTGTCTTCTGTAGAAATGGACCAAGGCGCAGCAGGTATGTGAATACTCATCTTTAATTAAAATAAAGAAGTAAAGCATCCACTTAACAATGCAAAGAAAGTGACAACAGCTACAGTTCTGCAGGCTAGAAACGCAGTGCAAAAACAACCACCCACAACCCCAAAGAAAAACACACACACCTATATAGGACCTCCAATCAAAGGCAACTATACACACCTGCCTTCAATTGGAAGTCCAATCATCCACCCAACATTTAACCAACACAAACATGCCACGTCCTGACCCAACTACACCCTCTACTGGTCAGGACGTGACAGTACCCCCCCCCTCAAGGTGCAGACCCCGGGATGCACCTAAAAAAAGGAAAACACACACAAAAAAAAAAAAACCCAACAAAAAGGAACACCTAAACAATAAGGGAGGGAAGGGAGGGTGGCTGCCGTCACCGACGGCACTGTGCTACACCCTCCCTCCCCAACCCACCTATCCTGGAGGTGGCTCAGGTGCAGGACGTGGACCTCGCTCCACCTTCGGCGTCGCCCACTCTGTTGGCGCCGATCGCTGCGCCGGGCAGACGGGCCACTCGGGCTGACCCTGGCAGACGGGCCACTCGGGCTGACCCTGGCAGACGGACCACTCGGGCTGGGTCGGTAGGCATGCGGGCCACTCGGGCTGGGCCGGAAGGCATGCGGGCCACTCGGGCTGGGCCGGAAGGCATGCGGGCCACTCGGGCTGGGCCGGAAGGCATGCGGGCCACTCGGGCTGGGCCGGAAGGCATGCGGGCCACTCGGGCTGGGCCGGAGGGCATGCGGGCCACTCGGGCTGGGCCGGAGGGCAGGAGGACCACTCGGGCTGGACCGGAGGGCAGGAGGACCACTCGGGCTGGACCGGAGGGCAGGAGGACCACTCGGGCTGATCCTGACAGGCCGGGCACCCTGGCAGATCAGGGCAGGCGGGCACCTCTGGCAGAACAGGGCAGTCCGGCCACTCTGGCAGAACAGGGCAGTCTGGCCACTCCGGCAGCTCAGGGCAGTCTGGCCACTCCGGCCGTCCAGGGCAGTCTGGCCACTCCGGCAGTTCAGCGCAGTCTGACCTCTCTGGCGACTGTTGACTGGCGGGCAGCTCTGACGACTGTTGACTGGCGGGCAGCTCTGACGACTGTTGACTGGCGGGCAGCTCTGACGACTGTTGACTGGCGGGCAGCTCTGACGACTGTTGACTGGCGGGCAGCTCTGACGACTGTTGACTGGCGGGCAGCTCTGACGACTGTTGACTGGCGGGCAGCTCTGACGACTGTTGACTGGCGGGCAGCTCTAACGACTGTTGACTGGCGGGCAGCTCTGACGACTGTTGACTGGCGGGCAGCTCTGACGACTGTTGACTGGCGGGCAGCTCTGACGACTGTTGACTGGTGGGCAGCTCTGACGACTGTTGACTGGCGGGCAGCTCTAACGACTGTTGACTGGCGGGCAGCTCTGACGACTGTTGACTGGCGGGCAGCTCTGGTGATGGTTGACTGGAGGGCAGCACTGACGACTGTTGACTGGCGAGGCTGGGTTGACACACTAGACTCCTGATGCGTGGGGCTGGTATAGGACGTGCCAGCCTGGAGACACGCACCTCCATGCTAGTGCGTCTGGCGGGAAACACCGGACCGAAAGGGCGCACTGGCGGTCTTGAGTGCAGGGTTGGCATCACCCCTTCCGGCTCGATGCTCCCCTTGCCCTGGCACCTGCGGGGCGCTGGTACTGGGCGAACTGGGCTGTGCGTCCGTATAGGCGAGATGGTGCATACCTCAGCGTAACATGGCGCCCTCCACCTCGTACGCACCTCCCTGTAGTCACGGGTAGCTGGCTTACTGCTCCTCCCTGGCCTGGCCAAGCTACCCGTGTGCCCCCCCCAAAAAAAATCTTGGGGCTGCCTCTCGGGTTTCCTAGCCAACCGTGTTCCAGCGTAACGTTCCCGATGGTTCCTCTGTCCAGCTGCCTCCACTCTCCTGAGTGCCTCCACCTGTTCCCATGGGAGGCGATCCCTTCCGGCCAGGATCTCTTCCCAGGTGTAGGCTCCCTTGCCGTCCAGGACGTCCTCCCATGTCCATTGTTCCCTTTTTCTCTCCTGTGGCTTCCTCCTCTTCTGCTGCTTGGTCCTTTGGTGGGTGGTTCTGTAACGGCTGTCTTCTGTAGAAATGGACCAAGGCGCAGCAGGTATGTGAATACTCATCTTTAATTAAAATAAAGAAGTAAAGCATCCACTTAACAATGCAAACAAAGTGACAACAGCTACAGTTCTGCAGGCTAGAAACGCAGTGCAAAAACAACCACCCACAACCCCAAAGAAAAACACACACACCTATATAGGACCTCCAATCAAAGGCAACTATACACACCTGCCTTCAATTGGAAGTCTCAATCATCCACCCAACATTTAACCAACACAAACATGCCACGTCCTGATCCAACTACACCCTCTACTGGTCAGGACGTGACACATAATATCTGGTCTCAATTTTCTAACATCTGTGGCATTGGCTCACAGGCAAACAGGCAAGGGAATAAAACAAATATTGCTAGAACCTATTTCTTGAATTTTAATTATCAAACATTTGAAAGCTCTAATTTTGACCGTCATAATACCTCTTATGGTAGTAACTTTACAAGCACTAATTATGGTCAATATATACTGAGAATAGTATCTAGTTATGGTAAGGGGTGAAATAAGTATAGCCAGTTATAATTGTAATGGTTTAACGGTTTAGCAGATTATTAAAAAAAGATCAGTCTTTACGTTGCTTAAAGAAAAGGAATATAACATATAGTGCTTCCAGGAAACTCACTCTACATCCTTAGATGAAGTTGCGTGTAAAAAGGAATGGGGTGGTGAAATAATTTTATATCATGGACAAAGGAACTCAAAAGTTGTGATGATATTAATTAACAAAATAGTCAGGAAATAGTCAGCAAATAGTCAGGAATGATTCGCAAGGAATGTGGATATTTTTTATTATGAAAGTGGACGAAAAAGATATTTAGCTCATTAATCTCTATGGTCCAAATCAGGTTGATCCATACTTCTTTGAAAATATTTATACCAATTTATTGAACTTACAGGCAAACAAATGATCAAATCATTATGGTGGGAAGAGTTAATGGACCGTAAAGGAAATCACTCTACAAACTATCATCACTGTGCCCTTAAGGAAATCACAAATGTTATGGACACATTAGAAATAGTGGATATTTAGAGACTAAAAAACCCTGACCTAGTGAGATATACATGGAGGAGACTTAATCAAGCTAGTCACCTTGACTACTTTCTAATCTCTTTCTCTCTTGCATCCAAGGTTAAAAAAGTTTTAAAAGGAGACGGCCCCTTACTAGTGAAATGCAAAGCACTTAGAATTAAAAAGGTTTTACCAGATATTGTTCATCCTGATCAGACAGGATGTTTTTTTTACATGGACTATACACTGGAGATAATATACGACAATTACTAGAAATAATAGAACATCATCAAACATCTAGGAAGCCAGACCTGGTATTTATAGCGGATTTTTAAAAGGCCTTTGATAAAGTAAGACTGGATTTTATTTATAAATGCCTGGATTTTTTTTCGATTTCGGTGATTCTCTTATAAAATGGGTAAAACTAATATATTGCTACCCCAGGTGTAAAATAGCAAATAGCGGCTACTTCTCCGAGAGTTTTGAATTGTCAAGAGGAGTTAAATAAGGTTGTCCGCTGTCACCATATCTATTCGTTATGGCCATCGAAATGCTAGCTATTAAAATCAGATCCAATAACATTAGAGGATAAGAAATCCAAGGCTTAAAAACAAAGGTATCCATGTATGCCGATGACTCAAGTTTTAAATAAGTCCGCAAGCTAGATCCCTGCAATGTCTCATTGAAGATCTATATGACTTTCTGGACTCTCTGGACTAAAACCAAATGATGATAAGTGTACAATATTACATATTGGATCTTTAAAAAATACAACTTTTACATTACCCTGCAGTTTACCTATAAAATGGGCTGACGGTGAGGTAGACATACTTGGTATTCATATCACAAAATATATAAATGAGCTCTCCACAATGAATTTCAATAGTAAACTTATGGAAAAATTGCCCTGATTAACTCCTTGGTCATAGCTTAAATTCTTGTTAATATAACTGCACTGTCCAATTTACAGGAGTGATTACTGTGAAAAAATGCCATGCTATTGTTTGAGGAGAGCTCCGAACAACAAAACACTTTTTTCACCGAGATAGGTTTGATAAATTCACCTCTGAAGGTGAATTGCGTACTTACATTCTGAAATCTTGCTCTGATTTATCATCCAAAGGGTCCCAGAGATAACATGAAGTGTCATTTTGTTAGATCAAATCCTTTTTGATATCCTAAAATGGTCCATATATCATGCACGATCGATTTTGTATTTCCACTCTTTCAATTTGCAAAAAAGGGAATCTCTGAAAATCTCACCCTAAACGTTGTTTCAACGAGTCAAATCACATTCAAATGTATTCCTCAGAGATCCTAGAAGGTAACAAGACTTCACTATATCATTAGGGGTGTAGTATATCCTATAGGACACCATATTTGGTCAGAGAGCGACGCCTTCATGGCACGCCGATGACGCGGGTGGCCATCACTTGAACGACTGTATCTTTGTCAAATAAGCACCAATCTGGCTCAAACAACGCTAACTAGATAGTCAATGAGCTGGGCTTTTCGGAAGTATCTGGAAATCATGTATATGTCGTAAAATGTAGCTACTAACCTTGTATGACAGCATGCCTTTTCATTTTGGTCAAAAATTATAATTATTTTCAGAGTTATGAAGTTATGAAAACTGATTGTTTTGCAAATGTTGAACTTATACTGCTCAAAAAAATAAAGGGAACACTTAAACAACACATCCTAGATCTGAATGAAAGAAATTATCTTATTAAAGACTTTTTTCTTTACATAGTTGAATGTGCTGACAATAAAATCACACAAAAATAATCAATGGAAATCCAATTTATCAACCCATGGAGGTCTGGATTTGGAGTCACACTCAAAATTAAAGTGGAAAACCACACTACAGGCTGATCCAACTTTGATGTAATGTCCTTAAAACAAGTCAAAATTAGGCTCAGTAGTGTGTGTGGCCTCCACGTGCCTGTATGACCTCCCTACAACGCCTGGGCATGCTCCTGATGAGGTGGCGGATGGTCTCCTGAGGGATCTCCTCCCAGACCTGGACTAAAGCATCCGCCAACTCCTGGACAGTCTGTGGTGTAACGTGGCGTTGGTGGATGGAGCGAGACATGATGTCCCAGATGTTCTCAATTGGATTCAGGTCTGGGGAATGGGCGGGCCAGTCCATAGCATCAATGCCTTCCTCTTGCAGGAACTGCTGACACACTCCAGCCACATGAGGTCTAGCATTGTCTTGCATTAGGAGGAACCCAGGGCCAACCGCACCAGCATATGGTCTCACAAGGGGTCTGAGGATCTCATCTCGGTACCTAATGGCAGTCAGGCTACCTCTGCCGAGCACATGGAGGTCTGTGCGGCCCCCCAAAGAAATGCCACCCACACCATGACTGACCCAACGCCAAACCGGTCATGCTGGAGGATGTTGCAGGTAGCAGAACGTTCTCCACGGCGTCTCCAGACTCTGTCACATCTGTCATGTGCTCAGTGTGAACCTGCTTTCATCTGTGAAGAGCACAGGGCGCCAGTGGCGGATTTGCCAATCTTGGTGTTCTCTGGCAAATGCCAAACGTCCTGCACGGTGTTGGGCCGTAAGCACAACCCCCATCTGTGGACGTCAGGCCCTCATACCACCCTCATGGAGTCTGTTTCTGACCGTTTGAGCAGACACATGCACATTTGTGGCCTGCTGGAGGTCATTTTGCAGGGCTCTGGCAGTGCTCCTCCTGCTCCTCCTTGCACAAAGGCGGAGGTAGCGGTCCTGCTGCTGGGTTGTTGCCCTCCTACGGCCTCCTCCACGTCTCCTGATGTACTGGCCTGTCTCCTGGTAGTGCCTCCATGCTCTGGACACTACGCTGACAGACACAGCAAACCTTCTTGCCACAGCTCACATTGATGTGCCATCCTGGATGAGCTGCACTACCTGAGCCACTTGTGTGGGTTGTAGACTCCGTCTCATGCTACCACTAGAGTGAAAGCACCGCCAGCATTCAAAAGTGACCAAAACATCAGCCAGGAAGCATAGGAACTGAGAAGTGGTCTGTGGTCCCCACCTGCAGAACCACTCCTTTATTGGGGGTGTCTTGCTAATTGCCTATAATTTCCACCTGTTGTCTATTCCATTTGCACAACAGCATGTGAAATTTATTGTCAATCAGTGTTGCTTCCTAAGTGGACAGTTTGATTTCACAGAAGTGTGATTGACTTGGAGTTACATTGTGTTGTTTAAGTGTTCCCTTTATTTTTTTGAGCAGTGTATAATATGGCTACTAATACTTGGAAAGCTAAATCAAAGTCCAAGTATACGGATTTGACAATATTCTTGCAGAAAAATTTAATATGACTGCGAATGTTTCCTTCACAATTTCCCCAAATGTACCTGGGGACTTCACACTAAAAGTCTTGTAGTTCACTCATACTTCAAGGTATCTGAAACTTTGCACATACACTGCTGCCATCTTGTGAACACTTATCGGAATTACAAGCAGAGTGACGGCTAGAACTAGGACCTTTCTCTTGCATTTCAAAAATGGTGGTAGAAAAAAACCATTTAGTTTTTTGTTGTTGTATTTTCTTCTACCAGATCTATTGTGTTATATTCTTCAACATTCAATTCACATTTCCACAAACTTCAAAGTGTTTCCTTTAAAATGTTACCAAGAATATGCATATCCTTGCTTCAGGGCCTGAGCTACAGGCAGTTAGATTTGGGTATGTCATTTAGGTGAAAATTTAAAAACGGGGCTATCCCTAAGAAGTCTTAATAGGGATAGGTGTCCCGCTAGCGGGACCAAAGTTGACAATATCCGGGGAAATTGGAGGGCGCGCAATTCAAATAAATATTTGTAATATTAAACTTTCATGAACATACAAGTGTCTTATATCATTTAAAAGCTTACCTTCTTGTTAATCTAACTGTGTTTTCAGATTTCAAAAAGGCTTTACGGCAAAAGCATACCATGCGATTGTCTGAGGACGGTGCCCCACATCAACATATTTTTCAACCAGCACAGGCTTCACAAAATCACAAATAGCGATTAAATAAATCACTTACCTTTGCAGATATTCCTCTGATTGCAATCCCAAGGGTCCCAGCAACAACATGAATGGTCATTTGTTCAATAAAATCCTTCTTTATATCCCAAAAAGTCAGTTTAGTTGGCGCCATTGATTTCAGTAATCCACTCGTTCAACATGCTGACAAAGGAGTCCAAAAAGCTACCACTACACTTCGTCCAAACAAGTCAATCAATGTTTCTATTTAATCCTCAGGTACTCTAAAATGTAAATAAACTATAATATTTCATACGGAAAGTAGTATGTTCAATAGGGTAGGAAAATCCATAAGCGCTCCCTCGCATGCCAAAAGACTGATTTTCTTCAGGTGGTCCCCTAAAAAAACCTCCAAATACCTGTTAATTCTTCCAAAAACAAGCCTGAAACCTTGAATATAGACAGTTGACATCTAGTGGAAGCCATAGGAATTGCAATCTGGGAGACGGATTTACATAGAAACAATAGAAAGCCATTATAAGAGTCTGGGAGCTCAAAAAAAACAAAACAATTCCGGTTGGATTTTCTTTGGATTTTTGCCTGCCATATCAATCTTGTTATAGTCTCAGACATTATTTTAACAGTTTTAGAAACCTCAAAGTGTTTTCTATCTAATGCTATCAATTATATGCATATCCTGGCATCTGGGCCTGAGTAACAGGCAGTTTACTTTGGGCATGTCAGTCAGGTGGAAATTCAGGAAACTAGACCTTATCCCAGAGAGGATTTAGGTGCCTTTAATAGTAGTAGGTGCCAGGTGGACCAGTTTATGTCAAGAACTGCAAAGCAGCTGTTTTTTTTTGCACTCAACAGTTTCCCTTATGTATCAAGAATAGTCCACCACCCAAAGGACATCCAGCCAGTGTCCATCCGTCGAATTGGTGTGTGTGTGTGTGTGTGTGTGTCTCTACCCTCGCACTGAGCTCAGTAGGGGTACCGACGATTGCTGGGAAGCCAACCATCCGGGTGAGCAATTAAATAGAAATAGACAGCATGAAATATGGTTATTACTGTTAAACAAAAGGCACATTTAGAGAATTGAGCAGATAATTGTCATTCTTTCTCCCACACAGCTGTTATTTGTCCCCCTGTATTTTGTTAACTTAATGTCTCGCGGTAATAATCGACTGAGGAGAGGGCAGAAGCTTTCTATTTACATTTTTAATTACCGTGACTTTTGACACTGTGTGATTTTCCAGTTTCACTTAACTTAAATGACTTTAAATAATGTTTATTAGGTTAATGTGTCTTCTAGCACATTATGCTCAACATACACTTTTTGGTGTTTCTTAGTTTATTTTTGCTAAGTTTGTGAATTCAATTCGGTTAGTAGTCAAATAATCACAATAGAATCAAGGTATTTATAAATTGAAATATTGAGATGTTAAGATATTAATAATTTAATAGACATTGATTAATTTGTTTTTAATAGGCTGTGCCATTTCGTAACAAGGTGTGTGGAAAAAACCCTTACAAAAGAAATCATATGAAATAAATCACGTGAAAAGTGTCACAAGGGAAAAACAGACATGTGTGAAGTTTCACATAGATTTTTCACATTTTTCTCATGAATAAGAAATATGTATTTTTAACACACTTGAATCATTATACTCAGGTAAGCTAAGTAACCTTTTTACAGAATGGAATTGAAGAATTTGAAATTCTATATGTGACCCGATTCAGGAAACCAGGCGTATGTCGCAAGTCACGTCTTCATAGGAGAGCCGTTTGAACGTAAAACATTTTTTTGGCAGAAATGCCTTCTCGATCATGTAAACTTTCATGTGCCTTTATAACTAACTTGTATGCCATTTGTAAATACGAATAAAATTGTTAAATGACGCGCCTTGTTGGTTAAGCCACAGAAAAAGGCTGCAACCTTCCCACTAGCCATGAGTGGCTGAGATAATGAATGGGCTGGACATGCCGAGGGATGAGTTCGGATTGGTCTGCCATATAGAATGCTTCTGTCTATTTGAGCTTGTCAGTCTGTGTTGGTAATCCTGTCGAAAACTGCTTTTTAAAAAATGTATTGTGTAGTGGAGCTGAATAAGTGTTGCTCTCCACTTTCTGGAGGATCAAGTTTTGAAATCAGTGGAATTAGAGTATGATAGCTAAAGAGATGGAGAAAACACCTGTCTCCAGATTACATCTTCAAACTAAGGGCAACCGTGGTATGGCATTCCTGACAGGGAGACACATCCATCATGCATGATAATGTATACAGGTAAACTAGTCTAGCGTTAGCTAGCTACATTTTCAGATTTTACACGATTCTAATTTGGACAGAAAGTGGTTTCATTTCAAGCTAAACTGTACTGTTAGCTAGGTAATGAGATCCTAATGTTAGCTAGCTACCATTGAACCTGGTTGGTTATTTCCCAGCACTGTGGCATTGTTGGCACTGTTCATTGTTGTTTAACTAGCTAATGTTAGCTGGCTGGCTTGTTTGCTAACGTTAAGTGATGTGTGTACAACACCCATTGAATATGGCCGGTGTCAGTAAACGTTTGCAAAAGAGCATAATGAAATTGTTGCCAGCAGAGCTGGTTAGGCTGTTTTCATGTTATCCAATCATCGGCCAGAGCGTCAAGTTTGCGCTCCGAGAGCGAAACGAGATGGGTGGGGCTAAAGCTTAAGAGGGTGTGAACGATGCTGAATGGGTGTAGACAAAGAAGAGCTCTTCAGTAGATACCAAAACATTCTAAGGTCATTTTCTCAGAAGTGAGTTTACAAGTTGATCAACTTTAAAAGCAGAATTACTTTCCCATTGTTCCTCAAATGCAGTGTATGATATACTATGTTGTAGCTCTGAGTCTTTACTTTAATCCAACGTAAAAAACACTATTTCAAATTTTAATACATAAGACCGAATCCAGGTGAATCACATATGTGGAAACATTACTCTTGCAGCACATTAACACCAGCTTTTCACATGCAAGGAGAATAACACTATTTCACCACCACATGTGAAAGTTACATTTTCACATGAATGTTTCTTACATATTTGTATTTGTATTTATTATGGATCCCCCATTAGCTGCTGCCAAAGCACAAGCTACTCTTCCTGGGGTCCAGCAAAATTAAGGCAGTTTATATAATTTTCAAAACATTACAATACATTCACAGATTTCACAACACACTGTATGCCCTCAGGCCCTCAGGCCCCTACTCCACCACTACCACATATGTACATCCAAGGGCCAGCCGTGCTGCCCTGTTCTGAGCCGATTGCAATTTTCCTAAGTCCTTGTTTGTGGCACCTGACCACATGACTGAACAGTAGTCAAGGTGCGACATAACTAAGGCCTGTAGGACCTGCCTTGTTGATAGTGTTGTTAAGAAGGCAGAGCATCGCTTTATTATAGACAGACTTCTCCCCATCTTAGCAACTACTGCATCAATATGTTTTGACCATGACAGTTTACAATCTAGGGTTACTCCAAGCAGTTTAGTCATCTCAACTTGCTCAATTTACACATTATTTATTACTAGATTTAGTTGAAGTTTAGGGTTTAGTGAGTGTTTTGTTCCAAATACAATACTTTTAGTTTTAGAAATATTTAGGGATAACTTATTCCTTGCCACCCACTCTGAAACTAACTGCAGCTCTTTGTTGAGTGTTGCAGTCATTTCAATCATTGTAGTAATCATTGTAAATCTAACAAGACAACCCCCACAATCATTTTATCATCAATTTCTCTCAGCCAATCACCAGTCATTTGTGTACGTGCTGTGCTTGTTGAGTGTCCTTCCCTATTAGCATGCTGAAATTCAGTTGCCAATTTGTTTACTGTGAAATAGCATTGTATCTGACCAAACACCATTTTTTCCATAAGTTTACTAAGGGTTGGTAACAGGCTGATTGGTCGGCTATTTGAGCAAGTGAAGGGGGCTTTATTACTCTTGGGAAGTGGAATGACTTTCAGCTTCCCTCCAGGCCTGAGGGCACACACTCTCTAGTAGGCTTAAATTGAAGATGTGGCAATATCGTCTCCTATTATCCTCAGGAATTTTCCATCCATATTGTCAGACCCCGGTGGCTTGTCATTGTTGATAGACAACAATATTTTTTTTGCCTCTTCCACACTGACTTACGGAATTCAAATTATGAAATTCCTGTCTTTCATAATTTGGTCCAATCTACTTGGATGTGTGGTGTCTGCGTTTGTTGCTGGCATGTCATCCCTAAGTTTGCTTATCTTGCCAATGAAAAAGGCATTACAGTGGGCTATCAGTGGCTTTGTGATGAATGAGCCATCTGATTCAATGAATGAAGGAGCCGAGTTGTATTTTTGGCCAAAAATTTCATTTAAGGTGCCCCAAAGCTTTTTACTATTGTTCTTTATATAATTTATCTTTGTTTCATAGTGTAGTTCATTTTTATTTAGTTTAGTCACATGATTTCTTAATATGCAGTATGTTTGTCATTCTGTTGGGCTGCCAGACTTAATTGCCATACCTTGTGCCTTATCCCTCTCAACCATACAATTCCTCATCAATCCAAGGGGATTTAACAGTTTTTACAGTCATTTTCTTAATGGGTGCGTGCTTATTAGTAAATGGAAAAAGTAGTTTCATAAATGTGTCAAGTGCAGCATCTGGTTGCTCCTCATTACACACCACAGACCAGCAAATATTATTTTCATCATCAACATATGAATCACAACAAAACGTATTGTATGACCTCTTATACACTATATTAGGCCCAGCATTTGGAACTTTGGTTTTCCTAGATATGGCTATTATATTGTGATCACTACATCCTATGGATTTGGATACTGCTTTAAAGCAAATATCTGCAGCGTTAGTAAAGATGTGATCAATACATGTTGATGGTTTAATTCCTGTGCTGTTTGTAACTACCCTGGTAGGTTGACTGACAACCTGATCCAGGTTGAAGGCATTGTTAAGAGTTTGACGTTTTTTCCTGATTGGGCAGCTTGATGATAGCCAGTCAATATTTAAATCACCCAGAAAATATACTTCTCTGTTGATATCACATACATTATCAATGTCACGACTTCCGCCGAAATCGGTCCCTCTCCTTACTCGGGCGGTGTTTGGCGGTCGACGTCACCGGCCTTCTAGCCATTGCTGATCCACTTTTCATTTTCATTTTGTTTTGTCTTTGTTTTACACACCTGGTTTCAATTCCCCAATTACATGTTCATTATTTAACCCTCTGTTTTCCCCATGGTCTTTGTGCATGTTTGTTCGTTGTTAAGTGATCGGTATTTCTGTGAGCTGGTGTGTTTCCCAGCGTGGAAATTATTGTTGGTTTATTTTCGAGTAAAGTTACGTTTTTACTCAGTTCTGTGTCCTGCACCTGACTTCGTCCGACCCGCCACACACTGACACTTGACAATCAAGCATTTCACACATATTATCCGGATACTGACTGTTAGCAGTTGGTGGTTTATAGCAGCTTCCCACAAGAATGGGCTTTAGGTGAGGCAGATGAACCTGTAGCCATATTACTTCAACAGTATTTAACATTAGATCGTCTCTAAGCTTTACAGGAATGTGGTTCTGAATATAGACAGCAACACCGCCTCCGTTGGCATTTCTGTATTTTTGGTAGACGTTCTAACCATACAGCTACCACTGTATTATCAAAGGTACTTTCTAAGTGTGTTACAGAGATAGTCAGAATATGAATGTCATCTGTTACAAGCAAGTTCTGGGACCTTGTTTCTTAGACTATATGGGCTATTTTTAGCACTTTTCTGGGTTGCTCGATTGTTTTTAATGCTTTACTGGGAAGCTTATCAGAGGTAGATTTACTCATGTTATTTACATTGGAGCTGATAGTGCAGGGTGAGCTGCATAAAGTGTTCTTCCTACTATTGCACACCACCTCAGTGGTAACAGTGGAACTCTGGTTTATAGGCTCATGATTACTGCTTACAATAGCTGTAGGATAAACATATTTATTCGGTGCAATTAGGGGTACATAAATTAAATTACTTACATTGTGTTTGCCAATGCCCCTAAGATCATGTACATTTGATGCAGCATTATGACGACTCATTGTCCCAATGGTAGGGATTAACTGAGCTGGTCTTGTATCATTTACCTGTCATTGTTTCAACGAAGCCCTGAAATGTGTGGACAGAGTGACGTGATTGTTTTTACATGTGAAAATGTAATAACATGAAAATCAATACGTGTAAGTGAGATTTTCCCATGTGGAGTTTGATTTTCACATGTTATCTTTCAATTCCACATGTGAACGTGAGATTTTCACATTGATTATCACGTTAACTTGCAATTCCACATGTGAACGTGAGATTTTCACATTAACATTTTCACGTGAAACTGCATATCACAGATTTGATTCGGCTGAAAGCAAATATTATGGATTGAGAGAGAGATGTCGGAAACCTTACAAAAAAACCTTGAAATTTAAACTCGACGTGAAAAACAGCTATTACGAAAATGCTATTTTCACATGTTTTTGTTGTAAGGAGAGTTCGGACATCTCGCTATCCTCTCTCTCTCAATCTATAATACTAGCATTCAGCCAAATCAAATCTGTGATATTAATTTTTCACATTTAAATGTTCTTGTCGCCTCACCTCTCGGGACAAAGAATTTCTCTCTCCTCAAAATTGTGAACGATTTCTAATGTATTTATAATATGTATTTATAATATACCTTATTTCAGTCTCAACAGCATGCAAATGTGAATATGAATCATCCTTTATATAATTTATATGAATCACCCATACTACCCACAACCAAAGGGGGGTGCCAACCAAATATTTTGCTGGTCCACATCCTAACACATTTGGGTGGGTGGGTGGGTGTGTGTGTGGGGGGGTGGAGTGAGTTAAGCAAGGGAAAGGGAGAGAGAGCGTTGGTTTGTGTGTGTGAGGTATTGTGGTGAGTTTATATCTGTGAGGAAGTGTGTTAGATCACATGAGTGTGTAAAAATGTGTGAGTGGGGGGGCACATGTATTTACATAAGGCAGTGAGAGAGAGTCACTTGGCTCTGTCATATCCTCACATGGTCTCTCCTATCATTGCTACGCAGACGACACACAATTAATCTTCTCCTTTCCCCCTTCTGATTACCAGGTGGCGAATCGCATCTCTGCATGTCTGGCAGATATATCAGTGTGGATGACGGATCACCACCTCAAGCTGAACCTCGGCAAGACGGAGCTGCTCTTCCTCCCGGGGAAGGACTGCCCGTTCCATGATCTCGCCATCAGGGTTGACAACTCCATTGTGTCCTCCTCCCAGAGTGATAAGAGCCTTGGCGTGACCCTGGACAACACCCTGTCGTTCTCCGCTAACATCAAGGCGGTGACCTGATCCTGTAGGTTCATGCTCTACAACATTCGTAGAGTACGACCCTGCCTCACACAGGAAGCGGCGCAGGTCCTAATCCAGGCACTTGTCATCTCCCGTCTGGATTACTGCAACTCGCTGTTGGCGGGGCTCCCTGCCTGTGCCATCAAACCCCTAGAAACAGACTCAATGCTGAACATGACCTCCATGTTGCGCTGTCAAAAACCCAGAATAGACAACCTGTGTGATTTGATCAATCAGTTTATTACAGTTCAGAATAAAAAATATATATTGTATTTTAACAGCAACAGTTCTAACCTAGACATTTTTTCAACAATACTTCCTACAGTAAGATGTACAGTAGGCCTGATTTTTTTCATCTGTACAGTTACTTAGGGTTGCACTATCAAATACTCAACCTGTGTGATGTGATCAATGAGTTTATTCCAGTTAAAATGTAACATTATTTATTGTATTTTAACAACAACAGTTCCAACCTAGACAGATGTAGAGAGTGTTTTTAATGGGAAAAAATAAGTATACATAGCTATTTATAAGGGTATTTCATTGTTATTTGTTTTTGGCTTAAGGGCAATGAAATGTACCAGTATTTACGTATAGTTGCATATTTTCATAAGCTTGGGTCTCAGGAAAACAGAATTTCTAATTTGGGTCCCAGGCTGAAAAAGTTTAAGAACCACAGTTTATCAACGTGCAACAAAAAATACGTTTGGACAATGAGCACTTGTCTCTCAAAACATCGTTACAGTTGTTTAGCTAGCTAGCCAATTGTAGACATATTTAACGTTACATTGACATGAAATCAGTCAACACACCTCAAAACAAGACATGGTATCGAGAACACTGTTGCCAACTAATTTTCAAGGTAAGTTGCTAGAGGCAGGTTGATTTGTTGCTAAAAGTTGTTAAATGACGTTGTGATATCAATGCGTGATAATGTAAAACTGCGTCATTACGTTGAATACACAATAACGTTACTCAAATTGACTGGCCAGCTCTGCAAAAACTATGATTTGACATTTGTTCAGGTACAGGCTCCCACTCTTTTCTGTACTTCTGGCTGTACAATTTTGATTGAGACATGTTGATTGATGTTGTAAGTTCTGTTCAAGATCAAATATTCGTGAGCAACTATATTCATTGGGTTTGGCTCGTCGAAGCAGTACTGCTGCTGCTGCAGTCAGCCAACAATGATTTGCAATTTGCTGAAATTGCTGCTGCCTGTGCACGAGCTGAGCGCCTGCTGCTGACGTCACTCACAATGCACTTTTGCAGCCAGGCACGTGTGTTGTTACTGAGTGTGTGATAGAGAACATCGGTTTTGTGTCATTTTAGAGGGAAATTACGTGCATTTTAGCGTTTGAGTCACTTTTCAAAAGTTGCTAAAAGTTCCAAATACATTTTTAAAAGTAGCTACATTTGCTGCTTGGTGCTGTTTGAAAAAAAGTTGCCAGGGTAGTCTGAAAAGTTGCTAAATCTAGCAACAAAATTGCTAAATTGGCATCACTGATCGAGAACAATCTGAAACAAGTCACTTACGATTCCCCACATGGCAGTTTTTTGTCGTTGGTAGAATCACAACAACTTTGGCCGTTCTGACGATTGTAATTTACATAGGCTTTCTTGGGCAGATCAGGGCTTTTGGCACCGCTGGGATGCTACGCAGTAGCGGATCAGCAGAGCTTACGACTTCAGTCAGAATACTTCACTATTGTAGTCATATTTTGTCTCTACAGCAAGAGGGCGCCAAATGATCAGGTTCTGGTCAGTTATTGTTCAACATACAGGCCCGGTCCAAATACATTGAAAATGCATTCTTATATGTCTGAATTGGTGAAAGCTAACATTACAAGTTTTCCAAGAGCCATTATGTGGAGTGTGGAGCTTGCAATGCCAGTGTCGGTTCCCACTGGAGTCCTCCACACAAAAATCTATGCATGCTCTACTGTGGTTCGCTTTCAATAAAAGCATATACAAAATTATAATATAAACTAAGCACGTATTGTTCATCTTTCATGTCATACCATGGCATTCACACATAAAACAAGGAGGATGTTCCTTATCGTGGATGTAATGGCATGTTCAATAGAACAGATTCAATGAAACCAGAACACCTTTCAGGGTCATAGTAAAAGTCAGGGAAATGTCAGGGAGTGAGTCAACTCTTAAATTAACATGCCGTCTTATTATATGAAATCTAATGACAAACCAAACCAGTTTTAAATCAACCATGACTGTTTAGGGTGTGGCTAGTTATTGGAGGATGGCAACGCCTAAGACAACAATAAATAATCAGAAACATGATATCACATTTCACATATCCAAATAGAGTAAGTTGTACAATTCACATCTGATAAATATAAGTTAGGATTTGTTACGATTGGGTCACTGCAAATCGTTAGTTGGGATGTGTGCAACAAAAAAAAAGTATATCATTGGTCAAAACACTGACACACTGACTGGGGATGTTGCTCTTCGCAAGATGACACGTTTTCTCTAACTGAAAACATTTCTACCTGTACATGTGTTTTGTTTACTGTGGCACGTAGCCATCCTATAAGCAGGAAGGAGTTCTATCGAAATAATCCACTTCACAGAGGTTTAACGGGTCCTGGATAGAGGTCCTGGATGGCAGGAAGCTTGGCCCTAGTGATGTACTGGGCCGTATGCACTACCCTCTGTAGTGATGCAACCAGTCAGGATGCTCTCGATGGTGCAGCTGTAGAACTTTTTGAGGATCTGTAGACCCATGGGGGAATAGTTTTTGCCGTGCCCTCTTCATGACTGTCTTGGTGTGTTTGGACAATGATCGTTTGTTGGTGATGTGGACACCCAAGGAAATTGAAGTGCTCAACCTGCTCCACTACAGCCTCTTCTATGAGAATGGGGGCGTGCTCGGTCTTCCTTTTCCTGTAGTCCACAGTCATCTCCTCTGTCTTGATCACGTTGAGGGAGAGGTTGTTATCCTGGCTAGAGGTCGACCGATTAATCGGAATGGGCGATTAATTAGGGCCAATTTCAAGTTTTCATAACAATCGTTATTTTTGGCCACCGATTTGGCGATTTAAAAAAAAAAACTAATTTTTACAAATGTAATTTTTTTTTACACCTTTTTTTAACTAGGCAAGTCAGATTAAGAACACATTCTTATTTTCAATGACGGCCTAGGAACAGGGGTTAACTGCCTCGTTCAGGGGGGATTCGTTTTTGCATCCTTCTGGTTACTAGTCCAACGCTTTAACTACCTGCCTTACATTGCACTCCACAAGGAGCCTGCATGGCAGGCTGACTACCTGTTACGCGAGGGCAGCAAGAAGCCAAGGTAAGTTGCTAGCTAGCATTAAACTTATCTTATAAAAAAACTATCAATCTTAACATAATCACTAGTTAACTACACATGGTTGATGATATTACTAGTTTATCTAACGTGTCCTGCGTTGCATATAATCGATGCGGTGCCTGTTAATTTCTCATCGAATCACAGCCTACTTCGACAAACGGGTGATGATTTAACAAGCGCATTTGCGAAAAAAGCACTGTCATTGCACCAATGTACCTAACCATAAACATCAATGCCTTTCTTTAAAATCAATACACAAGTATATATTTTTAAACCTGCATATTTAGTTAATATTGCCTGCTAACATGAAATTGTGTCACTGCTCTTGCGTTCATTGCCTGGCTCGTTGCGAACTAATTTGCCAGAATTTTACGTAATTATGACATATCATTGAAGGTTGTGCAATGTAACAGGAATATTTAGACTTAGGGATGCCAGCCGTTAGATAAAATACGGACCGGTTCCGTATTTCACTGAAAGAAAAAAACCTTTTGTTTTCGAGATGATAGTTTCCGGATTCTACCATATTAAGGCTCATATTTCTGTGTGTTTATTATATTATAATTAAGTCTATGATTTGATAGAGCAGTCTGACTGAGCGGTGGTAGGCACCAGCAGGCTCGTAAGCATTCATTCAAACAGCACTTTCGTGTGTTTTGCCAGCAGCTCCTCGCAATGCATTGCGCTGTTTATGACTTCAAGCCTGTCAACTCCCAAGATTAGGCTGGTGTAACCGATGTGAAATGGCTAGCTAGTTAGCGGGTGCGCGCTAATAGCGTTTCAAACGTCACTCGCTCTGAGACTTGGAGTAGTTGTTCCCCTTGTTCTACATGGGTAACGCTGCTTCGATGGTGGCTGTTGTCGATGTGTTCTTGGTTCGAGCCCAGGTAGGAGCGAGGACAGGGACGGAAGCTATACTGTTACACTGGCAATACTAAAGTGCCTATAAGAACATCCAATAGTCAAAGGTATATGAAATACAAATCGTATAGAGAGAAATATTCCTATAATAACTACAACCTAAAACTTCTTACCTGGGAATATTGAAGACTCATGTTAAAAGGAACCACCAGCTTTCATATGTTCCCATGTTCTTAGCAAGGCACTTAAACGTTAGCTTTCTTACATGGCACGTATTGCACTTTTACGTTCTTCTCCAACACTTTGTTTTTGCATTATTTAAACCAAATTGAACATGTTTCATTATTAATTTGAGGCTAAATTGATTTTATTGGTGTATTATATTAAGTTAAAATAAGTGTTCATTCAGTATTGTTGTAATTGTCATTATGACACTTTTTTTATTCAAATCGGCCGATTTAATCGGCATCGTTTTTTTTTAGCCCTCCAATAATCGGTATCGGCGTTGAAAAATCATAATCGGTCGACCTCTAATCCTGGCACCACATGACCAGGTCTCTGACCTTCTCCCTATAGGCTGTCTCATCGTTGTCGGTGATCAGGCCTACAACTGTTGTCGCCAGCAAACTTAATGATGGTGTTGGAGTCGAGCCTGGCTATGCAGTCATGAGTGAACAGGGAGTACAGAAGGGGACTGAGCACACACCCCTGAGGGGCCCACGTGTTGAGGATCAGCATGGCAGATGTGTTGTTACCTACTCTTACCACCTGGGGGCCGCCCATCAGCAAGTCCAGGATCCAGTTGCAGAAGGAGGTGTTTAGTCCCAGGGTCCTATGGTATTGAACGCTGAGTTGTAGTCAGTGAATAGCATTCTCACATAGGTGTTCCTTTTGTCCAGGTGGGAAAGGGCAGTGTGGAGTGCAATAGAGATTGCATCATCTGTGGATCTGTTGGGGCGGTATGCAAATTGGAGTGGGTCTAGGGTTTCTGGGATAATAGTGTTGATGTGAGCCATGATCAGCCTTTCAAAGCACGTCAAGGCTACAGACATGAGTGCTACGGGTCGGTAGTCATTTAAGAAGGTTACGTTAGTGTTCTTGGGCACAGGGACTATAGTGGTCTGCTTGAAACAAGTTGGTATTAGACTCAGTCAGGGACAGTTTGAAAATGTCAGTGAAGACACTTGCCAGTTGGTCAGCGCATGCTCGGAGTACACGTCCTGGTAATCCGTCTGGCCCCGCAGCCTTGTGATTGTTGACCTGTTTAAAGGTCTTACTCACATCGGCTACGGAGAGTGTGATCACACAGTCGTCCGGAACAGCTGATGCTAACATGCATGCTTCAGTATTGCTTGCCTCGAAGCGAGCATAGAAGTAATTTCGCTCGTATATTAGGCTCGTGTCACTGGGCAGCTCGCGGCTGTGTGAGCTGGGCTTCCCTTTTTATGCAAGTAAAGTACGTAAAAAAATAAGTAAACTTGGATTCATGTGATGATATGTTCTGTGGTTCTCCCAATACAACTCGGGAAAGCATGCAGTTTATTAGGCTACAAATTAATTAAGTTAAGATGAACTTCACAGTGTGGTGAAAGTGCACAGTGATGAGCATGATTTTCCTTTCAATAAATATCAAAGGTCTTATTCTGGTGACATGCTGATCGATGCTGCCGCTGGACCTCGAAGCCAGTTCCACTGCATTGTTTCATTGTTCCCCTCTAATCAGCGACTGATTTAGGGACACCAGGTGTGTGCACTTAATTATCAGGTAGAACAAAAAACCAGCAGGCTCTGGACCTCGTAGAGTAAAAGTTGAATACCCCTGATGTAGGCTATACGCACAAAGTATCAGCTAACTGTTAGCTAGAGCACACGTGCCAATACCAGAGTGGGCACATTCGCTACACAGTACATTCGGAAAGTATTCAGACCCCTTGACCTTTTCCACATTTTGTTACGTTACATACTTCTTCTAAAATGTATTTAATATTTTTTTTCCCTCATCAATCTACACACAATACCCCATAATGACAAAGAAAAAACAGGTTTTTAGATTGTTTTGCTAAGTTTTAAAAAATAAAAACCTGAAATATATCACATTTACACAAGTATTCAGACCCTTTACTCAGTACTTTGTTAAAGCACCTTTGGCAGCAATTACAGCCCTGAGTCTTCTTGGGTATTTTCCCATTCTTTTCTGAGTTCCCAGTTCACAGTTGTTTTAAACGCGGAAATAGTGACGGCGTCAGCATCACTGGCTACTGACCTATTAAAAATGAATGTGTTCTTCAAGCATGTCAGGGAACTGTCTTATGTGGGACACCATACAAAAGGGATGACGAATAACATATGCCATGAGAAAAAAATGCTTACAGCTGCAGTATCTGTATTGGTTGGGAATGACAATACTAATGACCGATTTAAAATCTGTGTGTTCTTCAAACATGTCAGGTCCTGCGTTGCATCTTATATGTAACACCGAATGAAGGGATGACGACTAACGTCTACCACCAGAAAAAAATGCTGATAGGTACTGTATCAGTATTGGTTATGAAAGACAATTGCAATATTTGCACATTGTTGTATTAGCAGAACACTAAGGATGGTTTATTCTACATGGAACTGTTGCACTTGAAAGTTATCAAAACACTTTGTTTAGAATATCTACACAAGTTTTTGCGCTATTCTAATTTGCACTATTCTGATATTACTTTATAGTCTTCTGCTGGACCCATGGGTTGAGGCAAACTCTGTCATATCCAGGATGAAGTGTCATGCACTCCACCCCTCCTGCCACCTGACTGCACCTGTACGTACATGAAGACAGAACCTCACCCAGAGACCTGTGAATGTCGGTATGTGGTTAGACAGCCAAATCCTTAGAATATACCATAGAAATAGAATTGAATGCATTGCTATTTCTGGGACAGCTGAAGTTGTACCGAAGATTTGTATGCTACTTGTTCTATCTGTGGTTCTCCTTTACACACAACTTATTTGTATTTTTGCTAAGTAGTGTAGGCATACTGTCTTTATAAGCACATCAATATTACAGCAGAAAATGGTTTGTCTTTACATGAAAACATGTGTATACTTTAAATGCATACATTCAACAGCTGATGATACCAAAATGAACAAATGGCGGGAAATCAAGCATTAGATGCCTTTGCAGTATGAATAAGCTTAGTATGTTGATATTCATTGCTTACTGCATATGTTTTTACGGTACGCTCTAAATAATATGAAGTATGATTAGTAAACAGAAGTATGTACTTTTAGTAAGTAGTAGGCAAGACAGATATTGGATACGGACCATGCCTCTGGATTTGATGAATGTGAAATGTCAGATGAATATAAATATCTTCTTTCCCAGCACTGTCTCTAAGTAGGTTGGTATACAATATGAGTCTTAAATCTGGTCACACCCTAAAAAGTCACACCCTGGAAGATAAACATACTCTCTAAAACTTGTGTTGTGTTTGCACCTAGCAAGTACAATGGAATTGCGCACACATTACATCCATTTAAGCAGTCCTTATTTGTCAAGAAGGTTCTAATAGTAACAATTAGACATGTTGAGTCAGGCATCACTCTCAGGGATGTACAGGTTCAAAAGTGATACTCACATTTTGAAAGAAACTCACCCGAATTTCTTAACTAAATAATTTGGGTAACACTTTGTGAATGTTAAAGGTGCCATAACAACCTAATATTTAAAAATAATTCAAAAGAAAGCATAATAAGTTATTTTTTCATTACAGTATTAAGTAGCAGTATTGTTGCTGGTGTTGCTGACTGGATTAGTCCTGTGCACCACAAGGCTGTATTAGACTCTGCTGAGCTAAAGCCAAGGCATAAGCTTCTGGATCAATGGGTGTTAGGCCGGGTATCTGTAAAGTGCTTCCTGACCACCGCTGATGTAAAAAAGGCTTTATAAAATAAATGTGATTGATTTGATTGGCGCTAATACATGTCTTCAGGTATCAGGAAAGGTTACTAAACACATTACAATGTCATCAATTGCTCTGACCTGAGTTCAAATAGTATTGAGCCTGTCTGGAGTAGAGTGCCAGAAATATGTGGTTTGCTCTTTTGGGACTATTACAATGGTCCCAAGCTCAATCATCGACCACAGCTCATTAGAGTATTTGAAATATACTATTTATCCAGGTCTGGTTCCAACCCCTTCTGCCATTGTGTCCTTGAGCAAGGCACATAAACCACTGAACTGCTACTTGGGTACTGCTCTGAGGCTTACCTGATGCTCCCAGACTGTTGCGACCTGGCCAAGATAAAGCAAAGCAGTTCGACACATATAACATCACAGTTACACATGGAGTAAAACAAACATACAGTCAATAATACAGTAGAAAAATAAGTCTATATACAATGTGAGCAAATGAGGTGAGATAAGGGAGGTAAAGGCAATAAATAGGCCATGGTGGCGAAGTAAATACAATATAGCAATTAAAACACTGGAATGGTAGATTTGACAGTAGATGAGTGTGTAGTTGTTTTAGTCTACTCATAAAAGTGTGTTTGTCTTTCAAGAAATTCCACAAATTAACTTTTAACAAGGCACACCTACCCCATGAAGCTGGTTGAGAGAATGCCAAGAGTGTGCAAAGCTGTCATCAAGGCAAAGGGTGGAAGAAGAATCTCAAGTATAAAGTATATTTTGATTTGGTTACTACGTGATTCCATATGTGTTATTTCATAGTTTTGATGTCTTCACTATTATTCTACAATGTAAAACATTGTAAAAATAAAGAAAAACCCTTGAATGAGTAGCTGTCTCCAAACTTTTGACCGGTACTGAATGTGTGTGTATGTATGTAGGTATGTACATTATATGTCAATATACAGTGCATTTGGAATGTATTCAGACCCCTCGACTTTTTCTACATTTTGTTACGTTACAGCCTTATTGTAAAATGGATTAAATAGTTTTTTCCCTCATTAATCTACACACAATACCCCATAATGACAAAGCAAAAACACGTTTTTTGAAATTTTAGCAAATTTATAAAACCTAAAAACTGATATCACATTTACATAAGTATTCAGACCCTTCACTCAGTACTTTGTTGAAGCACCTTTGGCAGTGATTCCAGCCTCGAGTCGTCTTGGGTATGATATTACAAACTTGGCACACCTGTATTTGGGGAGTTTCTCCCATTCTTCTCTGCAGATCCTCTCAAGCTCTGTTAAGTTGGATGGGGTGCGTTGCTGCACAGCTATTTTCCGGTCTCTCCAGAGATGTTCGATCGGGTTCATGTCCGGGCTCTGGCTGGGCCACTCAGGGACATTCAGAGACTTGTCCCGAAGCCACTCCTGCGTTGTCTTGGCTGTGTGCTTAGGTGAACTTTCGCCCCAGTCTGAGGTCCTGAGCGCTCTGGAGAAGGTTTTCATCAAGGATCTCTTTATAAGTCTCTCTATAAGTTCCAGTTGAACACATCCTGTTGAACGCGGAACAAGGGAGAGCTCGGTTTGTTCTTTTGAGAAGTTTGTTGTTTTGAAAGTGTATTGGAAAGTTTCTTCGTAGCTAGCTAACTTTTTAGTTTGGATTCCGCTACGCATTTGACATCAGTTACTGGGACTGCTACTCTCTGTCTAGTGATCCTGCCGACCAAGGCCGGGTCTGAGGAGCTATTTGGCGTAGCAGCTAGCCTAGCTGCTTAATAGCTGCCTATCAAGCTAGCACGGTTCATTGAGGACTAGAATGTAGCCCGCAACGTGGTTAGCCATTGTGGCTGGGACCGCAGATTGTCACGGGTTTGTGGCTGTCTAGATCCCTGCTGTTTGTTGTGTTCAATCTTCCCTGTGACCTGCCATGTCTGGAACTGCGAGGAGTAACAGCGTAACATACGTTGCTAGCTACCATGGCAAAGACGAAAGCCGGCGGGAGTATTGTTGAGGAGTGGTGTCTCCCTATCACAGGTGAAGGATCTTTTAAACAAACAAAAAGAGTCCAGGACCTGAAGAACAATTTGCAGTTCTCCCAGGGTCAGCTCGATGAGGTGAAACAGGAGAACGGCAAGATGACAGCAATCGTAAGTCATTGAGAGAGGACATCAGTTATGTGTGTGAATCCATGATAACAATGACGGGTAAATCTCGAGGGACAATCAAGGCGGAACAACATGTTTGTGGACGGAATTGCAGAATCCCCACATGAGACCTGGATGAAGTCTGAGGAACGTATATCTTCCTCAACAAGGACTATCCTGAAGCTGTGCGGCAGAAGAGAAAATAACTTATCCCAGTCATGAAAGCTGTCAGAGCGCGGGGGACATTGCTTACATACGCTATGACAGGCTCATTGTCCACCCTCCCTCCCAAAAGCCTGGAAGGGATGAGAGAGCTTCAACCCCACAGCACACACACACACACACACACACACACCAATTGATTAACCTCTCTAGGGTAGGGGGCAGTATTTGCACGGCCGGATAAAAAACGTACCCGATTTAATCTGGTTATTACTACTGCCCAGAAACTAGAATATGCATATAATTGTTTGATTTGGATAGAAAACACCCTAAAGTTTCTAAAACTGTTTGAATGGTGTCTGTGAGTATAACAGAACTCATATGGCAGGCAAAAACCTGAGAAGATTCTGTACAGGAAGTGCCCTCTCTGACCATTTCTTGGCTTTCTACACTCTCTTTATTGAAAACTGAGGATCTCTGCTGTAACGTGACACTTCCTACGGCTCCCATAGGCTCTCAGAAGGCGCAGAACGTTGAATGATGACTTTGCAGCCCATGGCTGAAAAACAGTAGCGCATTTGGTAAGTGGTCGATCTGAGAACAATGAGACGGGGGCGCGCGTGCACGTGAAGAGTCCATTTTAGATTTTCAGTCTTTGAACGAAAACAGGGTTTCCCGGTCGGAATATTATCGTTTTTTTACAAGAAAAATCGCATAAAAATTGATTTTAAACAGCGTTTGACATGCTTCGAAGTACGGTAATGGAATATTTCGAATTTTTTTGTCATGATACGCGCCGGGCGCGTCACCCTTCTTTACCATTCGGATAGTGTCTTGAACGCACGAACAAAACAGAGGATATTTGAACATAACTATGGATTATTTTGAACCAAACCAACATTTGTTATTGAAGTAGAAGTCCTGGGAGTGCATTCTGACGAAGAACAGCAAAGGTAATCCAATTTTTCTTATAGTAAATCTGAGTTTGGTGAGTGCCAAACTTGGTGGGTGTCAAAATAGCTAGCCCGTGATGGCGAGCTATCTACTCAGAATATTGCAAAATGTGCTTTTGCCGAAAAGCTATTTTAAAATCGGACATAGCAATTGCATAAAGGAGTTCTGTATCTATAATTCTTAAAATAATTGTTATGTTTTTTGTGAATGTTTATCGTGAGTAATTTAGTAAATTCACCAGAAGTTTGCGGTGGGTATGCTAGTTCTGAACGTCACATGCTAATGTAAAAAGCTGTTTTTTGATATAAATATAAACTTGATTGAACAAAACATGCATGTATTGTATAACATAATGTCCTAGGAGTGTCATCTGATGAAGATCATCAAAGGTTAGTGCTGCATTTAGCTGTGGTTTGGGTTTATGTGACATTATATGCTAGCTTGAAAAATGGGTGTCTGATTATTTCTGGCTGGGTACTCTGCTGACATAATCTAATGTTTTGCTTTCGTTGTAAAGCCTTTTTGAAATCGGACAGTGTGGTTAGATTAACGAGAGTCTTGTCTTTAAAATGGTGTAAAATAGTCATATGTTTGAGAAATTGAAGTAATAGCATTTCTAAGGTATTTGAATATTGCGCCACGGGATTCCGCTGGCTGTTGAGTTGGTGGGACGCAAGCTAGAGGTTAATAATGCCACTTTAATAATGTTTACATATCTTGCGTTACTCTTCCCATATGTATATACTGTATTTTATACCATCTATTGCATCTTGCCTATGCCACTCAGTCATTGCTCATCCATATATGTATATATTCTTATTCCATCCCTTTACTTAGATTTGTGTCTATTAGGTAGTTGTTGTGGAATTGTTAGATTACTTGCTAGATATTGCTGTACCGCCGGAACTAGAAGCACAAGCATTTCTCTAAACTCGCAATAACATCTGCTAACCATGTGTATGTGACCAATAACATTTGATTTGATTTTTTACTGTTAGTGTTCAGTGCAGCCTTTGATATTGTAACCTGTTGTTGAAGAAATGTATGTGTTATGGCTTTTCAACCCTTGCCATATCATGTATTCAGAGCTATCTATCTAATAGAACTCAACGGGTTTTCTTTAATGTAAGCTTCTCTAATGTCAAACATGTAAAGTTTGGTGTAGCACAGGGCAGCTCTCTAGAACCTCTACTCTTTTCTATTTTTACCAATGACCTGCCACTGGCATTATACAAAGCACGAGTGTCCATGTATGCTAATGATTCAACCATATACGCATCAGCAACCACAGCTAATGAAGTCACTGGAACCCTTAGCAAATACTTGCTGTATGTTTTGGAATGGGTGGCCAGTAATAAACTGGTGCTGAACATCTCTAAAAATAAGAGCATTGTATTTGGTACAAATCATTCCTTAAGTTCTAGACTTCAATCTGGTAATGAATGGTGTGGCTGTTGAACAAGTTGAGGTTACTAAATTACTTGGTGTTACCTTTTAGATTGGAAACTGTCATGGTCAAAACATATAGATTCAATTGTTGTGAAGATGGTGAGAGATCTGTCCATAATAAAGTCATTTTTGACCACACTCCAAAAAGCAAGTTCTGCAGGCTCTAGTTTTGTCTTATCTTGTTTATTGTCCAGTCGTGTGGTCCAGTGCTGCAAGGAAAGACCTAGTTAAGCTGCAGCTGGCCCAGAACAGAGCGGCACGTCTTGCTCTTCATTGTAATTGGAAGGCCTGATATAAATACTATGCATGCCAGTCTCTCTTGGCTAAGAGTTAAGGAGAGACAGACGACATCACTTCTTTTTATAATAAATATTTATCCCAAATTGTTTGCATAGTCAACTTACACACAGCTCTGACAAACACAATTACCCCACCAGACATGCCACCAGTGGTCTTTTCACAGTCCCCAAATACAGAACAAATTCAAGAAAGTGTACAGTATAATATAGAGCCATTATTGCATGGAACTCCGTTCCATCTCATATTGCTCAAGTGAACAGCAAACCTGGTTTAAAAAAACAGATTAAGCAACTCCTCACAGCACAACGCCTCTCCCCTATTTGACCTCGATAGTTTGTGTGTATGTATTGGTATTGATATGTAGGCTACGTGTGCCTTTTTACATTTATTTTTAATAATGTAGTTCTGTCCTTGAGCTGTTCTTGTCTATTAATGTTCTATATTATGTCATGTTTCATGTTTTGTGTGGACCCCAGGAAGAGTAGCTGCTGCTTTTGCAACAGCTAAAGGGGATCCTAATGAAATACCAAAATACTTTGCTCTGTTGATCTTTCCCTCGATCCTGACTAGTCTCTGCCGCTGAAAACATCCCCACAGCATGATGCTGCCACCACCATGCTTCACCGTAGGGATGGTACCAGGTTTCCTCAAGATGTAACGCTTGGCATTCAGGCCAAATAGTTCAATCTTGGTTACATCAGACCAGAGAATCTTGTTTCCCATGGTCTGAGAGTCCTTTAGGTGTCTTTTGGCAAACTCCAAGCGGGCTGTCATGTGCCTTTTGCTGAGGAGTGGCTTCCGTCCATAAAGGCCTGATTGGTGGAGTGCTGCAGAGATGGTTGTCCTTCTGGAAGGTTCTCCCATCTCCACAGAGGAACTCTCAAGCTCTGTCAGAGTGACCATCGGGTTCTTGGTCACCTCCCTGATAAAGGCCCTTCTCCAATCAAGTTGTAGAAACATCTCAAGGATGATCAATTTCGAGTCTCATAGCAAAGGGTCTGAATACTTAAAAAACAGTTTTCGCTTTGTCATTATGGGGTATTGTGTGTAGATTGATGAGGATTTTTTTTTATTTAATCCATTTTAGAATAAGGCTGTATCGTAACAAAATGTGGAAAAAGTCAAGGGGTCTGACTACTTTCCTAATGCACTGTATACATTCTGAACAAAATGATAAATGCAACATGTAAAGTGTTGGTACCAATTTTAAAACTTCTTCAGGATTGATGGGTCCCCCACGGGACGGTTGAGCTAACGTAGCCTAATGCGATTAGCATGAGGTTGTAAGTAACAAGAAAATTTCACAGGACATAGACATATCTGATATTGTTAAGCTAACTGCACTGTCCAATTTACAGTAGCTATTACAGTGAAATAATACCATGCTATTGTTTGAGGAGAGTGCACAGTTATGAACTTGAAAAGTTATTAATAAACTAATTAGGCACATTTGGGCAGTCTTGAACCATACAATGGTTCATTGGATCAGTCTAAACCTTTGCACATGCACTGCTGCCATCTAGTGGCCAAAATCTAAATTGCGCCTGGGCTGGAATAATACATTATGGCCTTTCTCTTGCATTTCAAAGATGATGGTACAATTTTTTTTAAAATTTTCTTTGTATTCTCTTTTACCAGATCTAATGTGTTATATTCTCCTACATTCATTTCACATTTCCTTTCAAATGGTATCAAGAATATGCATATCCTTGATTCAATGCCGGAGCTACAGGCAGTTAGATTTGGGCATGTCATTTTAGGTGAACATTTTTAAAAATGGCTCGATCCTTTAGAGGTTATTAATTAATGAGCTGAAATAAAAGGTCCCAGAAATGTTCCATACACACAAAAGCTTATTTCACTCAAATTTTGTGCACAGATTTGTTTACTTCCCTTTTAGTGAGCATTTCTCCTTTGCCAAGATAATTCATCCACCTGACAGGTGTGGCATATCAAGAAGCTGATTGAACAGCATGATCATTATCACAGGTGCACCTTGTCACACAACACAATGCCACAGATGTCTCAAGTTTTGAGGGAGTGTGCAATTAGCATGCTGATTGTAGGAATATCCACTAGAACTGTTGCCAGAGAATTTAATGTTAATTTCTCTACCCTAAGCCACCTCCAACATCGTTTTAGAGTTTGCATACTCACCAGACATGTCACCCATTGAGCATGTTTGGGCTGTTCTGGATCGTTGTGTACGACAGCATATTCCAGTCCCGTCAATATCCAGCTACTTAATACTGCCATTGAATATGAGTGGGACAACATTCCACAGGCCACAAGCAACAGCCTGATCAACTCTATGCAAAGGAGATGTATTGCGCTGCATGATGCAAATCGTGGTCACACCAGATACTGACTGGTTTTCTGATCCACATCGCTACCTTTTTTAAGGTATCTCTTGCCAACAGATGCATATCTGTATTCACAGTCATGTGAAATCCATAGATTAGCGTCTAATGATTTTATTTCAATTAACTGATTTCCTTATATGAACTGTGTAACTCAATAAAATATTTGAAATTGTTGCATGTTGCGTTTATATTTTTGTACAGTGTATATTATTCTTATTAACACAAGTTCAACTCACTATAAAACTATAAATCTGGATATCCAAGATGATTTCCTCTGTTGTTCGGTTCACCATGTGGGGTCATTGTGACCCTCAATCATAGTTAGCAGCTGATTACAAAGTACCTTGACATCTCTTTTGTTAGAGATTCATGAACGGAATCTACCTTTAAAAGAAACAGCTACGTTATGTTAGTTAAAATATATTGGAATTAGCAAGTATGTGAGTGTAGGACTGTTAAATAAAAAAAAGTCTGGGTGATCACTTTAGGCCACTGATGAAATAAAATTAATGGCTCAAAAGTTAAGCAAATTATGTGTAATGAAGCAAGTTTTGGGCTATAGAAAATCTTGAAAAATGTTTGTCACCTGACCAGTTTTCAATACAAGAAGGTCAGTAACTGGGGAACTAACAATTGTAATTATACTCTCAAAGAGATTCACCTACCCATCTTTTGTTCCTCCCTTTTTCACATTATGTTTTGTCCCTCCCACAAGTTCTTCAGAACACCTAACCAGTTTTCTTTCACCTGACCGGTTTTCAATAACTCGGCAGTATCTTGTGGAAAAAACAAAAGCAATATTATCCATATACTGCATATTATTATATAACATAGCAGTGACCCCACCACTTTTGAAAACAGATGGGGAATGAGGCTGGATAAATGTATGCAAGGAAATTCATGGATGCATGGAATGACCGTCAATGAAGTAAAAATGATGAGGATCAAGGCAGGCTTCAAAATATTGAAATGCCTTTATTGCAGTGTAGTTTCATGTTCAATAGAACAAATAAAAAAAAAATATTTGAACACCTTTCATCATTATAGCAGTCGTCAGGCAGAGATACAAGTAACCACTGTGATTATTATTATTTGACCCTGCTGGTCATTGTCACGTCCTGACCAGTTTAGGTATTATTTGTATTGTAGTTTGGTCAGGATGTGGCAGAGGGTATTTGTTTTGGTTGGTTCGGGGTGGTTGGTTGTGTTTAGGGTGTGTGATTTGTTAGTTCTGGGTGTTGGGTATGTTCTAGGTTGTATTTTCTACGTTCTGTCTAGTTTAGTTTTTCTATGTTTAGGTTTGGGTGTGGACTCTCAATTGGAGGCAGGTGTTTCTATTTTCCTCTGATTGAGAGTCCTATATATAGGTATGTGTTTGGGGTTGTTAATTGTGCGTAGTTGTATTTCGCACTGCTGTTATTATTGTAGCCTGTGAAACTGTCGTTCTTTGTTTTCCGTGTTCACGTTTATTTAATAAATTATAATGATGAGCACGCAACCCGCTGTGCCTTGGTCCTCTCTCTCCTACGACAGCCATTACAGTCATCTATGAACATTTCAACATCTTAGCCATGTTCTGTTATAATCTCCACCTGGCACAGCCAGAAGAGGACTGGCCCTAGGTTCTGGCCTTTCTAGGGAGTTTTTCCTAGCCACCGTGCTTCTACACCTGCATTGCTTGCTGTTTGGGGTTTTAGGCTGGGTTTCTGTACAGCACTTTGTGACATCAGCTGATGTAAGAAGTGATTTATAAATACATTTGATTTGATTTAAATAAAAATGCAATATTCTGTTATGTAATATTATAACAAACCAAACCAGTGTTCAATCAACCATGATTATAAAGGGTTTGGCAAGTCACAGAATTAGTCATCTGTGGACAGCAACAGCTAAGACAATAGTAAATGATCAGAAACGTGAAATCACAGTTCACGTATCCAAAATAGTGCTAAGTGTAAGTGTAAGAGTAGGTTGTACAATTCACATCGGATAAATATAAATTGTTGCGGATTGTTACAATTGGGGTCCCTGCAATATGTTTGGTTCGGAGTTCAACATAGGTTGGCGGTCTCAAAATGGTCTCTCAATAGCCATTTTGTACGGCTCACATCCTTAGGTTGTCCCCTGTCCTGGGGAAATGTAACCACTCAAATTCATAGACTGTTATGGATGCAAGAATTAATACTTACCAATCCCAGATTGTCCATTTAAAGACTGCCCAATCACTTTTTTAATTAAAAATGTTTTTATTCAGCCACGAGATAAAGATTTATATTAATTTCTCCAAAAATATTATCTGTGAAGTCTAAAAATTAAAGGGTAGCACACAAAAGTCATAGACAGAATGTCAGAATGATTATTATTTAAAAAAAAAATATATTTTCTAGCAGGCACACACGGATGTTTTGGTGTCAATCTTCAGTTTAAGTAATCAATGTTAAATCATTTTAGCATCTGAAAAAAGTGCCATACAAATATATTATTCTTATTAATACAATTAATGAAGTCCAACTGAAATCTGGAAATCCAAGATGATTTTCTTCATTGTTGAACTCACCATGTGGGGTCATTGTGATCCTCAGTCATAGTTAGCAGCTGATTACAAAGTACCTTGGCATCTCTTTTGTTAGGGATTCATTAACTGAATCTACTGATTATAGAAACAGCTAGGTTATGTTAATAATATATATACGAATTAGCAGGCGTGTGAGTGTAGGACTGTTAAATAGAAAAAGGCTGAATTATAACCTTAGGCCACTGACTAAATAAAAGTACGTTTTTGACTATAGAAAATGTAAAAAAAAAATAATAATTGTTGCCTGACCAGTTTTCAATACAATAAGGTCATTAAGTGGGGAAAACGAAATTGTTATTATACTCGCAATCCGATTCACCTACCCATATTTCGTTCCTCCCTTTTTCATATTATCTTTTGTCCCTCCCAAAAATTTTTGTCATAACACCTAACCAGTTTTCTTTCACCTGACCAGTTTTCAATACCACGTCAGTATCTTGGGAAAAAACAAAAACAGTATTATCCACAAGACCTTTCACATGCATTCACCCGCCCATCCATTGTCCCTCCCTTTTTTCATAATCTTTCTTATATTTTGTGCCTCCCAAAATATTTACGTCACTTGAAAGGTGAAGAATTTGTGGCATCAAAACAGCCCTAGAGTAATATAAATAGAAACTAGAAAAACATTGGCATGACAGTATACATATGAACAGTTCAATTGTAAGCTTGAAATGGCAAACACAACTACAAGGATAATAACATTTTAGAGTGGATAGAAGCTAGATATTGTGATTGTTTATTGTCATTGACCAATTCCTTCCTCAATTGATATTTGGAGAAATTACAGAAATAAGGAGACTGGCAGTAAAGTGTTTTCTGTAGGTAAGTAATGACCTTTACTGTATAATGTAATATATACATGGAAAAGCTTTGATTTTTTTTACATTTTATTTGCACACAGTAAAAAAATATAAAATATAACACAAGGTATGTACACATGTCACATGAGGAAGAGAAACCCAAAATGGGCTTATAAGAAAGGATACAAATCCTAAATGGATAATGTAAATAAAAAACATAGAAACTATGAAGTTTATGGTTATTATGTATGTGTTAAAAATGAACTTATCCACTTTTGATGAACTACAACTATTACTGTCACAGAATATATATAGGATTCAGAAATTCTGGCAGACCATTTGGAAACTTGAAATTACTTTTCCTCTTTTATGAAGTAACGGTTACATGATTTAAGTGATATACATTCATCAGTATAATGTATGGATGTGGATTCCTTTCAAAATAATTAAGTACGCTTACAGTATTGTTATGTGTGAGAGGATATTAAGCATAATTATTTATCCCCGTCTTCTTTATACGAATACAATAACATGTAGCCAAGTCCTGTGCTGTCATAATGAATGACACAAACATATCTCCCATCTAAATCTACCACATTCCATATGTTTTTTAAGCAGTAATAGGCTGATTTCTCTTGACAAAATGCAACCCTAATGTATTATTAGATGTATTATGTGTTATATTTGGAAAAACACTCCACTTTTGATGAACTGAACCTATTACTGTCACATAATATGTATAGGTTTCAGAGTGAATTGCTGGGTGCTGGTAGACTGTTTGAAAACTAGAAATTACTTTTCTTCTTTTATGAAGTAACATCATTGACATGCTGCAGTAAAAGGCAGATTTCTTATAGAAAAAATACAACACAAATTTTGATTTTCCTATAAAATTTCACTAGGGTGTATAAATCCCGTGTGGCTCAGTTGGTAGAGCATGGTGTTTGCAACGCCAGGGTTGTGGGTTTGATTCCCACGGGGGACCAGTATGGAAAAAATGTATGAAATGTATGCATTCACTACTATAAGTCGCTTTGGATAAGAGCGTCTGCTAAATGACTAAAACATATATATTTTTTAATCCATTTTTACAGCAGCCTACTATACAAAAAAGTATAGAAAACTTTTTGAGATCTTTATACCGCTTGATCTGGCACACCTAAATGAATTCAAGTGCATACGTTTCCTTACCAAGTTACACATTAAGTTTAACTTGAATGGAGTCCACCATTGCACATTAATAGTGGTTCATATGAACAGTCAATAAAATTGATATTTTTTATTTCTGTTCAGAAAACAACTGCATCAACTGGGTTCAAAATGAAGGCACAGAAAGTGACAGCTACTTTCACCATGGGTATGTAGTACACTAAATTTCATGTTTTACTAAATGCTAACTTCATGTCAACTAGTGTATTAATCCTGAATCAAAATATAAATGATCAGAAAGGCAGGATGGTGACAGAAAATACCATATCCAATTTGGATAATGTAATTAAATCATCAAATGAAATGTATTTATAAATCCCTTCTTACATCAGCTGATGTAAGCCCAATTGTAACAATCCGCAACAATTTATATTTATCAGATGTGAATTGTACAACCTACTCTTACACTTACACTTAGCACAATTTTGGATACGTGAACTGTGATTTCACGTTTCTGGTCATTTGCTATTGTCTTAGCTGTTGCTGTCCACAGATGACTAATTCTGTGACTTGCCAAACCCTTTATAATCATGGTTGATTGAACACTGGTTTGGTATAATATTACATAACAGAATATTGTATTTTTATTTAAATCAAATCAAATGTATTTAGAAATCCCTTCGTACATCAGCTGATGTCACAAAGTGCTGTACAGAAACCCTGCATAAAACCCCAAACAGCAAGCAATGCAGGTGTAGAAGCACAGTGGCTAGGAAAAACTCCCTAGAAAGGCCAGAACCTAGGAAGAAACCTAGAGAGGAACCAGGCTATGAGGGGGGGCCAGTCCTCTTCTGGCTGTGCCGGGTGGAGATTATAACAGAACATGGCTAAGATGTTCAAGTGTTCATAGATTACCAGCAGGGTCAAATAATAATAATCACAGTGGTTGCCGAGGGTGCAACAGGTCAGCACCTCAGGAGTAAATGTCAGTTGGCTTTTCATAGCCGATCATTCAGAGTATCTCAACCGCTCCTTCTGTCTCTAGAGAGTTGAAAACAGCAGGTCTGGGACAGGTAGCACGTCCGGTGAACAGGTCAGGGTTCCATAGCCGCAGGCAGAACAGTTGAAACTGGAGCAGCAGCACGGCCAGGTGGACTGGGGACAGCAAGGAGTCATCAAGCCAGGTAGTCCTCAGGCATGGTCCTTGGGCTCAGGGCTCGAGAGAGAGAAAAAGATAGAGAGAAAGAAAGATAGAATTAGAGAGAGCATACTTACATTCACACAGGACCCCGGATAAGACAGGAGAAATACTCCAGATATAACAGACTGACCCTAGCCCCCCGACTCACAAACTACTGCAGCATAAATACTGGGGACTGAGACAGGAGGGGTCGGGAGACACTGTGGCCCCATCCGACGATACCACTGGGCAGGGCCAAACAGGCAGGATATAAGCCTACCGACTTTGCTAAAGCATAGCCCACACACCACTAGAGGGATATCTTCAACCACCAACTTACCATCCTGAGACAAGGCCGAGTATAGCCCACAAAGCTCTCTGCCACTGCACAAAACAAGGGGGGCGCCAACCCAATTATTGTCACGTCCTGACCATAGTAAGTGGTTATTTTCTATGGTAGAGTAGGTCAGGGTGTGACGGGGTGTTTGTCTATGTTTTGTATTTCTATGTTCAGTTTCTAGTTTTGTATTTCTATGTTGGTTTTGTTTGGTATGATCTCCAATTAGAGGCAGCTGGTCGTCGTTGTCTCTAAATGGAGGTCATATTTAAGTTGATGTTTGTCCCACCTGTTTTTGTGGGTGATTATTTGTGAGTAGTGTTTGTTTCTCCTCTGCGTCACGGTTTGTTATTTTGTAGATTTCAGTTATTTGATGTATTGCATACTTTTCCCAGATTAAATAAATATGTGGAACGAAACACACGCTGCACTTTGGTCCGATCCTTTCGACAGCCGTGACAGAATCACCCACCACCAAAGGACCAAGCAGCGTGGTATGGATCAGCAAGACAAATGGACTTGGGAGGAGATATTGGACGGGAAAGGACCCTGGAGGCAGGCTGGGGAGTATCGCCATCCTAAGGAGGAGATTGAGGCAGCAAGAGCGGAGCGACGATACTACGAGGCGCTATATCCACCAAGAGGCAAGTGCGAGAGGCACCCCCAAATATTTTTTTTGGGGGGGGGCACATGGGAAGATTGGCAGAGTCAGGTTGGAGACATGAGCCAACTCCCCGTGCTTACCGTGGTTAGCAAGTGACCGAGCAGGCACAGTGTTATGCGGTGATGCGCACTGTGTCGCCAGTGCGCACTCACAGCCCGGTGCGCTCGGTGCAAGCTCCTCACCGTTACCGTGCTAGAGTTGGCCGTCAGCCAGGAAGAAGTGCGCCAGCTCAGCGTATCTGGTCTCCAGTGTGTCTCTTCGGCCCAGGTTATCCTGCGCCTGCTCTACGCACGGTACCCGCCATTCACCAGCACAGCCCAGTTCGTCCTGTGCCAGCGCTCCGCCCTTGCTGGGCTCAAATAACCATCCAGCCAGGACGGGGTGTGCCAGCCCTAAGCTCCAGACCTCCAGTGCGCCTCCACGGCCCAGTATACCCTGTGCCTGCCCTGCGCACCCAGTCTCCTGTGCGTCTCCCCAGTCCGGTGAGACCGGTTCCAGCTCCACGTATGAAGCCTCCAGTGATGATCAATGGTCCGAAGCCTCCAGTGATGATCCATGGCCCGGAGCCTGTAGTGATAATCCATGGCATGAAGCCTCCAGTGATGATCCATGGCCCAGAGCCTGTAGGGATGATCCATGGCACGAAGCCTCCAGTGATGATCCATGGCCCGGAGCCTGTAGGGATGATCCATGGCATGAAGCCTCCTGTGATAATTCATGGCCTGGAGCCTCCAGTGATGGTCCATGGCACAAAGCCTCCAGTGATGATCCATGGCGCGGAACCTGTAGTGATGATCCATGGCACGGAGCCTGCCATGACGGTTCCCAGTCCGGAACATACAGAGACGCTCTCCAGTCTGGAGCCTCCAGCGACGCTCTCCAGTCCGGAGCCTCCAGCGACGCTCTACAGTCCGGAGCCTCCAGCGACGCTCTCCAGTCCGGAGCCTCCAGCGACGCTCTCCAGTCCGGAGCCTCCAGCGACGCTCCCTAGTCCTGAGCCTCCAGCGACGCTCCCCAGTCCGGAGCCTCCAGCGACGCTCCGCAGCCCGGAGCCTTCAGCGGCGGCCTGCAGCCCGGAGTCTTCAGCGGCGGCCTGCAGCCCGGAGTCTTCAGCGACGGCCTGCAGCCCGGAATCTCCAGCGGCGGCCTGCAGCCCGGAGTCTTCAGCGCCGGCCTGCAGCCCGGAGTCTTCAGCGCCGGCCTGCAGCCCGGAGTCTTCAGCGCCGGCCTGCAGCCCAGAACCTCCATCGGCGGCCTGCAGCCCAGAACCTCCAGCGGCGGCCTGCAACCCAGAGCCTCCGGCGATGATCTACAGTCCGGTGGTACAGAAGCAGAGGGATCAGCGGGTGGAGCTGGGGTTACGCCTCGAACCCGAGCCGCCTCCTCCACGTGGGGATGCGCTGGATAAAAAGGTTCTGGGTACTGCACCTGAGCCGCCATAGACATTCGTCACCCACCCTACCCTCCCTTTGTGTTTTTGTTATTTGGGGGGGGTGTTGTTTTAAAAAAAATATATAATAATTGTGTAGGTGCGGTCAGAGTCCGCACCTTTGGGGGGGGGGGAGGTACTGTCACGTCCTGACCATAGTAAGTGGTTATTTTCTATGGTAGAGTAGGTCAGGGCGTGACAGGGGGTGTTTGTCTATGGTTTGTATTTCTATGTTGGTTTTGTTTGGTATGATCTCCAATTAGAGGCAGCTGGTCATCGTTGTCTCTAAATGGAGGTCATATTTAAGTTGATGTTTGTCCCACCTGTTTTTGTGGGGGATTGTTTGTGAGTAGTGTTTGTTTCTCCTCTGCGTCACGATTTGTTATTTTGTAGATTTCAGTTATTTGATGTATAGCATAGTTTTCACGTATTAAATAAATATGTGGAACGAAACACACGCTGCACTTTGGTCCGATCCTTTCGACAGCCGTGACAATTATACTAATGAGCAATGATGTATTTTTTTTTGCATATGATGTTACAATGCATATGATTTTTTTCAAATATGTTTCTATTTTGACATTTAGTGTGGGAAATTTGAAATGTTGCCTAATCTAATGTCAAATGTCACACCTCGTTTAAATACATACATATTAAAATGGAAAATGACTAAAGTGTAAGAGGTAAACATAATCACACTGCTATATATTACTTTAATTATATTAACACACTACTGTAATGAAAACAGTGATATCTTATAAACAAACAAAAAATACAACTCAAGTATGTTAATCTCAGTAAGGTATTATCAGTGCCTTTAGAAATTATTCACACCCTTTCACTTTTTCCATGTTGTTGAATTCCAGCCTGAATTTAGAATGGATTAAATTGAGATTTTTATACCACTGGCCTCGACTCAATACCCGATAATGTCAAAGTGGAGTCATGTTTTTCAATTTTTTTAAACAAATTAATAAAAAATGAAATGCTGAAATGTCTTGAGTTTATAAGTATGCAACCTCTTTCGCTATGGCAAGCCTAAATAAGTTCAGGAGTAAAAATGTGATTTACAAGTCACATAATAAGTTGCAAGGACTCACTCTGAGTGCAATAATAGTGTTTAACATGATTTTTGAGTTACTAACTCATCTCTGTACCCAACACATACAATTATCTGTAAGTTCTCGAGCAGTGAATCTCAAACACAGATTCAACCACAAAGACCAGGAAGGTTTTCCAATGCCTCGCAAAAAAAAGCAGACATTGAATATCCCTTTGAGCATGGTGAAGTTATTAATTCATCTTTAGAAGGTGTATCAATACACCCAGTCACTACAAAGATACAGGCATCCTTCCTAGTGAAGTTGAAAGAGAGGAAGGAAAACGCTCAGGGATTTCACCATCAGGCCAATGGTAACTTTGAAACAGTTTAATGGCTGTGATAGGGAAAACTGAGGATGGATCAACAACATTGTAGTTAATCCACAATACTAACCTAATTGACAGAGTGAAAAGACAGAAGCCTATACAGAATATTCAAATCACTTTTTGTCCTGAATACAAAGTGTTATGTTTGGGGCAAATCCAATACAACACATTACTGAGTACCACTCCATATTTTCAAGCATAGTTGTAGATGCATCATGTTATGGGTATGCTTAGAATCATTAAGGACTGGGGAGTTTTTAAGGATAAAAAAGAAATGGAATGGAGCTAAGCGCAGGTGAAATCCTAGAGGAAAATCTGGTTTCCACCAGACACTGGGAGATGAATTCACATTTCAGCAGGACAATAACCTAAAAAGGAAGGTGAAATCTACACTGAAGTTGCTAATCAAGAAGACAGTGTGAATGTTCCAGTTCTGACTTGAATCTACTTGAAAATCTATGTAAATGGTTGTCTAGCAATGATCAACAACCAATTTGACAGAGCTTGAAGAATTTTGAAAAGAATAATGAGTAAATGTTGCACAATCCAGGTGTGGAAAGCTCTTAGAGACTGACAAAAGGTGTTTCTACAAAGTATTGATTCTGGTGTGAACACTTATGCAAATGAGATATTTCTGTATTTTATTTTCAATACGTTTGAAAAATGTTCTTAACATGTTTTCACTTTGTCATTATGGCTTATTGTGTGTAGATGGGTAAGAATTATATTTTTTTTAATACATTTTGAATTCAGGCTGTAACACAACAAAATGTGGAATAAGTCAAGTGGTATGAACACTTTCTTCAGGCATTGTAGGTAATAAATATCCGTAACAATCAATTACATTTTTACATCATTATTTATTTTCTGAAAAAATAGGGAGTGTGGCTACAAATTATAATTATTTATTTTATATGAAAATAAGCAGAATATTTAAAAACTGCACCATCCTGATGAAGAGTAATCTTGGAAATATTGATATTGTGCGCAATAAACAATTTAACCCTTCATCTCACAAACCACAGTGTTCTTAAATTGGATTATCCATGGAGTTTCTACCACAACCGCATCTTCTACAACTGCAGATCTAATTATGAAAAGTACAACTACAGCTCTTATTACAACAACAACAACTGAAGCTCCTACGGCAACAACTGTAGCTCCTACGACAACTGCAGATCCTACGACAACTGCAGCTCCAACGACAACTACAACTGCAGTTCCTAATACAACTGAAGCTCCTATGACCACTACCACAGTAGAACCTACAACGACAACTGTAGCTCCTACAGCAACAAATGTAGCTCCTACTACTACTACAACTACAGCCCCTACTACGACTGTAGATCCTACGGACACTACAAAGGTAACTGTAGCTCCCAGGACACCTGCAGCTCCTTCGACAACTGAAGCTCTGACGACAACAACTGCTGCTCCTACGACCACAACAACTCCAGAACCTACTACGACAGAACCTACCCCTACGACTGCTACGACTGCAGAACTTACCATGACAACCAGTGCAGCTCCTACTACACCAACTGCTGTTCTTATGACCACAGCAAATGCAGCACCTTCTACAACAACTACAACTTCAGCTCCTACGACAACCACAACAACAACTGTAGCTGCCACGACAACTGCAGCTCCTACAACAACTTTAGTATCTACCTCAACCACAGCAGCTGCCTCTACGACAACCACTGCAGCCCTAACTGCAACTGCTGCTCCTACGACCACTACAACTCCAGAACCTACTACGACAGAACCTACTCTTACGACTGCTACGACTGCAGAACTTACCACGACAACCAGTGCAGCTCCTACTACAACAACTGCTGTTCTTACGACCACAGCGACTACAGCACCTTCTACAACAACTTCAATTTCAGCTCCTACGACAACCACAACAACAGCACCTAATACAACACCTGCAGTTCCTACAAATGTAGCGCCAACGACCACTACACCTGCTGAAATTACTACAACAATCACAACTACAGCTCCTTCTACAACACCTGTAGCTTCTACGTCAACCACAGCAGTTGCCTCTACAACAACCACTGCAGCTCTAACTACAACTGCTGTTCCAATGACCACTACAACTCCAGAACCTATCACGACAACCACTGCAGCTCCGACTACAACACCTGCTATTCTTACGACTGCAGCACCTTCTACAATACCTACAACTTCAGCTCCTACGATAACCACAACAACAACTGTAGCTCCCACGACACCTGCAGCTCCTACAACAACTTTAGCATCTACTTCAACCACAGCAGCTGCCTCTACGACAACCACTGCTGCCCTAACTACAACAACTTCTGCTCCTACGACCACTACAACTCCAGAACCTACTCCTACGACTGCTACGACTGCCGAACCTACCACGACAACAACTGCCACTCCTACTACAACAACTGTTGATCTTACGACTGCAACCACTGCAGCACCATCTACAACAACTACAACTTCTGCTCCTACGACAACCACAACAGCAGCACCTACTACAACACCTGCAGTTCCTACAACTGTAGCTCCAGCTACCACTTCACCTGATTTACTTACTACAACAATCACAACTACAGTTCCTGCTACAACTGTAGTTTCTACATCAACCTCAGTAGCTGCCTCTACGACAACCACTGCAGCTCTAACTAAAACAACTGCTGCTCCAACAACCGCTACAACTCCAGAACTTATTACGACAACCACTGCAACTCCTACCACAACAACTGCTGTTCTTACTACCGCAACGACTGCAGCACCTTCTACAACAACTACAACTTTAGCTCCTACGACATCCACAACAACAGCACCTTCTACAACACCTGCAGTTCCTACAACCACAGCAGATGCCTCTACGACAACCACTGCAGCCCTAGCTACAACAACTGCAACTGAAACGTCCACTACATCTCCAGAACCTACTGCGACAGAACCTACTCATACGACTGCTACGATTGCAGAACCTACCACGACAACCACTTTAGCTCCTACTACAACATCTGCTGTTCTTACGACCACTACGACTGCAGCACCTTCTACAACAACTACTACTTCAGCTCCTACGACAACCACAACAACAACTGTAGCTGCCACGACAACTGCAGCTCCTACAACAACTTTAGCATCTACTTCAACCACAGCAGCTGCCCCTTCAACAACCACTGCAGCCCTAACTACAACAACTGCTGCTCCTACGACCACTACAACTCCAGAACCTACTCCTACGACTGCTACGACTGCCGAACCTACCACGACAACAACTGCCACTCCTACTACAACAACTGTTGATCTTACGACTGCAACCACTGCAGCACCATCTACAACAACTACAACTTCTGCTCCTACGACAACCACAACAGCAGCACCTACTACAACACCTGCAGTTCCTACAACTGTAGCTCCAGCTACCACTTCACCTGATTTACTTACTACAACAATCACAACTACAGTTCCTGCTACAACTGTAGTTTCTACGTCAACCTCAGCAGCTGCCTCTACGACAACCACTGCAGCTCTAACTAAAACAACTGCTGCTCCAACAACCGCTACAACTCCAGAACGTATTACGACAACCACTGCAACTCCTACCACAACAACTGCTGTTCTTACTACCGCAACGACTGCAGCACCTTCTACAACAACTACAACTTTAGCTCCTACGACATCCACAACAACAGCACCTTCTACAACACCTGCAGTTCCTACAACCACAGCAGATGCCTCTACGACAACCACTGCAGCCCTAGCTACAACAACTGCAACTGAAACGTCCACTACATCTCCAGAACCTACTGCGACAGAATTTACTCATACGACTGCTACGATTGCAGAACCTACCACGACAACCACTTTAGCTCCTACTACAACATCTGCTGTTCTTACGACCACTACGACTGCAGCACCTTCTACAACAACTACTACTTCAGCTCCTACGACAACCACAACAACAACTGTAGCTGCCACGACAACTGCAGCTCCTACAACAACTTTAGCATCTACTTCAACCACAGCAGCTGCCCCTTCAACAACCACTGCAGCCCTAACTACAACAACTGCTGCTCCTACGACCACTACAACTCCAGAACCTACTCCTACGACTGCTACGACTGCCGAACCTACCACGTCAACCACTGCCACTCCTACTACAACAACTGTTGATCTTACGACTGCAACGACTGCAGCACCATCTACAACAACTACAACAACAGCACCTACTACACCTGCAGTTCCTACAACTGTAGCTCCAGCTACCACTACACCTGATTTACTTACTACAACAATCACAACTACAGTTCCTGCTACAACTGTAGTTTCTACGTCAACCTCAGCAGCTGCCTCTACGACAACCACTGCAGCTCTAACTAAAACAACTGCTGCTCCAACAACCGCTACAACTCCAGAACCTATTACGACAACCACTGCAGCTCCTACCACAACAACTGCTGTTCTTACTACCGCAACGACTGCAGCACCTTCTACAACAACTACAACTTCAGCTCCTACGACAACGACAACAACAGCTCCTACTACAACACCTGCAGCTCCTACAACCACAGCAGCTGCCTCTACGACAACCACTGCAGCCCTAGCTACAACAACTGCAACTGCAACGTCCACTACAACTCCAGAACCTACTGCGACAGAACCTACTCATACAACTGCTACGATTGCAGAACCTACCACGACAACCCCTGCCACTCCTACTACAACAACTGCTGTTCTTACTACCGCAACGACTGCAGCACCTTCCACAACAACTACAACTTCAACTCCTACGACAACCACAACAACAGCACCTACTACAACACCTGCAGTTCCTACAACTGTAGCCCCAGCTACCACTACACCTGATTTACTTACTACAACAATCACAACTACAGTTCCTGCTACAACTGTAGTTTCTACGTCAACCTCAGCAGCTACCTCTACGACAACCACTGCAGCTCTAACTAAAACAACTGCTGCTCCAACAACCGCTACAACTCCAGAACCTATTACGACAACCACTGCAGCTCCTACCACAACAACTGCTGTTCTTACTACCGCAACGACTGCAGCACCTTCCACAACAACTACAACTTCAACTCCTACGACAACCACAACAACAGCACCTACTACAACACCTGCAGTTCCTACAACTGTAGCCCCAGCTACCACTACACCTGATTTACTTACTACAACAATCACAACTACAGCTCCTGCTATAACAACTGTAGCTTCTACGTCAACCTCAGCAGCTGCCTCTACGACAACCACTGCTGTTCTTATTACAACAACTGCTGCTCCAAAATCCACTACATCTCCAGAACCTACTACGACAGAACCTACTCCTACGACTGCAATGACTGCAGAACCTACCACGGCAACCACTTTAGCTCCTACTACAACATCTGCTGTTCTTACGACCACTACGACTGCAGCACCTTCTACAACAACTACAACTTCAGCTCCTACGACAACCACAACAACAACTGTAGCTGCCACGACAACTGCAGCTCCTACAACAACTTTAGCATCTACTTCAACCACAGCAGCTGCCCCTTCAACAACCACTGCAGCCCTAACTACAACAACTGCTGCTCCTACGACCACTACAACTCCAGAACCTACTCCTACGACTGCTACGACTGCCGAACCTATCACGACAACAACTGCAACTCCTACTAAAACAACTGTTGATCTTACGACTGCAACCACTGCAGCACCATCTACAACAACTACAACTTCTGCTCCTACGACAACCACAACAGCAGCACCTACTACAACACCTGCAGTTCCTACAACTGTAGCTCCAGCTACCACTTCACCTGATTTACTTACTACAACAATCACAACTACAGTTCCTGCTACAACTGTAGTTTCTACGTCAACCTCAGCAGCTGCCTCTACGACAACCACTGCAGCTCTAACTAAAACAACTGCTGCTCCAACAACCGCTACAACTCCAGAACTTATTACGACAACCACTGCAACTCCTACCACAACAACTGCTGTTCTTACTACCGCAACGACTGCAGCACCTTCTACAACAACTACAACTTTAGCTCCTACGACATCCACAACAACAGCACCTTCTACAACACCTGCAGTTCCTACAACCACAGCAGCTGCCTCTACGACAACCACTGCAGCCCTAGCTACAACAACTGCAACTGAAACGTCCACTACATCTCCAGAACCTACTGCGACAGAACCTACTCATACTACTGCTACGATTGCAGAACCTACCACGACAACCACTTTAGCTCCTACTACAACATCTGCTGTTCTTACGACCACTACGACTGCAGCACCTTCTACAACAACTACTACTTCAGCTCCTACGACAACCACAACAACAACTGTAGCTGCCACGACAACTGCAGCTCCTACAACAACTTTAGCATCTACTTCAACCACAGCAGCTGCCCCTTCAACAACCACTGCAGCCCTAACTACAACAACTGCTGCTCCTACGACCACTACAACTCCAGAACCTACTCCTACGACTGCTACGACTGCCGAACCTACCACGTCAACCACTGCCACTCCTACTACAACAACTGTTGATCTTACGACTGCAACGACTGCAGCACCATCTACAACAACTACAACTTCTGCTCCTACGACAACTACAACAACAGCACCTTCTACAACACCTGCAGTTCCTACAACCACAGCAGCTGCCTCTACGACAACCACTGCAGCCCTAGCTACAACAACTGCAACTGCAACGTCCACTACAACTCCAGAACCTACTGCGACAGAACCTACTCATACGACTGCTACGATTGCAGAACCTACCACGACAACCCCTGCCACTCCTACAACAACTGCTGTTCTTACTACCGCAACGACTGCAGCACCTTCCACAACAACTACAACTTCAACTCCAACGACAACCACAACAACAGCACCTACTACAACACCTGCAGTTCCTACAACTGTAGCCCCAGCTACCACTACACCTGATTTACTTACTACAACAATCACAACTACAGCTCCTGCTATAACAACTGTAGCTTCTACGTCAACCTCAGCAGCTGCCTCTACGACAACCACTGCTGTTCTTATTACAACAACTGCTGCTCCAAAATCCACTACATCTCCAGAACCTACTACGACAGAACCTACTCCTACGATTGCAGAACCTACCACGACAACCACTTTAGCTCCTTCTACAACATCTGCTGTTCTTACGACCACTACGACTGCAGCACCTTCTACAACAACTACAACTTCAGCTCCTACGACAACCACAACAACAACTGTAGCTGCCACGACAACTGCAGCTCCTACAACAACTTTAGCATCTACTTCAACCACAGCAGCTGCCCCTTCAACAACCACTGCAGCCCTAACTACAACAACTGCTGCTCCTATGACCACTACAACTCCAGAACCTACTCCTACGACTGCTACGACTGCCGAACCTACCACGACAACAACTGCCACTCCTACTACAACAACTGTTGATCTTACGACTGCACCCACTGCAGCACCATCTACAACAACTACAACTTTTGCTCCTACGACAACCACAACAACAGCACCTACTACAACACCTGCAGTTCCTACAACTGTAGCTCCAGCTACCACTACACCTGATTTACTTACTACAACAATCACAAATACAGTTCCTGCTACAACTGTAGTTTCTACGTCAACCTCAGCAGCTGCCTCTACGACAACCACTGCAGCTCTAACTAAAACAACTGCTGCTCCAACAACCGCTACAACTCCAGAACTTATTACGACAACCACTGCAGCTCCTACCACAACAACTGCTGTTCTTACTACCGTAACGACTGCATCACCTTCTACAACAACTACAACTTCAGCTGCTACGACAACCACAACAACAGCACCTTCTACAACACCTGCAGTTCCTACAACCACAGCAGCTGCCTCTACGACAACCACTGCAGCCCTAGCTACAACAACTGCAACTGCAACGTCCACTACAACTCCAGAACCTACTGCGACAGAACCTACTCATACGACTGCTACGATTGCAGAACCTACCACGACAACCCCTGCCACTCCTACAACAACTGCTGTTCTTACTACCGCAACGACTGCAGCACCTTCCACAACAACTACAACTTCAACTCCAACGACAACCACAACAACAGCACCTACTACAACACCTGCAGTTCCTACAACTGTAGCCCCAGCTACCACTACACCTGATTTACTTACTACAACAATCACAACTACAGCTCCTGCTATAACAACTGTAGCTTCTACGTCAACCTCAGCAGCTGCCTCTACGACAACCACTGCTGTTCTTATTACAACAACTGCTGCTCCAAAATCCACTACATCTCCAGAACCTACTACGACAGAACCTACTCCTACGACTGCAGAACCTACCACGACAACCACTTTAGCTCCTTCTACAACATCTGCTGTTCTTACGACCACTACGACTGCAGCACCTTCTACAACAACTACAACTTCAGCTCCTACGACAACCACAACAACAACTGTAGCTGCCACGACAACTGCAGCTCCTACAACAACTTTAGCATCTACTTCAACCACAGCAGCTGCCCCTTCAACAACCACTGCAGCCCTAACTACAACAACTGCTGCTCCTATGACCACTACAACTCCAGAACCTACTCCTACGACTGCTACGACTGCCGAACCTACCACGACAACAACTGCCACTCCTACTACAACAACTGTTGATCTTACGACTGCACCCACTGCAGCACCATCTACAACAACTACAACTTTTGCTCCTACGACAACCACAACAACAGCACCTACTACAACACCTGCAGTTCCTACAACTGTAGCTCCAGCTACCACTACACCTGATTTACTTACTACAACAATCACAAATACAGTTCCTGCTACAACTGTAGTTTCTACGTCAACCTCAGCAGCTGCCTCTACGACAACCACTGCAGCTCTAACTAAAACAACTGCTGCTCCAACAACCGCTACAACTCCAGAACTTATTACGACAACCACTGCAGCTCCTACCACAACAACTGCTGTTCTTACTACCGTAACGACTGCATCACCTTCTACAACAACTACAACTTCAGCTCCTACGACAACCACAACAACAGCACCTTCTACAACACCTGCAGTTCCTACAACCACAGCAGCTGCCTCTACGACAACCACTGCAGCCCTAGCTACAACAACTGCAACTGCAACGTCCACTACAACTCCAGAACCTACTGCGACAGATCCTACTCATACGACTGCAACAATTGCAGAACCTACCACGACAACCCCTGCCACTCCTACTACAACAACTGCTGTTCTTACTACCGCAACGACTGCAGCACCTTCTACAACAACTACAACTCCTACGACAACAACAGCACCTACTACAACACCTGCAGTTCCTACAACTGTAGCTCCAGCTACCTCTACACCTGATTTACTTACTACAACAATCACAACTACAGTTCCTGCTCCAACTGTAGTTTCTACGTCAATCACAGCAGCTGTCTCTACGACAACCACTGCTGCTCTTACTACAACAACTGCTGCTCCAACAACCACTACAACTCCAGAACCTACTACGACAGAACCTACTCGTACAACAGCAACGACTGCAGAAGCTACCACAATAACCACTTTAGCTCCTACAACAAACATTGTTGTTCTTATGACCGCAACAACTGCAGCAACTTCTACAACAACTACAACTTCAGCTCCTACAACAACCACAACAACAGCATCTACTACAACACCTGCAGTTCCTACAACTGTAGCTCCAGCGACCACTACACCTGATGTACTTACTACAACAATCACAACTACAGCTCCTGCTATAACAACTGTAGCTTCTAAGTCAACCTCAGCAGCTGTCTCTACGACAACCACTGCTGTTCTTATTACAAATGCTGCTCCAAAATCCACTACATCTCCAGAACCTACTACAACAGAACCTACTCCTACGACTGCAATGACTACAGAACCTACCACGACAACCACTTTAGCTCCTACTACAACATCTGCTGTTCTTACGACCACTACGACTGCAGCACCTTCTACAACAACTACAACTTCAGCTCCTACGACAACTACAACAACAACTGTAGCTGCCACGACAACTGCACCTCCTACAAAAACTTTAGTGTCTACTTCAACCACAGCAGCTGCCCCTACGACAACCGCTGCAGCCCTAACTACAACAACTGTTGCTCCTACGACCACTACAACTCTAGAACCTACTCCTACGTCTGCTACAACTGCAGAACCTACCACGACAACCAGTGCATCTCCTACTACAACATCTGCTGTTCTTATGACCACTACGACTGCAGCACCATCTACAACAACTACAACTTCTGCTCCTGCAACAACCACAACAGCACCTACTACAACACCTGCAGTTCCTACAACTGTAGCTCCAGCTACCACTACACCTGTTGTACTTACTACAACAATCACAACTACAACTCCAGCTACAACAACTGTAGCTTCTACGTCAAGCACAGCAGCTGCCTCTATGATAACCACTGCAGCTCTAACAAAAACAAGTGCTGCTCCGACGACCTCTACATCTCCAGAACCTACTCCGACAGAACCTACTCTTACGACTGCTACGACTGCAGAACCTACCACGACAGCAACGGCAGCTCCTACTACAGCATCTGCTGTTCCTATGTTCGCAGCGAATGCAGCACCTTCTAAAATCATTTCAACTTTAGCTCCTACGACAACCACAACAACAGCACCGACAACAACACCAGTAGTTCCTACAACTCTAGCTGCCACGACCACTACACCTGCTTTACTTACTACAACAATCACAACTACAGCTCCTGCTACAACAACTGTAGCTCCTCTGTCAACCACAGCAGCTGCCTCTACGACAACCACTGCTGCTCTTACTACAACAACTGCAGCTCCAACAACCACTACATCTCCAGAACCTATTACGACAGAACCTAATCCTACAACTGCAACGACTGCAGAACCTACCACGACAACCACTTTAGCTCCTACAACAATCACTGCTGTGCTTACCACCACAACAATTGCAGCACCTTCTACAACAACTACAACTTCAGCTCCTACAACAACCACAACATCAGCACCTACTACAACACCTGCAGTTCCTACAACTGTAGCTCCATCGACCAATACACCTGATGTACTTACTACAACAATCACAACTACAGCTCCTGCAACAACACCTGTAGCTTCTATGTCAACCACAGAAGCTGTCTCTACGCCAACCACTGCAACTCTAACTAAAACAACTGCTGCTCCAACGACCACTACAACTCCAGAACCTATTACGACAGAACCTACTCGTACGACTGCTACGAATGCAGAACCTACCACGACAGCAACGGCAGCTCCTACGACAACATCTGCTGTTCTTATGACAGCAACTACAGCAGCACCTTCTACAACAACTACATCTTCAACTCCTACGACAACCACAACAGCACCCACTACAACACCTACAGTTCCTACAACTGTAGCTCCACCTAATACTTCACCCGATTTACATACTACAACAATCACAACTACAGCTCCTGCTACAACACCTGTAGCTTCTATATCAAGCACAGCAGCTGTCTCTACGACAACCACTGCTGCTCTTACTACAACAACTGCTGCTCCAACGACCACTACAACTCCAGAACCTACTACGACAGAACCTACTCATACAACTGCAGAACCTACCACAACAACCACTTTAGCTCCTACAACAAACGTTGTTCTTACGACCGCAACAACTGCAGCACCTTCTACAACAACTACAACTTCAGCTCCTACAACAACCACAACAACAGCACCTACTACAACACCTGCAGTTCCTACAAGTGTAGCTCCAGCGACCACTACACCTGATGTACTTACTACAACAATCACAACTTCAGCTCCTGCAACAACACCTGTAGCTTCTACGTCAACCACAGCAGCTGTCTCTACGTCAACCACTGCAGCTCTAACTAAAACAACTGCTGCTCCAACGACCACTACAACTCCAGAACCTATTACGACAGAACCTACTCGTACGACTGCAGAACCTACCACAACAACCAATTTAGCTCCTACAGCAAACATTGTTGTTCTTACAACCGCAACAACTGCAGCATCTTCTACAACAACTACCACAACAGCACCTACTACAACACCTGCAGTTCCTACAACTGTAGCTCCAGCGACCACTACACCTGATGTACTTTCTACAACAATCATAACTACAGCTCCTGCTACAACCACTGTAGCTTCTACGTCAACCACAGCAGCTGTCTCTACGACAACCACCTCAGCTCTAACTAAAACAACTGCTGCTCCAACGACCGCTACAACTCCAGAACCTATTACGACAGAACCTACTCCTACGACTGCTACGACTGCAGAACCTACCACGACAGCAACGGCAGCTCCTACTACAACATCTGCTGTTCTTACGACAGCAACTACTGCAGCACCTTCTACAACAAGTACAACTTCAGCTCCTACGACAACCACAACAACAGCACCCACTACAACACCTGCAGTTCCTGCAAGTGTAGCTCCAGCGACCACTACACCTGATGTACTTACTACAACAATCACAACTACAGCTCCTGCTACAAAAACTGTAGCTTCTACGTCAACCACAGCAGCTGTCTCTACGCCAACCACTGCAGCTCTTACTACAACAACTGCTGCACCAACAACCACTACAACTCCAGAACCTACTACGACAGAACCTACTCGTACGACTGCAACGACTGCAGAACCTACCACAACAACCACTTTAGCTCCTACAACAAACATTGTTGTTCTTACAACCGCAACAACTGCAGCACCTTCTACAACAACTACAACTTCAGCTCTTACAATAACCACAACAACAGCACCCACTACAACACCTGCAGTTCCTACAACTGTAGCTCCAGCGACCACTACACCTGATGTACTTTCTACAACAATCATAACTACAGCTCCTGCTACAACAACTGTAGCTTCTACATCAAGCACAGCAGCTGTCTCTACGACAACCAGTGCTGTTCTGACTACAACAACTGCTGCTCCAACAACCACTACAACTCCAGAACCTACTACGACAGAACCGACTCGTACGACTGCAACAACTGCAGAACCTACCTCAACAACTACTTTAGCTCCTACAACAAACATTGTTGTTCTTACGACCGCAACAACTGCAGCACCTTCTACAACAACTACAACTTCAGCACCTACGACAACCACAACAACAGCACCCACTACAACGCCTGCAGTTCCTACAACTGTAGCTCCAGCGACCACTACACCTGATTTACTTTCTACAACAATGATAACTACAGCTCCTGCTACAACAACTGTAGCTTCTACGTCAACCACAGCAGCTGTCTCTACGACAACCACCTCAGCTCTAACTAAAACAACTGCTGCTCCAACGACCGCTACAACTCCAGAACCTATTACGACAGAACCTACTCCTACGACTACTACGACTGCAGAACCTACCACGGCAGCAACGGCAGCTCCTACTACAACATCTGCTGTTCTTACGACAGCAACTACTGCAGCACCTTCTACAACAAGTACAACTTCAGCTCCTACGACAACCACGACAACAGCACCCACTACAACACCTGCAGTTACTACAACTGTAGCTCCAGCGACCACTACACCTGATGTACTTACTACAACAATCATAACTACAGCTCCTGCTACAACAACTGTAGCTTCTACGTCAACCACAGCAGCTGTCTCTACGCCAACCACTGCAGCTCTTACTACAACAACTGCTGCTCCAACAACCACTACAACTCCAGAACCTACTACGACAGAACCTTCTCGTATGACTGCAACGACTGCAGAAACTACCACAACAACCACTTTAGCTCCTACAAGAAACATTGTTGTTCTTACAACCGCAACAACTGCAGCACCTTCTACAACAACTACAACTTCAGCTCCTACAATAACCATAACAACAGCACCCACTACAACACCTGCAGTTCCTACAACTGTAGCTCCAGCGACCACTACACCTGATGTACTTTCTACAACAATCATAACTACAGCTCCTGCTACAACAACTGTAGCTTCTACGTCAACCACAGCAGCTGTCTCTACGACAACCACCTCAGCTCTAACTAAAACAACTGCTTCTCCAACGACCGCTACAACTCCAGAACCTATTACGACAGAACCTACTCCTACGACTGCTACGACTGCAGAACCTACCACGACAGCAACGGCAGCTCCTACTACAACATCTGCTGTTCTTACGACAGCAACTACTGCAGCACCTTCTACAACAAGTACAACTTCAGCTCCTACGACAACCACAACAACAGCACCCACTACAACACCTGCAGTTCCTACCACTGTAGCTCCAGCGACCACTACACCTGATGTACTTACTACAACAATCATAACTACAGCTCCTGCTACAACAACTGTAGCTTCTACGTCAACCACAGCAGCTGTCTCTACGCCAACCACTGCAGCTCTTACTACAACAACTGCTGCACCAACAACCACTTCAACTCCAGAACCTACTACGACAGAACCTACTCGTACGACTGCAACGACTGCAGAACCTACCACAACAACCACTTTAGCTCCTACAACAAACATTGTTGTTCTTACAACCGCAACAACTGCAGCACCTTCTACAACTACTACAACTTCAGCTCCTACGACAACCACAACAACAGCACCCACTACAACACCTGCAGTTCCTGCAAGTGTAGCTCCAGCGACCACTACACCTGATGTACTTACTACAACAATCACAACTACAACTCCTGCTACAACAACTGTAGCTTCTACGTCAACCACAGCAGCTGTCTCTACGACAACCACCTCAGCTCTAACTAAAACAACTGCTGCTCCAACGACCGCTACAACTCCAGAACCTATTACGACAGAACCTACTCCTACGACTGCTACGACTGCAGAACCTACCACGACAGCAACGGCAGCTCCTACTACAACATCTGCTGTTATTACGACAGCAACTACTGCAGCACCTTCTACAACAATTACAACTTCAGCTCCTACGACAACCACAACAACAGCACCCACTACAACACCTGCAGTTCCTGCAAGTGTAGCTCCAGCTACCACTACACCTGATGTACATACTACAACAATCACAACTACAGCTCCTGCTACAAAAACTGTAGCTTCTACGTCAACCACAGCAGCTGTCTCTACGCCAACCACTGCAGCTCTTACTACAACAACTGCTGCACCAACAACCACTACAACTCCAGAACCTACTACGACAGAACCTACTCGTACGACTGCAACGACTGCAGAACCTACCACAACAACCACTTTAGCTCCTACAACAAACATTGTTGTTCTTACAACCGCAACAACTGCAGCACCTTCTACAACAACTACAACTTCAGCTCTTACAATAACCACAACAACAGCACCCACTACAACACCTGCAGTTCCTACAACTGTAGCTCCAGCGACCACTACACCTGATGTACTTTCTACAACAATCATAACTACAGCTCCTGCTACAACAACTGTAGCTTCTACATCAAGCACAGCAGCTGTCTCTACGACAACCACTGCTGTTCTGACTACAACAACTGCTGCTCCAACAACCACTACAACTCCAGAACCTACTACGACAGAACCGACTCGTACGACTGCAACAACTGCAGAACCTACCTCAACAACTACTTTAGCTCCTACAACAAACATTGTTGTTCTTACGACCGCAACAACTGCAGCACCTTCTACAACAACTACAACTTCAGCTCCTACAATAACCACAACAACAGCACCCACTACAACACCTGCAGTTCCTACAACTGTAGCTCCAGCGACCACTACACCTGATGTACTTTCTACAACAATCATAACTACAGCTCCTGCTACAACAACTGTAGCTTCTACGTCAACCACAGCAGCTGTCTCTACGACAACCACCTCAGCTCTAACTAAAACAACTGCTGCTCCAACGACCGCTACAACTCCAGAACCTATTACGACAGAACCTACTCCTACGACTACTACGACTGCAGAACCTACCACGACAGCAACGGCAGCTCCTACTACAACATCTGCTGTTCTTACGACAGCAACTACTGCAGCACCTTCTACAACAAGTACAACTTCAGCTCCTACGACAACCACAACAACAGCACCCACTACAACACCTGCAGTTACTACAACTGTAGCTCCAGCGACCACTACACCTGATGTACTTACTACAACAATCATAACTACAGCTCCTGCTACAACAACTGTAGCTTCTACGTCAACCACAGCAGCTGTCTCTACGCCAACCACTGCAGCTCTTACTACAACAACTGCTGCTCCAACAACCACTACAACTCCAGAACCTACTACGACAGAACCTTCTCGTATGACTGCAACGACTGCAGAAACTACCACAACAACCACTTTAGCTCCTACAACAAACATTGTTGTTCTTACAACCGCAACAACTGCAGCACCTTCTACAACAACTACAACTTCAGCTCCTACAATAACCATAACAACAGCACCCACTACAACACCTGCAGTTCCTACAACTGTAGCTCCAGCGACCACTACACCTGATGTACTTTCCACAACAATCATAACTACAGCTCCTGCTACAACAACTGTAGCTTCTACGTCAACCACAGCAGCTGTCTCTACGACAACCACCTCAGCTCTAACTAAAACAACTGCTTCTCCAACGACCGCTACAACTCCAGAACCTATTACGACAGAACCTACTCCTACGACTGCTACGACTGCAGAACCTACCACGACAGCAACGGCAGCTCCTACTACAACATCTGCTGTTCTTACGACAGCAACTACTGCAGCACCTTCTACAACAAGTACAACTTCAGCTCCTACGACAACCACAACAACAGCACCCACTACAACACCTGCAGTTCCTACCACTGTAGCTCCAGCGACCACTACACCTGATGTACTTACTACAACAATCATAACTACAGCTCCTACTACAACAACTGTAGCTTCTACGTCAACCACAGCAGCTGTCTCTACGCCAACCACTGCAGCTCTTACTACAACAACTGCTGCTCCAACAACCACTACAACTCCAGAACCTGCGACGTCAGAACCTACTCGTACGACTGCAAAGACTGCGGAACCTACCTCAACAACCACTTTAGCTCCTACAACAAACATTGTTGTTCTTACGACCGCAACAACTGCGGCACCTTCTACAACAACCATAACAACAGCACCCACTACAACACCTGCAGTTACTACAACTGTAGCTCCAGCGACCACTACACCTGATGTACTTACTACAACAATCATAACTACAGCTCCTGCTACAACAACTGTAGCTTCTACGTCAACCACAGCAGCTGTCTCTACGCCAACCACTGCAGCTCTTACTACAACAACTGCTGCTCCAACAACCACTACAACTCCAGAACCTACTACGACAGAACCTTCTCGTATGACTGCAACGACTGCAGAAACTACCACAACAACCACTTTCGCTCCTACAACAAACATTGTTGTTCTTACAACCGCAACAACTGCAGCACCTTCTACAACAACTACAACTTCAGCTCCTACAATAACCACAACAACAGCACCCACTACAACACCTGCAGTTCCTACAACTGTAGCTCCAGCGACCACTACACCTGATGTACTTTCTACAACAATCATAACTACAGCTCCAGCTACAACAACTGTAGCTTCTACGTCAACCACAGCAGCTGTCTCTACGACAACCACCTCAGCTCTAACTAAAACAACTGCTGCTCCAACGACCGCTACAACTCCAGAACCTATTACGACAGAACCTACTCCTACGACTACTACGACTGCAGAACCTACCACGGCAGCAACGGCAGCTCCTACTACAACATCTGCTGTTCTTACGACAGCAACTACTGCAGCACCTTCTACAACAAGTACAACTTCAGCTCCTACGACAACCACAACAACAGCACCCACTACAACACCTGCAGTTACTACAACTGTAGCTCCAGCGACCACTACACCTGATGTACTTACTACAACAATCATAACTACAGCTCCTGCTACAACAACTGTAGCTTCTACGTCAACCACAGCAGCTGTCTCTACGCCCACCACTGCAGCTCTTACTACAACAACTGCTGCTCCAACAACCACTACAACTCCAGAACCTGCTACGACAGAACCTACTCGTACGACTGCAAAGACTGCGGAACCTACCTCAACAACCACTTTAGCTCCTACAACAAACATTGTTGTTCTTACGACCGCAACAACTGCAGCACCTTCTACAACAACTACAACTTCAGCTCCTACGACAACCACAACAGCACCCACTACAACACCTGCAGTTCCTACCACTGTAGCTCCAGCGACCACTACACCTGATGTACTTACTACAACAATCACAACTACAGCTCCTGCTACAACAACTGTAGCTTCTACGTCAACCACAGCAGCTGTCTCTACGCCAACCACTGCAGCTCTTACTACAACAACTGCTGCACCAACAACCACTACAACTCCAGAACCTACTACGACAGAACCTACTCGTACGACTGCAACGACTGCAGAACCTACCACAACAACCACTTTAGCTCCTACAACAAACATTGTTGTTCTTACAACCGCAACAACTGCAGCACCTTCTACAACAACTACAACTTCAGCTCCTACAATAACCACAACAACAGCACCCACTACAACACCTGCAGTTCCTACAACTGTAGCTCCAGCGACCACTACACCTGATGTACTTTCTACAACAATCATAACTACAGCTCCTGCTACAACAACTGTAGCTTCTACGTCAACCACAGCAGCTGTCTCTACGACAACCACCTCAGCTCTAACTAAAACAACTGCTTCTCCAACGACCGCTACAACTACAGAACCTATTACGACAGAACCTACTCCTACGACTGCTACGACTGCAGAACCTACCACGACAGCAACGGCAGCTCCTACTACAACATCTGCTGTTCTTACGACAGCAACTACTGCAGCAACTTCTACAACAAGTACAACTTCAGCTCCTACGACAACCACAACAACAGCACCCACTACAACACCTGCAGTTCCTACCACTGTAGCTCCAGCGACCACTACACCTGATGTACTTACTACAACAATCACAACTACAGCTCCTGCTACAACACCTGTAGCTTCTACATCAAGCACAGCAGCTGTCTCTACGACAACCACTGCTGTTCTGACTACAACAACTGCTGCTCCAACAACCACTACAACTCCAGAACCTACTACGACAGAACCTTCTCGTATGACTGCAACGACTGCAGAAACTACCACAACAACCACTTTAGCTCCTACAACAAACATTGTTGTTCTTACAACCGCAACAACTGCAGCACCTTCTACAACAACTACAACTTCAGCTCCTACAATAACCACAACAACAGCACCCACTACAACACCTGCAGTTCCTACAACTGTAGCTCCAGCGACCACTACACCTGATGTACTTTCTACAACAATCATAACTACAGCTCCAGCTACAACAACTGTAGCTTCTACGTCAACCACAGCAGCTGTCTCTACGACAACCACCTCAGCTCTAACTAAAACAACTGCTGCTCCAACGACCGCTACAACTCCAGAACCTATTACGACAGAACCTACTCCTACGACTACTACGACTGCAGAACCTACCACGGCAGCAACGGCAGCTCCTACTACAACATCTGCTGTTCTTACGACAGCAACTACTGCAGCACCTTCTACAACAAGTACAACTTCAGCTCCTACGACAACCACAACAACAGCACCCACTACAACACCTGCAGTTACTACAACTGTAGCTCCAGCGACCACTACACCTGATGTACTTACTACAACAATCATAACTACAGCTCCTGCTACAACAACTGTAGCTTCTACGTCAACCACAGCAGCTGTCTCTACGCCCACCACTGCAGCTCTTACTACAACAACTGCTGCTCCAACAACCACTACAACTCCAGAACCTGCTACGACAGAACCTACTCGTACGACTGCAAAGACTGCGGAACCTACCTCAACAACCACTTTAGCTCCTACAACAAACATTGTTGTTCTTACGACCGCAACAACTGCAGCACCTTCTACAACAACTACAACTTCAGCTCCTACGACAACCACAACAGCACCCACTACAACACCTGCAGTTCCTACCACTGTAGCTCCAGCGACCACTACACCTGATGTACTTACTACAACAATCACAACTACAGCTCCTGCTACAACAACTGTAGCTTCTACGTCAACCACAGCAGCTGTCTCTACGCCAACCACTGCAGCTCTTACTACAACAACTGCTGCACCAACAACCACTACAACTCCAGAACCTACTACGACAGAACCTACTCGTACGACTGCAACGACTGCAGAACCTACCACAACAACCACTTTAGCTCCTACAACAAACATTGTTGTTCTTACAACCGCAACAACTGCAGCACCTTCTACAACAACTACAACTTCAGCTCCTACAATAACCACAACAACAGCACCCACTACAACACCTGCAGTTCCTACAACTGTAGCTCCAGCGACCACTACACCTGATGTACTTTCTACAACAATCATAACTACAGCTCCTGCTACAACAACTGTAGCTTCTACGTCAACCACAGCAGCTGTCTCTACGACAACCACCTCAGCTCTAACTAAAACAACTGCTTCTCCAACGACCGCTACAACTACAGAACCTATTACGACAGAACCTACTCCTACGACTGCTACGACTGCAGAACCTACCACGACAGCAACGGCAGCTCCTACTACAACATCTGCTGTTCTTACGACAGCAACTACTGCAGCAACTTCTACAACAAGTACAACTTCAGCTCCTACGACAACCACAACAACAGCACCCACTACAACACCTGCAGTTCCTACCACTGTAGCTCCAGCGACCACTACACCTGATGTACTTACTACAACAATCACAACTACAGCTCCTGCTACAACACCTGTAGCTTCTACATCAAGCACAGCAGCTGTCTCTACGACAACCACTGCTGTTCTGACTACAACAACTGCTGCTCCAACAACCACTACAACTCCAGAACCTACTACGACAGAACCTACTCGTACGACTGCAACAACTGCAGAACCTACCTCAACAACTACTTTAGCTCCTACAACAAACATTGTTGTTCTTACGACCGCAACAACTGCAGCACCTTCTACAACAACTACAACTTCAGCTCCTACGACAACCACAACAGCACCCACTACAACACCTGCAGTTCCTACCACTGTAGCTCCAGCGACCACTACACCTGATGTACTTACTACAACAATCATAACTACAGCTCCTGCTACAACAACTGTAGCTTCTACGTCAACCACAGCAGCTGTCTCTACGCCAACCACTGCAGCTCTTACTACAACAACTGCTGCTCCAACAACCACTACAACTCCAGAACCTGCTACGACAGAACCTACTCGTACGACTGCAAAGACTGCGGAACCTACCTCAACAACCACTTTAGCTCCTACAACAAACATTGTTGTTCTTACGACCGCAACAACTGCTGCACCTTCTACAACAACTACAACTTCAGCTCCTACGACAACCACAACAACAGCACCCACTACAACACCTGCAGTTCCTGCAAGTGTAGCTCCAGCGACCACTACACCTGATGTACTTACTACAACAATCACAACTACAGCTCCTGCTACAACAACTGTAGCTTCTACGTCAACCACAGCAGCTGTCTCTACGCCAACCACTGCAGCTCTTACTACAACAACTGCTGCACCAACAACCACTACAACTCCAGAACCTACTACGACAGAACCTACTCGTACGACTGCAACGACTGCAGAACCTACCACAACAACCACTTTAGCTCCTACAACAAACATTGTTGTTCTTACAACCGCAACAACTGCAGCACCTTCTACAACAACTACAACTTCAGCTCCTACAATAACCACAACAACAGCACCCACTACAACACCTGCAGTTCCTACAACTGTAGCTCCAGCGACCACTACACCTGATGTACTTTCTACAACAATCATAACTACAGCTCCTGCTACAACAACTGTAGCTTCTACGTCAACCACAGCAGCTGTCTCTACGCCAACCACTGCAGCTCTTACTAACTACAACAATCACAACTACAGCTCCTGCTACAACACCTGTAGCTTCTACATCAAGCACAGCAGCTGTCTCTACGACAACCACTGCTGTTCTGACTACAACAACTGCTGCTCCAACAACCACTACAACTCCAGAACCTACTACGACAGAACCTACTCGTACGACTGCAACGACTGCAGAACCTACCACAACAACCACTTTAGCTCCTACAACAAACATTGTTGTTCTTACAACCGCAACAACTGCAGCACCTTCTACAACAACTACAACTTCAGCTCCTACAATAACCACAACAACAGCACCCACTACAACACCTGCAGTTCCTACAACTGTAGCTCCAGCGACCACTACACCTGATGTACTTTCTACAACAATCATAACTACAGCTCCTGCTACAACAACTGTAGCTTCTACGTCAACCACAGCAGCTGTCTCTACGACAACCACCTCAGCTCTAACTAAAACAACTGCTGCTCCAACGACCGCTACAACTCCAGAACCTATTACGACAGAACCTACTCCTACGACTACTACGACTGCAGAACCTACCACGACAGCAACGGCAGCTCCTACTACAACATCTGCTGTTCTTACGACAGCAACTACTGCAGCACCTTCTACAACAAGTACAACTTCAGCTCCTACGACAACCACAACAACAGCACCCACTACAACACCTGCAGTTACTACAACTGTAGCTCCAGCGACCACTACACCTGATGTACTTACTACAACAATCATAACTACAGCTCCTGCTACAACAACTGTAGCTTCTACGTCAACCACAGCAGCTGTCTCTACGCCAACCACTGCAGCTCTTACTACAACAACTGCTGCTCCAACAACCACTACAACTCCAGAACCTACTACGACAGAACCTTCTCGTATGACTGCAACGACTGCAGAAACTACCACAACAACCACTTTAGCTCCTACAACAAACATTGTTGTTCTTACAACCGCAACAACTGCAGCACCTTCTACAACAACTACAACTTCAGCTCCTACAATAACCACAACAACAGCACCCACTACAACACCTGCAGTTCCTACAACTGTAGCTCCAGCGACCACTACACCTGATGTACTTTCTACAACAATCATAACTACAGCTCCAGCTACAACAACTGTAGCTTCTACGTCAACCACAGCAGCTGTCTCAACGACAACCACCTCAGCTCTAACTAAAAAAACTGCTTCTCCAACGACCGCTACAACTCCAGAACCTATTACGACAGAACCTACTCCTACGACTGCTACGACTGCAGAACCTACCACGACAGCAACGTCAGCTCCTACTACAACATCTGCTGTTCTTACGACAGCAACTACTGCAGCACCTTCTACAACAAGTACAACTTCAGTTCCTACGACAACCACAACAACAGCACCCACTACAACACCTGCAGTTCCTACCACTGTAGCTCCAGCGACCACTACACCTGATGTACTTACTACAACAATCATAACTACAGCTCCTGCTACAACAACTGTAGCTTCTACGTCAACCACAGCAGCTGTCTCTACGCCAACCACTGCAGCTCTTACTACAACAACTGCTGCTCCAACAACCACTACAACTCCAGAACCTGCTACGACAGAACCTACTCGTAAGACTGCAAAGACTGCGGAACCTACCTCAACAACCACTTTAGCTCCTACAACAAACATTGTTGTTCTTACGACCGCAACAACTGCAGCACCTTCTACAACAACTACAACTTCAGCTCCTACGACAACCACAACAGCACCCACTACAACACCTGCAGTTCCTACCACTGTAGCTCCAGCGACCACTACACCTGATGTACTTACTACAACAATCATAACTACAGCTCCTGCTACAACAACTGTAGCTTCTACGTCAACCACAGCAGCTGTCTCTACGCCAACCACTGCAGCTCTTACTACAACAACTGCTGCTCCAACAACCACTACAACTCCAGAACCTGCTACGACAGAACCTACTCGTACGACTGCAAAGACTGCGGAACCTACCTCAACAACCACTTTAGCTCCTACAACAAACATTGTTGTTCTTACGACCGCAACAACTGCTGCACCTTCTACAACAACTACAACTTCAGCTCCTACGACAACCACAACAACAGCACCCACTACAACACCTGCAGTTCCTGCAAGTGTAGCTCCAGCGACCACTACACCTGATGTACTTACTACAACAATCACAACTACAGCTCCTGCTACAACAACTGTAGCTTCTACGTCAACCACAGCAGCTGTCTCTACGCCAACCACTGCAGCTCTTACTACAACAACTGCTGCACCAACAACCACTACAACTCCAGAACCTACTACGACAGAACCTACTCGTACGACTGCAACGACTGCAGAACCTACCACAACAACCACTTTAGCTCCTACAACAAACATTGTTGTTCTTACAACCGCAACAACTGCTGCACCTTCTACAACAACTACAACTTCAGCTCCTACAATAACCACAACAACAGCACCCACTACAACACCTGCAGTTCCTGCAAGTGTAGCTCCAGCGACCACTACACCTGATGTACTTACTACAACAATCACAACTACAGCTCCTGCTACAACAACTGTAGCTTCTACGTCAACCACAGCAGCTGTCTCTACGCCAACCACTGCAGCTCTTACTACAACAACTGCTGCACCAACAACCACTACAACTCCAGAACCTACTACGACAGAACCTACTCGTACAACTGCAACGACTGCAGAACCTACCACAACAACCACTTTAGCTCCTACAACAAACATTGTTGTTCTTACAACCGCAACAACTGCAGCACCTTCTACAACAACTACAACTTCAGCTCCTACAATAACCACAACAACAGCACCCACTACAACACCTGCAGTTCCTACAACTGTAGCTCCAGCGACCACTACACCTGATGTACTTTCTACAACAATCATAACTACAGCTCCTGCTACAACAACTGTAGCTTCTACGTCAACCACAGCAGCTGTCTCTACGACAACCACCTCAGCTCTAACTAAAACAACTGCTTCTCCAACGACCGCTACAACTACAGAACCTATTACGACAGAACCTACTCCTACGACTGCTACGACTGCAGAACCTACCACGACAGCAACGGCAGCTCCTACTACAACATCTGCTGTTCTTACGACAGCAACTACTGCAGCAACTTCTACAACAAGTACAACTTCAGCTCCTACGACAACCACAACAACAGCACCCACTACAACACCTGCAGTTCCTACCACTGTAGCTCCAGCGACCACTACACCTGATGTACTTACTACAACAATCACAACTACAGCTCCTGCTACAACACCTGTAGCTTCTACATCAAGCACAGCAGCTGTCTCTACGACAACCACTGCTGTTCTGACTACAACAACTGCTGCTCCAACAACCACTACAACTCCAGAACCTACTACGACAGAACCTACTCGTACGACTGCAACAACTGCAGAACCTACCTCAACAACTACTTTAGCTCCTACAACAAACATTGTTGTTCTTACGACCGCAACAACTGCAGCACCTTCTACAACAACTACAACTTCAGCTCCTACGACAACCACAACAGCACCCACTACAACACCTGCAGTTCCTACCACTGTAGCTCCAGCGACCACTACACCTGATGTACTTACTACAACAATCACAACTACAGCTCCTGCTACAACACCTGTAGCTTCTACATCAAGCACAGCAGCTGTCTCTACGACAACCACTGCTGTTCTGACTACAACAACTGCTGCTCCAACAACCACTACAACTCCAGAACCTACTACGACAGAACCTACTCGTACGACTGCAACAACTGCAGAACCTACCTCAACAACTACTTTAGCTCCTACAACAAACATTGTTGTTCTTACGACCGCAACAACTGCAGCACCTTCTACAACAACTACAACTTCAGCTCCTACGACAACCACAACAGCACCCACTACAACACCTGCAGTTCCTACCACTGTAGCTCCAGCGACCACTACACCTGATGTACTTACTACAACAATCATAACTACATCTCCTGCTACAACAACTGTAGCTTCTACGTCAACCACAGCAGCTGTCTCTACGCCAACCACTGCAGCTCTTACTACAACAACTGCTGCTCCAACAACCACTACAACTCCAGAACCTGCTACGACAGAACCTACTCGTACGACTGCAAAGACTGCGGAACCTACCTCAACAACCACTTTAGCTCCTACAACAAACATTGTTGTTCTTACGACCGCAACAACTGCAGCACCTTCTACAACAACTACAACTTCAGCTCCTACGACAACCACAACAACAGCACCCACTACAACACCTGCAGTTCCTGCAAGTGTAGCTCCAGCGACCACTACACCTGATGTACTTACTACAACAATCACAACTACAGCTCCTGCTACAACAACTGTAGCTTCTACGTCAACCACAGCAGCTGTCTCTACGCCAACCACTGCAGCTCTTACTACAACAACTGCTGCACCAACAACCACTACAACTCCAGAACCTACTACGACAGAACCTACTCGTACGACTGCAACGACTGCAGAACCTACCACAACAACCACTTTAGCTCCTACAACAAACATTGTTGTTCTTACAACCGCAACAACTGCTGCACCTTCTACAACAACTACAACTTCAGCTCCTACAATAACCACAACAACAGCACCCACTACAACACCTGCAGTTCCTGCAAGTGTAGCTCCAGCGACCACTACACCTGATGTACTTACTACAACAATCACAACTACAGCTCCTGCTACAACAACTGTAGCTTCTACGTCAACCACAGCAGCTGTCTCTACGCCAACCACTGCAGCTCTTACTACAACAACTGCTGCACCAACAACCACTACAACTCCAGAACCTACTACGACAGAACCTACTCGTACGACTGCAACGACTGCAGAACCTACCACAACAACCACTTTAGCTCCTACAACAAACATTGTTGTTCTTACAACCGCAACAACTGCAGCACCTTCTACAACAACTACAACTTCAGCTCCTACAATAACCACAACAACAGCACCCACTACAACACCTGCAGTTCCTACAACTGTAGCTCCAGCGACCACTACACCTGATGTACTTTCTACAACAATCATAACTACAGCTCCTGCTACAACAACTGTAGCTTCTACGTCAACCACAGCAGCTGTCTCTACGACAACCACCTCAGCTCTAACTAAAACAACTGCTGCTCCAACGACCGCTACAACTCCAGAACCTATTACGACAGAACCTACTCCTACGACTACTACGACTGCAGAACCTACCACGACAGCAACGGCAGCTCCTACTACAACATCTGCTGTTCTTACGACAGCAACAACTGCAGCACCTTCTACAACAACTACAACTTCAGCTCCTACAATAACCACAACAACAGCACCCACTACAACACCTGCAGTTCCTACAACTGTAGCTCCAGCGACCACTACACCTGATGTACTTTCTACAACAATCATAACTACAGCTCCTGCTACAACAACTGTAGCTTCTACGTCAACCACAGCAGCTGTCTCTACGACAACCACCTCAGCTCTAACTAAAACAACTGCTGCTCCAACGACCGCTACAACTCCAGAACCTATTACGACAGAACCTACTCCTACGACTACTACGACTGCAGAACCTACCACGACAGCAACGGCAGCTCCTACTACAACATCTGCTGTTCTTACGACAGCAACTACTGCAGCACCTTCTACAACAAGTACAACTTCAGCTCCTACGACAACCACAACAACAGCACCCACTACAACACCTGCAGTTACTACAACTGTAGCTCCAGCGACCACTACACCTGATGTACTTACTACAACAATCATAACTACAGCTCCTGCTACAACAACTGTAGCTTCTACGTCAACCACAGCAGCTGTCTCTACGCCAACCACTGCAGCTCTTACTACAACAACTGCTGCTCCAACAACCACTACAACTCCAGAACCTTTCTACAACAACTACAACTTCAGCTCCTACAATAACCACAACAACAGCACCCACTACAACACCTGCAGTTCCTACAACTGTAGCTCCAGCGACCACTACACCTGATGTACTTTCTACAACAATCATAACTACAGCTCCTGCTACAACAACTGTAGCTTCTACGTCAACCACAGCAGCTGTCTCTACGACAACCACCTCAGCTCTAACTAAAACAACTGCTGCTCCAACGACCGCTACAACTCCAGAACCTATTACGACAGAACCTACTCCTACGACTACTACGACTGCAGAACCTACCACGACAGCAACGGCAGCTCCTACTACAACATCTGCTGTTCTTACGACAGCAACTACTGCAGCACCTTCTACAACAAGTACAACTTCAGCTCCTACGACAACCACAACAACAGCACCCACTACAACACCTGCAGTTACTACAACTGTAGCTCCAGCGACCACTACACCTGATGTACTTACTACAACAATCATAACTACAGCTCCTGCTACAACAACTGTAGCTTCTACGTCAACCACAGCAGCTGTCTCTACGCCAACCACTGCAGCTCTTACTACAACAACTGCTGCTCCAACAACCACTACAACTCCAGAACCTACTACGACAGAACCTTCTCGTATGACTGAGACGACTGCAGAAACTACCACAACAACCACTTTAGCTCCTACAATAAACATTGTTGTTCTTACAACCGCAACAACTGCAGCACCTTCTACAACAACTACAACTTCAGCTCCTACAATAACCACAACAACAGCACCCACTACAACACCTGCAGTTCCTACAACTGTAGCTCCAGCGACCACTACACCTGATGTACTTTCTACAACAATCATAACTACAGCTCCAGCTACAACAACTGTAGCTTCTACGTCAACCACAGCAGCTGTCTCTACGACAACCACCTCAGCTCTAACTAAAACAACTGCTGCTCCAACGACCGCTACAACTCCAGAACCTATTACGACAGAACCTACTCCTACGACTACTACGACTGCAGAACCTACCACGACAGCAACGGCAGCTCCTACTACAACATCTGCTGTTCTTACGACAGCAACTACTGCAGCACCTTCTACAACAAGTACAACTTCAGCTCCTACGACAACCACAACAACAGCACCCACTACAACACCTGCAGTTACTACAACTGTAGCTCCAGCGACCACTACACCTGATGTACTTACTACAACAATCATAACTACAGCTCCTGCTACAACAACTGTAGCTTCTACGTCAACCACAGCAGCTGTCTCAACGACAACCACCTCAGCTCTAACTAAAACAACTGCTTCTCCAACGACCGCTACAACTCCAGAACCTATTACGACAGAACCTACTCCTACGACTGCTACGACTGCAGAACCTACCACGACAGCAACGTCAGCTCCTACTACAACATCTGCTGTTCTTACGACAGCAACTACTGCAGCACCTTCTACAACAAGTACAACTTCAGTTCCTACGACAACCACAACAACAGCACCCACTACAACACCTGCAGTTCCTACCACTGTAGCTCCAGCGACCACTACACCTGATGTACTTACTACAACAATCATAACTACAGCTCCTGCTACAACAACTGTAGCTTCTACGTCAACCACAGCAGCTGTCTCTACGCCAACCACTGCAGCTCTTACTACAACAACTGCTGCTCCAACAACCACTACAACTCCAGAACCTGCTACGACAGAACCTACTCGTAAGACTGCAAAGACTGCGGAACCTACCTCAACAACCACTTTAGCTCCTACAACAAACATTGTTGTTCTTACGACCGCAACAACTGCAGCACCTTCTACAACAACTACAACTTCAGCTCCTACGACAACCACTACAACACCTGCAGTTCCTACCACTGTAGCTCCAGCGACCACTACACCTGATGTACTTACTACAACAATCATAACTACAGCTCCTGCTACAACAACTGTAGCTTCTACGTCAACCACAGCAGCTGTCTCTACGCCAACCACTGCAGCTCTTACTACAACAACTGCTGCTCCAACAACCACTACAACTCCAGAACCTGCTACGACAGAACCTACTCGTACGACTGCAAAGACTGCGGAACCTACCTCAACAACCACTTTAGCTCCTACAACAAACATTGTTGTTCTTACGACCGCAACAACTGCTGCACCTTCTACAACAACTACAACTTCAGCTCCTACGACAACCACAACAACAGCACCCACTACAACACCTGCAGTTCCTGCAAGTGTAGCTCCAGCGACCACTACACCTGATGTACTTACTACAACAATCACAACTACAGCTCCTGCTACAACAACTGTAGCTTCTACGTCAACCACAGCAGCTGTCTCTACGCCAACCACTGCAGCTCTTACTACAACAACTGCTGCACCAACAACCACTACAACTCCAGAACCTACTACGACAGAACCTACTCGTACGACTGCAACGACTGCAGAACCTACCACAACAACCACTTTAGCTCCTACAACAAACATTGTTGTTCTTACAACCGCAACAACTGCTGCACCTTCTACAACAACTACAACTTCAGCTCCTACAATAACCACAACAACAGCACCCACTACAACACCTGCAGTTCCTGCAAGTGTAGCTCCAGCGACCACTACACCTGATGTACTTTCTACAACAATCATAACTACAGCTCCTGCTACAACAACTGTAGCTTCTACGTCAACCACAGCAGCTGTCTCTACGACAACCACCTCAGCTCTAACTAAAACAACTGCTTCTCCAACGACCGCTACAACTACAGAACCTGTTACGACAGAACCTACTCCTACGACTGCTACGACTGCAGAACCTACCACGACAGCAACGGCAGCTCCTACTACAACATCTGCTGTTCTTACGACAGCAACTACTGCAGCAACTTCTACAACAAGTACAACTTCAGCTCCTACGACAACCACAACAACAGCACCCACTACAACACCTGCAGTTCCTACCACTGTAGCTCCAGCGACCACTACACCTGATGTACTTACTACAACAATCACAACTACAGCTCCTGCTACAACACCTGTAGCTTCTACATCAAGCACAGCAGCTGTCTCTACGACAACCACTGCTGTTCTGACTACAACAACTGCTGCTCCAACAACCACTACAACTCCAGAACCTACTACGACAGAACCTACTCGTACGACTGCAACAACGGCAGAACCTACCTCAACAACTACTTTAGCTCCTACAACAAACATTGTTGTTCTTACGACCGCAACAACTGCAGCACCTTCTACAACAACTACAACTTCAGCTCCTACAATAACCACAACAACAGCACCCACTACAACACCTGCAGTTCCTACCACTGTAGCTCCAGCGACCACTACACCTGATGTACTTACTACAACAATCACAACTACAGCTCCTGCTACAACAACTGTAGCTTCTACGTCAACCACAGCAGCTGTCTCTACGCCAACCACTGCAGCTCTTACTACAACAACTGCTGCACCAACAACCACTACAACTCCAGAACCTACTACGACAGAACCTACTCGTACGACTGCAACGACTGCAGAACCTACCACAACAACCACTTTAGCTCCTACAACAAACATTGTTGTTCTTACACCGCAACCTGCAGCACCTTATACAACAACTACAACTTCAGCTCCTACAATAACCACAACAACAGCACCCACTACAACACCTGCAGTTCCTACAACTGTAGCTCCAGCGACCACTACACCTGATGTACTTTCTACAACAATCATAACTACAGCTCCTGCTACAACAACTGTAGCTTCTACGTCAACCACAGCAGCTGTCTCTACGACAACCACCTCAGCTCTAACTAAAACAACTGCTTCTCCAACGACCGCTACAACTCCAGAACCTATTACGACAGAACCTACTCCTACGACTGCTACGACTGCAGAACCTACCACGACAGCAACGGCAGCTCCTACTACAACATCTGCTGTTCTTACGACAGCAACTACTGCAGCACCTTCTACAACAAGTACAACTTCAGCTCCTACGACAACCACAACAACAGCACCCACTACAACACCTGCAGTTCCTACCACTGTAGCTCCAGCGACCACTACACCTGATGTACTTACTACAACAATCATAACTACAGCTCCTGCTACAACAACTGTAGCTTCTACGTCAACCACAGCAGCTGTCTCTACGCCAACCACTGCAGCTCTTACTACAACAACTGCTGCACCAACAACCACTACAACTCCAGAACTTACTACGACAGAACCTACTCGTACGACTGCAACGACTCCAGAACCTACCACAACAACCACTTTAGCTCCTACAACAAACATTGTTGTTCTTACAACCGCAACAACTGCAGCACCTTCTACAACAACTACAACTTCAGCTCCTACAATAACCACAACAACAGCACCCACTACAACACCTGCAGTTCCTACAACTGTAGCTCCAGCGACCACTACACCTGATGTACTTTCTACAACAATCATAACTACAGCTCCAGCTACAACAACTGTAGCTTCTACGTCAACCACAGCAGCTGTCTCAACGACAACCACCTCAGCTCTAACTAAAACAACTGCTTCTCCAACGACCACTACAACTCCAGAACCTATTACGACAGAACCTACTCCTACGACTGCTACGACTGCAGAACCTACCACGACTGCAACGTCAGCTCCTACTACAACATCTGCTGTTCTTACGACAGCAACTACTGCAGCACCTTCTACAACAAGTACAACTTCAGTTCCTACGACAACCACAACAACAGCACCCACTACAACACCTGCAGTTCCTACCACTGTAGCTCCAGCGACCACTACACCTGATGTACTTACTACAACAATCATAACTACAGCTCCTGCTACAACAACTGTAGCTTCTACGTCAACCACAGCAGCTGTCTCTACGCCAACCACTGCAGCTCTTACTACAACAACTGCTGCTCCAACAACCACTACAACTCCAGAACCTGCTACGACAGAACCTACTCGTAAGACTGCAAAGACTGCGGAACCTACCTCAACAACCACTTTAGCTCCTACAACAAACATTGTTGTTCTTACGACCGCAACAACTGCAGCACCTTCTACAACAACTACAACTTCAGCTCCTACGACAACCACAACAGCACCCACTACAACACCTGCAGTTCCTACCACTGTAGCTCCAGCGACCACTACACCTGATGTACTTACTACAACAATCATAACTACAGCTCCTGCTACAACAACTGTAGCTTCTACGTCAACCACAGCAGCTGTCTCTACGCAAACCACTGCAGCTCTTACTACAACAACTGCTGCTCCAACAACCACTACAACTCCAGAACCTGCTACGACAGAACCTACTCGTACGACTGCAAAGACTGCGGAACCTACCTCAACAACCACTTTAGCTCCTACAACAAACATTGTTGTTCTTACGACCGCAACAACTGCAGCACCTTCTACAACAACTACAACTTCAGCTCCTACAATAACCACAACAACAGCACCCACTACAACACCTGCAGTTCCTACAACTGTAGCTCCAGCGACCACTACACCTGATGTACTTTCTACAACAATCATAACTACAGCTCCTGCTACAACAACTGTAGCTTCTACGTCAACCACAGCAGCTGTCTCTACGACAACCACCTCAGCTCTAACTAAAACAACTGCTTCTCCAACGACCGCTACAACTCCAGAACCTATTACGACAGAACCTACTCCTACGACTGCTACGACTGCAGAACCTACCACGACAGCAACGGCAGCTCCTACTACAACATCTGCTGTTCTTACGACAGCAACTACTGCAGCAACTTCTACAACAAGTACAACTTCAGCTCCTACGACAACCACAACAACAGCACCCACTACAACACCTGCAGTTCCTACCACTGTAGCTCCAGCGACCACTACACCTGATGTACTTACTACAACAATCACAACTACAGCTCCTGCTACAACACCTGTAGCTTCTACATCAAGCACAGCAGCTGTCTCTACGACAACCACTGCTGTTCTGACTACAACAACTGCTGCTCCAACAACCACTACAACTCCAGAACCTGCTACGACAGAACCTACTCGTACGACTGCAAAGACTGCGGAACCTACCTCAACAACCACTTTAGCTCCTACAACAAACATTGTTGTTCTTACGACCGCAACAACTGCTGCACCTTCTACAACAACTACAACTTCAGCTCCTACGACAACCACAACAACAGCACCCACTACAACACCTGCAGTTCCTGCAAGTGTAGCTCCAGCGACCACTACACCTGATGTACTTACTACAACAATCACAACTACAGCTCCTGCTACAACAACTGTAGAATCTACGTCAACCACAGCAGCTGTCTCTACGCCAACCACTGCAGCTCTTACTACAACAACTGCTGCACCAACAACCACTACAACTCCAGAACCTACTACGACAGAACCTACTCGTACGACTGCAACGACTGCAGAACCTACCACAACAACCACTTTAGCTCCTACAACAAACATTGTTGTTCTTACAACCGCAACAACTGCTGCACCTTCTACAACAACTACAACTTCAGCTCCTACAATAACCACAACAACAGCACCCACTACAACACCTGCAGTTCCTGCAAGTGTAGCTCCAGCGACCACTACACCTGATGTACTTTCTACAACAATCATAACTACAGCTCCTGCTACAACAACTGTAGCTTCTACGTCAACCACAGCAGCTGTCTCTACGACAACCACCTCAGCTCTAACTAAAACAACTGCTTCTCCAACGACCGCTACAACTACAGAACCTGTTACGACAGAACCTACTCCTACGACTGCTACGACTGCAGAACCTACCACGACAGCAACGGCAGCTCCTACTACAACATCTGCTGTTCTTACGACAGCAACTACTGCAGCAACTTCTACAACAAGTACAACTTCAGCTCCTACGACAACCACAACAACAGCACCCACTACAACACCTGCAGTTCCTACCACTGTAGCTCCAGCGACCACTACACCTGATGTACTTACTACAACAATCACAACTACAGCTCCTGCTACAACACCTGTAGCTTCTACATCAAGCACAGCAGCTGTCTCTACGACAACCACTGCTGTTCTGACTACAACAACTGCTGCTCCAACAACCACTACAACTCCAGAACCTACTACGACAGAACCTACTCGTACGACTGCAACAACGGCAGAACCTACCTCAACAACTACTTTAGCTCCTACAACAAACATTGTTGTTCTTACGACCGCAACAACTGCAGCACCTTCTACAACAACTACAACTTCAGCTCCTACAATAACCACAACAACAGCACCCACTACAACACCTGCAGTTCCTACCACTGTAGCTCCAGCGACCACTACACCTGATGTACTTACTACAACAATCACAACTACAGCTCCTGCTACAACAACTGTAGCTTCTACGTCAACCACAGCAGCTGTCTCTACGCCAACCACTGCAGCTCTTACTACAACAACTGCTGCACCAACAACCACTACAACTCCAGAACCTACTACGACAGAACCTACTCGTACGACTGCAACGACTGCAGAACCTACCACAACAACCACTTTAGCTCCTACAACAAACATTGTTGTTCTTACAACTGCAGCACCTTATACAACAACTACAACTTCAGCTCCTACAATAACCACAACAACAGCACCCACTACAACACCTGCAGTTCCTACAACTGTAGCTCCAGCGACCACTACACCTGATGTACTTTCTACAACAATCATAACTACAGCTCCTGCTACAACAACTGTAGCTTCTACGTCAACCACAGCAGCTGTCTCTACGACAACCACCTCAGCTCTAACTAAAACAACTGCTTCTCCAACGACCGCTACAACTCCAGAACCTATTACGACAGAACCTACTCCTACGACTGCTACGACTGCAGAACCTACCACGACAGCAACGGCAGCTCCTACTACAACATCTGCTGTTCTTACGACAGCAACTACTGCAGCACCTTCTACAACAAGTACAACTTCAGCTCCTACGACAACCACAACAACAGCACCCACTACAACACCTGCAGTTCCTACCACTGTAGCTCCAGCGACCACTACACCTGATGTACTTACTACAACAATCATAACTACAGCTCCTGCTACAACAACTGTAGCTTCTACGTCAACCACAGCAGCTGTCTCTACGCCAACCACTGCAGCTCTTACTACAACAACTGCTGCACCAACAACCACTACAACTCCAGAACTTACTACGACAGAACCTACTCGTACGACTGCAACGACTCCAGAACCTACCACAACAACCACTTTAGCTCCTACAACAAACATTGTTGTTCTTACAACCGCAACAACTGCAGCACCTTCTACAACAACTACAACTTCAGCTCCTACAATAACCACAACAACAGCACCCACTACAACACCTGCAGTTCCTACAACTGTAGCTCCAGCGACCACTACACCTGATGTACTTTCTACAACAATCATAACTACAGCTCCAGCTACAACAACTGTAGCTTCTACGTCAACCACAGCAGCTGTCTCAACGACAACCACCTCAGCTCTAACTAAAACAACTGCTTCTCCAACGACCACTACAACTCCAGAACCTATTACGACAGAACCTACTCCTACGACTGCTACGACTGCAGAACCTACCACGACTGCAACGTCAGCTCCTACTACAACATCTGCTGTTCTTACGACAGCAACTACTGCAGCACCTTCTACAACAAGTACAACTTCAGTTCCTACGACAACCACAACAACAGCACCCACTACAACACCTGCAGTTCCTACCACTGTAGCTCCAGCGACCACTACACCTGATGTACTTACTACAACAATCATAACTACAGCTCCTGCTACAACAACTGTAGCTTCTACGTCAACCACAGCAGCTGTCTCTACGCCAACCACTGCAGCTCTTACTACAACAACTGCTGCTCCAACAACCACTACAACTCCAGAACCTGCTACGACAGAACCTACTCGTAAGACTGCAAAGACTGCGGAACCTACCTCAACAACCACTTTAGCTCCTACAACAAACATTGTTGTTCTTACGACCGCAACAACTGCAGCACCTTCTACAACAACTACAACTTCAGCTCCTACGACAACCACAACAGCACCCACTACAACACCTGCAGTTCCTACCACTGTAGCTCCAGCGACCACTACACCTGATGTACTTACTACAACAATCATAACTACAGCTCCTGCTACAACAACTGTAGCTTCTACGTCAACCACAGCAGCTGTCTCTACGCAAACCACTGCAGCTCTTACTACAACAACTGCTGCTCCAACAACCACTACAACTCCAGAACCTGCTACGACAGAACCTACTCGTACGACTGCAAAGACTGCGGAACCTACCTCAACAACCACTTTAGCTCCTACAACAAACATTGTTGTTCTTACGACCGCAACAACTGCAGCACCTTCTACAACAACTACAACTTCAGCTCCTACAATAACCACAACAACAGCACCCACTACAACACCTGCAGTTCCTACAACTGTAGCTCCAGCGACCACTACACCTGATGTACTTTCTACAACAATCATAACTACAGCTCCTGCTACAACAACTGTAGCTTCTACGTCAACCACAGCAGCTGTCTCTACGACAACCACCTCAGCTCTAACTAAAACAACTGCTTCTCCAACGACCGCTACAACTCCAGAACCTATTACGACAGAACCTACTCCTACGACTGCTACGACTGCAGAACCTACCACGACAGCAACGGCAGCTCCTACTACAACATCTGCTGTTCTTACGACAGCAACTACTGCAGCAACTTCTACAACAAGTACAACTTCAGCTCCTACGACAACCACAACAACAGCACCCACTACAACACCTGCAGTTCCTACCACTGTAGCTCCAGCGACCACTACACCTGATGTACTTACTACAACAATCACAACTACAGCTCCTGCTACAACACCTGTAGCTTCTACATCAAGCACAGCAGCTGTCTCTACGACAACCACTGCTGTTCTGACTACAACAACTGCTGCTCCAACAACCACTACAACTCCAGAACCTACTACGACAGAACCTACTCGTACGACTGCAACAACTGCAGAACCTACCTCAACAACTACTTTAGCTCCTACAACAAACATTGTTGTTCTTACGACCGCAACAACTGCAGCACCTTCTACAACAACTACAACTTCAGCACCTACGACAACCACAACAACAGCACACACTACAACGCCTGCAGTTCCTACAACTGTAGCTCCAGCGACCACTACACCTGATGTACTTTCTACAACAATCATAACTACAGCTCCTGCTACAACAACTGTAGCTTCTACGTCAACCACAGCAGCTGTCTCTATGACAACCACCTCAGCTCTAACTAAAACAACTGCTGCTCCAACGACCGCTACAACTCCAGAACCTATTACGACAGAAACTACTCCTACGACTGCAGAACCTACCACGACAGCAACGGCAGCTCCTACTACAACATCTGCTGTTCTTACGACAGCAACTACTGCAGCACCTTCTACAACAAGTACAACTTCAGATCCTACGACAACCACAACAACAGCACCCACTACAACACCTGCAGTTACTACAACTGTAGCTCCAGCGACCACTACACCTGATGTACTTACTACAACAATCATAACTACAGCTCCTGCTACAACAACTGTAGCTTCTACGTCAACCACAGCAGCTGTCTCTACGCCAACCACTGCAGCTCTTACTACAACAACTGCTGCTCCAACAACCAGTACAACTCCAGAACCTACTACGACAGAACCTTCTCGTATGACTGCAACGACTGCAGAAACTACCACAACAACCACTTTAGCTCCTACAACAAACATTGTTGTTCTTACAACCGCAACAACTGCAGCACCTTCTACAACAACTACAACTTCAGCTCCTACAATAACGACAACAACAGCACCCACTACAACACCTGCAGTTCCTACAACTGTAGCTCCAGCGACCACTACACCTGATGTACTTTCTACAACAATCATAACGACAGCTCCTGCTACAACAACTGTAGCTTCTACGTCAACCACATCAGCTGTCTCTACGACAACCACCTCAGCTCTAACTAAAACAACTGCTGCTCCAACGACCGCTACAACTCCAGACCCTATTACGACAGAACCTACTCCTATGACTGCTACGACTGCAGAACCTACCACGACAGCAACGGCAGCTCCTACTACAACATCTGCTGTTCTTACGACAGCAACTACTGCAGCACCTTCTACAACAAGTACAACTTCAGCTCCTACGACAACCACAACAACAGCCCCCACTACAACACCTGCAGTTCCTACAAGTGTAGCTCCAGTGACCAGTACACCTGATGTACTTACTACAACAATCACAACTACAGCTCCTGCTACAACAACTGTAGCTTCTGAGTCAACCACAGCAGCTGTCTCTATGCCAACCACTGCAGCTCTTACTACAACAACTGCTGCTCCAACAACCAGTACAACTCCAGAACCTACTACGACAGAACCTACTCGTACGACTGCAACGACTGCAGAACCTACCACAACAACCACTTTAGCTCCTACAACAAACATTGTTGTTCTTACAACCGCAACATCTGCAGCACCTTCTACAACAACTACAACTTCAGCTCCTACAATAACCACAACTGCACCCACTACAACACCTGCAGTTCCTACAACTGTAGCTCCAGCGACCACTACACCTGATATACTTTCTACAACAATCATAACGACAGCTCCTGCTACAACAACTGTAGCTTCTACGTCAACCACAGCAGCTGTCTCTATGACAACCACCTCAGCTCTAACTAAAACAACTGCTTCTCCAACGACCGCTACAACTCCAGAACCTATTACGACAGAACCTACTCCTACGACTGCTACGACTGCAGAACCTACCACGACAGCAACGGCAGCTCCTACTACAACATCTGCTGTTCTTACGACAGCAACTACTGCAGCACCTTCTACAACAAGTACAACTTCAGTTCCTACGACAACCACAACAACAGCACCCACTACAACACCTGCAGTTCCTACCACTGTAGCTCCAGCGACCACTACACCTGATGTACTTACTACAACAATCATAACTACAGCTCCTGCTACAACAACTGTAGCTTCTACGTCAACCACAGCAGCTGTCTCTACGCCAACCACTGCAGCTCTTACTACAACAACTGCTGCTCCAACAACCACTACAACTCCAGAACCTGCTACGACAGAACCTACTCGTAAGACTGCAAAGACTGCGGAACCTACCTCAACAACCACTTTAGCTCCTACAACAAACATTGTTGTTCTTACGACCGCAACAACTGCAGCACCTTCTACAACAACTACAACTTCAGCTCCTACGACAACCACAACAGCACCCACTACAACACCTGCAGTTCCTACCACTGTAGCTCCAGCGACCACTACACCTGATGTACTTACTACAACAATCATAACTACAGCTCCTGCTACAACAACTGTAGCTTCTACGTCAACCACAGCAGCTGTCTCTACGCCAACCACTGCAGCTCTTACTACAACAACTGCTGATCCAACAACCACTACAACTCCAGAACCTACTACGACAGAACCTACTCGTACGACTGCAAAGACTGCGGAACCTACCTCAACAACCACTTTAGCTCCTACAACAAACATTGTTGTTCTTACGACCGCAACAACTGCAGCACCTTCTACAACAACTACAACTTCAGCTCCTACGACAACCACAACAACAGCACCCACTACAACACCTGCAGTTCCTGCAATTGTAGCTCCAGCGACCACTACACCTGATGTACTTACTACAACAATCACAACTACAGCTCCTGCTACAACAACTGTAGCTTCTACGTCAACCACAGCAGCTGTCTCTACGCCAACCACTGCAGCTCTTACTACAACAACTGCTGCACCAACAACCACTTCAACTCCAGAACCTACTACGACAGAACCTACTCGTACGACTGCAACGACTGCAGAACCTACCACAACAACCACTTTAGCTCCTACAACAAACATTGTTGTTCTTACAACCGCAACAACTGCAGCACCTTCTACAACAACTACAACTTCAGCTCCTACAATAACCACAACAACAGCACCCACTACAACACCTGCAGTTCCTACAACTGTAGCTCCAGCGACCACTACACCTGATGTACTTTCTACAACAATCATAACTACAGCTCCTGCTACAACAACTGTAGCTTCTACGTCAACCACAGCAGCTGTCTCTACGACAACCACCTCAGCTCTAACTAAAACAACTGCTTCTCCAACGACCGCTACAACTCCAGAACCTATTACGACAGAACCTACTCCTACGACTACTACGACTGCAGAACCTACCACGACAGCAACGGCAGCTCCTACTACAACATCTGCTGTTCTTACGACAGCAACAACTGCAGCACCTTCTACAACAAGTACAACTTCAGCTCCTACAATAACCACAACAACAGCACCCACTACAACACCTGCAGTTCCTACAACTGTAGCTCCAGCGACCACTACACCTGATGTACTTTCTACAACAATCATAACTACAGCTCCTGCTACAACAACTGTAGCTTCTACGTCAACCACAGCAGCTGTCTCTACGACAACCACCTCAGCTCTAACTAAAACAACTGCTGCTCCAACGACCGCTACAACTCCAGAACCTATTACGACAGAACCTACTCCTACGACTACTACGACTGCAGAACCTACCACGACAGCAACGGCAGCTCCTACTACAACATCTGCTGTTCTTACGACAGCAACTACTGCAGCACCTTCTACAACAAGTACAACTTCAGCTCCTACGACAACCACAACAACAGCACCCACTACAACACCTGCAGTTCCTACCACTGTAGCTCCAGCGACCACTACACCTGATGTACTTACTACAACAATCATAACTACAGCTCCTGCTACAACAACTGTAGCTTCTACGTCAACCACAGCAGCTGTCTCTACGCCAACCACTGCAGCTCTTACTACAACAACTGCTGCACCAACAACCACTACAACTCCAGAACCTACTACGACAGAACCTACTCGTACGACTGCAACGACTGCAGAACCTACCACAACAACCACTTTAGCTCCTACAACAAACATTGTTGTTCTTACAACCGCAACAACTGCAGCACCTTCTACAACAACTACAACTTCAGCTCCTACAATAACCACAACAACAGCACCCACTACAACACCTGCAGTTCCTACAACTGTAGCTCCAGCGACCACTACACCTGATGTACTTTCTACAACAATCATAACTACAGCTCCAGCTACAACAACTGTAGCTTCTAAGTCAACCACAGCAGCTGTCTCTACGACAACCACCTCAGCTCTAACTAAAACAACTGCTTCTCCAACGACCGCTACAACTCCAGAACCTATTACGACAGAACCTACTCCTACGACTGCTACGACTGCAGAACCTACCACGACAGCAACGGCAGCTCCTACTACAACATCTGCTGTTCTTACGACAGCAACTACTGCAGCACCTTCTACAACAAGTACAACTTCAGTTCCTACGACAACCACAACAACAGCACCCACTACAACACCTGCAGTTCCTACCACTGTAGCTCCAGCGACCACTACACCTGATGTACTTACTACAACAATCATAACTACAGCTCCTGCTACAACAACTGTAGCTTCTACGTCAACCACAGCAGCTGTCTCTACGCCAACCACTGCAGCTCTTACTACAACAACTGCTGCTCCAACAACCACTACAACTCCAGAACCTGCTACGACAGAACCTACTCGTAAGACTGCAAAGACTGCGGAACCTACCTCAACAACCACTTTAGCTCCTACAACAAACATTGTTGTTCTTACGACCGCAACAACTGCAGCACCTTCTACAACAACTACAACTTCAGCTCCTACGATAACCACAACAGCACCCACTACAACACCTGCAGTTCCTACCACTGTAGCTCCAGCGACCACTACACCTGATGTACTTACTACAACAATCATAACTACAGCTCCTGCTACAACAACTGTAGCTTCTACGTCAACCACAGCAGCTGTCTCTACGCCAACCACTGCAGCTCTTACTACAACAACTGCTGCTCCAACAACCACTACAACTCCAGAACCTACTACGACAGAACCTACTCGTACGACTGCAACGACTGCAGAACCTACCACAACAACCACTTTAGCTCCTACAACAAACATTGTTGTTCTTACAACCGCAACAACTGCAGCACCTTCTACAACAACTACAACTTCAGCTCCTACAATAACCACAACAACAGCACCCACTACAACACCTGCAGTTCCTACAACTGTAGCTCCAGCGACCACTACACCTGATGTACTTACTACAACAATCACAACTACAGCTCCTGCTACAACAACTGTAGCTTCTACGTCAACCACAGCAGCTGTCTCTACGCCAACCACTGCAGCTCTTACTACAACAACTGCTGCACCAACAACCACTTCAACTCCAGAACCTACTACGACAGAACCTACTCGTACGACTGCAACGACTGCAGAACCTACCACAACAACCACTTTAGCTCCTACAACAAACATTGTTGTTCTTACAACCGCAACAACTGCAGCACCTTCTACAACAACTACAACTTCAGCTCCTACAATAACCACAACAACAGCACCCACTACAACACCTGCAGTTCCTACAACTGTAGCTCCAGCGACCACTACACCTGATGTACTTTCTACAACAATCATAACTACAGCTCCTGCTACAACAACTGTAGCTTCTACGTCAACCACAGCAGCTGTCTCTACGACAACCACCTCAGCTCTAACTAAAACAACTGCTGCTCCAACGACCGCTACAACTCCAGAACCTATTACGACAGAACCTACTCCTACGACTACTACGACTGCAGAACCTACCACGACAGCAACGGCAGCTCCTACTACAACATCTGCTGTTCTTACGACAGCAACTACTGCAGCACCTTCTACAACAAGTACAACTTCAGCTCCTACGACAACCACAACAACAGCACCCACTACAACACCTGCAGTTCCTACCACTGTAGCTCCAGCGACCACTACACCTGATGTACTTACTACAACAATCATAACTACAGCTCCTGCTACAACAACTGTAGCTTCTACGTCAACCACAGCAGCTGTCTCTACGCCAACCACTGCAGCTCTTACTACAACAACTGCTGCTCCAACAACCACTACAACTCCAGAACCTGCTACGACAGAACCTTCTCGTATGACTGCAACGACTGCGGAACCTACCTCAACAACCACTTTAGCTCCTACAACAAACATTGTTGTTCTTACGACCGCAACAACTGCAGCACCTTCTACAACAACTACAACTTCAGCTCCTACGACAACCACAACAACAGCACCCACTACAACGCCTGCAGTTCCTACAACTGTAGCTCCAGCGACCACTACACCTGATGTACTTACTACAACAATCATAACTACAGCTCCTGCTACAACAACTGTAGCTTCTACGTCAACCACAGCAGCTGTCTCTACGCCAACCACCTCAGCTCTAACTACAACAACTGCTGCTCCAACGACCGCTACAACTCCAGAACCTACTACGACAGAACCTACTCGTACGACTGCTACGACTGCAGAACCTACCACGACAGCCACGGCAGCTCCTACTACAACATCTGCTGTTCTTACGACAGCAACTACTGCAGCACCTTCTACAACAAGTACAACTTCAGCTCCTACGACAACCACAACAACAGCACCCACTACAACACCTGCAGTTCCTACCACTGTAGCTCCAGCGACCACTACACCTGATGTACTTACTACAACAATCACAACTACAGCTCCTGCTACACCAACTGTAGCTTCTACGTCAACCACAGCAGCTGTCTCTACGCCAACCACTGCAGCTCTTACTACAACAACTGCTGCTCCAACAACCACTACAACTCCAGAACCTGCTACGACAGAACCTACTCGTAAGACTGCAAAGACTGCGGAACCTACCTCAACAACCACTTTAGCTCCTACAACAAACATTGTTGTTCTTACGACCGCAACAACTGCAGCACCTTCTACAACAACTACAACTTCAGCTCCTACGACAACCACAACAGCACCCACTACAACACCTGCAGTTCCTACCACTGTAGCTCCAGCGACCACTACACCTGATGTACTTACTACAACAATCATAACTACAGCTCCTGCTACAACAACTGTAGCTTCTACGTCAACCACAGCAGCTGTCTCTACGCCAACCACTGCAGCTCTTACTACAACAACTGCTGCTCCAACAACCACTACAACTCCAGAACCTGCTACGACAGAACCTACTCGTACGACTGCAAAGACTGCGGAACCTACCTCAACAACCACTTTAGCTCCTACAACAAACATTGTTGTTCTTACGACCGCAACAACTGCAGCACCTTCTACAACAACTACAACTTCAGCTCCTACGACAACCACAACAACAGCACCCACTACAACACCTGCAGTTCCTGCAAGTGTAGCTCCAGCGACCACTACACCTGATGTACCTACTACAACAATCACAACTACAGCTCCTGCTACAACAACTGTAGCTTCTACGTCAACCACAGCAGCTGTCTCTACGCCAACCACTGCTGCTCTTACTACAACAACTGCTGCACCAACAACCACTACAACTCCAGAACCTACTACGACAGAACCTACTCGTACGACTGCAACAACTGCAGAACCTACCTCAACAATTACTTTAGCTCCTACAACAAACATTGTTGTTCTTACGACCGCAACAACTGCAGCACCTTCTACAACAACTACAACTTCAGCACCTACGACAACCACAACAACAGCACCCACTACAACGCCTGCAGTTCCTACAACTGTAGCTCCAGCGACCACTACACCTGATGTACTTACTACAACAATCATAACTACAGCTCCTGCTACAACAACTGTAGCTTCTACGTCAACCACAGCAGCTGTCTCTACGCCAACCACTGCAGCTCTTACTACAACAACTGCTGCACCAACAACCACTTCAACTCCAGAACCTACTACGACAGAACCTACTCGTACGACTGCAACGACTGCAGAACCTACCACAACAACCACTTTAGCTCCTACAACAAACATTGTTGTTCTTACAACCGCAACAACTGCAGCACCTTCTACAACAACTACAACTTCAGCTCCTACAATAACCACAACAACAGCACCCACTACAACACCTGCAGTTCCTACAACTGTAGCTCCAGCGACCACTACACCTGATGTACTTTCTACAACAATCATAACTACAGCTCCTGCTACAACAACTGTAGCTTCTACGTCAACCACAGCAGCTGTCTCTACGACAACCACCTCAGCTCTAACTAAAACAACTGCTTCTCCAACGACCGCTACAACTCCAGAACCTATTACGACAGAACCTACTCCTACGACTGCTACGACTGCAGAACCTACCACGACAGCAACGGCAGCTCCTACTACAACATCTGCAGCAACTTCTACAACAAGTACAACTTCAGCTCCTACGACAACCAGAACAACAGCACCCACTACAACACCTGCAGTTCCTACCACTGTAGCTCCAGCGACCACTACACCTGATGTACTTACTACAACAATCACAACTACAGCTCCTGCTACAACACCTGTAGCTTCTACATCAAGCACAGCAGCTGTCTCTACGACAACCACTGCTGTTCTGACTACAACAACTGCTGCTCCAACAACCACTACAACTCCAGAACCTACTACGACAGAACCTACTCGTACGACTGCAACAACTGCAGAACCTACCTCAACAATTACTTTAGCTCCTACAACAAACATTGTTGTTCTTACGACCGCAACAACTGCAGCACCTTCTACAACAACTACAACTTCAGCACCTACGACAACCACAACAACAGCACCCACTACAACGCCTGCAGTTCCTACAACTGTAGCTCCAGCGACCACTACACCTGATGTACTTTCTACAACAATCATAACTACAGCTCCTGCTACAACAACTGTAGCTTCTACGTCAACCGCAGCAGCTGTCTCTATGACAACCACCTCAGCTCTAACTAAAACAACTGCTGCTCCAACGACCGCTACAACTCCAGAACCTATTACGACAGAACCTACTCCTACGACTGCAGAACCTACCACGACAGCAACGGCAGCTCCTACTACAACATCTGCTGTTCTTACGACAGCAACTACTGCAGCACCTTCTACAACAAGTACAACTTCAGATCCTACGACAACCACAACAACAGCACCCACTACAACACCTGCATTTACTACAACTGTAGCTCCAGCGACCACTACACCTGATGTACTTACTACAACAATCATAACTACAGCTCCTGCTACAACAACTGTAGCTTCTACGTCAACCACAGCAGCTGTCTCTACGCCAACCACTGCAGCTCTTACTACAACAACTGCTGCTCCAACAACCAGTACAACTCCAGAACCTACTACGACAGAACCTTCTCGTATGACTGCAACGACTGCAGAAACTACCACAACAACCACTTTAGCTCCTACAACAAACATTGTTGTTCTTACAACCGCAACAACTGCAGCACCTTCTACAACAACTACAACTTCAGCTCCTACAATAACCACAACAACAGCACCCACTACAACACCTGCAGTTCCTACAACTGTAGCTCCAGCGACCACTACACCTGATGTACTTTCTACAACAATCATAACGACAGCTCCTGCTACAACAACTGTAGCTTCTACGTCAACCACAGCAGCTGTCTCTACGACAACCACCTCAGCTCTAACTAAAACAACTTCTGCTCCAACGACCGCTACAACTCCAGAACCTATTACGACAGAACCTACTCCTATGACTGCTACGACTGCAGAACCTACCACGACAGCAACGGCAGCTCCTACTACAACATCTGCTGTTCTTACGACAGCAACTACTACGGCACCTTCTACAACAAGTACAACTTTAGCTCCTACGACAACCACAACAGCACCCACTACAACACCTGCAGTTCCTACAAGTGTAGCTCCAGCGAATACTTCACCCGATTTAGTTACTACAACAATCATCACTACAGCTCCTGCTACAACAACTGTAGCTTCTACGTCAACCACAGCAGCTGTCTCTACGACAACCACCTCAGCTCTAACTAAAACAACTGCTGCTCCAACGACCGCTACAACTCCAGACCCTATTACGACAGAACCTACTCCTATGACTGCTACGACTGCAGAACCTACCATGACAGCAACGGCAGCTCCTACTACAACATCTGCTGTTCTTACGACAGCAACTACTGCAGCACCTTCTACAACAAGTACAACTTCATCTCCTACGACAACCACAACAACAGCCCCCACTACAACACCTGCAGTTCCTACAAGTGTAGGTCCAGTGACCAGTACACCTGATGTACTTACTACAACAATCACAACTACAGCTCCTGCTACAACAACTGTAGCTTCTGAGTCAACCACAGCAGCTGTCTCTACGCCAACCACTGCAGCTCTTACTACAACAACTGCTGCTCCAACAACCAGTACAACTCCAGAACCTACTACGACAGAACCTACTCGTACGACTGCAACGACTGCAGAACCTACCACAACAACCACTTTAGCTCCTACAACAAACATTGTTGTTCTTACAACCGCAACATCTGCAGCACCTTCTACAACAACTACAACTTCAGCTCCTACAATAACCACAACTGCACCCACTACAACACCTGCAGTTCCTACAACTGTAGCTCCAGCGACCACTACACCTGATGTACTTTCTACAACAATCATAACGACAGCTCCTGCTACAACAACTGTAGCTTCTACGTCAACCACAGCAGCTGTCTCTACGACAAACACCTCAGCTCTAACTAAAACAACTTCTGCTCCAACGACCGCTACAACTCCAGAAACTATTACGACAGAACCTACTCCTATGACTGCTACGACTGCAGAACCTACCACGACAGCAACGGCAGCTCCTACTACAACATCTGCTGTTCTTAGGACAGCAGCTACTACAGCACCTTCTACAACAAGTACAACTTCAGCTCCTACGACAACCACAACAACAGCACCCACTACAACACCTGCAGTTCCTACAAGTGTAGCTCCAGCTAATACTTCACCCGATTTACTAACTACAACAATCACAACTACAGCTCCTGCTACAACACCTGTAGCTTCTACATCAAGCACAGCAGCTGTCTCTACGACAACCACTGCTGCTCTGACTACAACAACTGCTGCTCCAACAAACACTACAACTCCAGAACCTACTACGACAGAACCTACTCGTACGACTGCAACAACTGCAGAACCTACCTCAACAACCACTTTACCTCCTACAACAAACATTGTTGTTCTTACGACCGCAACAACTGCAGCACCTTCTACAACAACTCCAACTTCAGCTCCTACGATAACCACAACAACAGCACCCACTACAACACCTGCAGTTCCTACAACTGTAGCTCCAGCGACCACTACACCTGATTTACTTTTTACAACAATCATAACTACAGCTCCTGCTACAACAACTGTAGCTTCTACGTCAACCACAGCAGCTGTCTCTACCCCAACCACTGCAGCTCTTACTACAACAACTGCTGCTCCAACAACCACTACAACTCCAGAACCTGCTATGACAGAACCTACTCGTACGACTGCAAAGACTCAGGAACCTACCTCAACAACCACTTTAGCTCCTACAACAAACATTGTTGTTCTTACAACCGCAACAACTGCAGCACCTTCTACAACAACTACAACACCTTCTACAACAACTACAACTTCAGCTCCTACAATAACCACAACAACAGCACCCACTACAACACCTGCAGTTCCTACAACTGTAGCTCCAGCGACCATTACACCTGATGTACTTTCTACAACAATCATAACTACAGCTCCTGCTACAACAACTGTAGCTTCTACGTCAACCACAGCAGCTGTCTCTACGACAACCACCTCAGCTCTAACTAAAACAACTTCTGCTCCAACGACCGCTACAACTCCAGAACCTATTACGACAGAACCTACTCCTATGACTGCTACGACTGCAGAACCTACCACGACAGCAACGGCAGCTCCTACTACAACATCTGCTGTTCTTACGACAGCAACTACTACAGCACCTTCTACAACAAGTACAACATCAGCTCCTACGACAACCACAACAACAGCACCCACTACAACACCTGCAGTTCCTACAACTGTAGCTCCAGCTAATACTTCACCCAATTTACTTACTACAACAATCATAACTACAGCTCCTGCTACAACAACTTTAGCTTCTACGTCAACCACAGCAGCTGTGTCTACGCCAACCACTGCAGCTCTTACTACAACAACTGCTGCTCCAACAACCACTACAATTCCAGAACCTGCTACGACAGAACCTACTCGTACGACTGCAACGACTGCGGAACCTACCTCAACAAACACTTTAGCTCCTACAACAAACATTGTTGTTCTTACGACCGCAACAACTGCAGCACCTTCTACTACAACTACAACTTCTGCTCCTACAACAACCACAACAACAGCACCCACTACAACACCTGCACTTACTGCAAGTGTAGCTCCAGCAACCACTACACCTGATGTACTTACTACAACAATCACAACTACAACTCCTGCTACAACAACTGTAGCTTCTACGTCAACCACAGCAGCTGTCTCTACGATAACAACTGCAGCTCTAACAAAAACAACTGCTGCTCCAACGACCACTACATCTCCAGAACCTACTCCGACAGAACCTACTCCTACGACTGCTACGACTGCAGAACCTACCACGACAGCCACTGCAGCTCCTACTACAGCATCTGCTGTTCTTACGACCGCAGCGAATGCAGCACCTTCTAAAATCATTTCAACTTTAGCTCCTACGACAACCACAACAACAGCACCGACTACAACACCAGTAGTTCCTACAACTCTAGCTGCCACGACCACTACACCTGCTTTACTTACTACAACAATCACAACTACAGCTCCTGCTACAACAGCTGTAGCTTCTACGTCAACCACAGCAGCTGTCTCTACGACAACCACTGCAGCTCTAACTAAAACAACTGCTGCTCCAACGACCGCTACAACTCCAGAACCTATTACGACTAAACCTACTCCTACAACTGCTATGACTGCAGAACCTACCACGACAGCAACGGCAGCTCCTACTACAACATCTGCTGTTCTTACGACAGCAACTACTGCAGCACCTTCTACAACAACTACAACTTCAGCTCCTACGACAACCACAACAACAGCACCCACTACAACACCTGCAGTTCCTACAACTGTAGCTCCAGCGACCACTACACCTGATGTACTTACTACAACAATCACAACTACAGCTCCTGCTACAACAACTCTAGCTTCTACATCAACCACAGCAGCTGTCTCTACGACAACCACTGCAGCTCTAACTAAAACAACTGCTGCTCCAACGACCACTACAACTCCAGAACCTATTACGACAGAACCTACTCCTACGACTGCTACGACTGCAGAACCTACCACGACAGCAACGGCAGCTCCTACTACAATATCTGCTGTTCTTACAACAGCAACTACTGCAGCACCTTCTACAACAACTACAACTTCAGCTCCTACGACAACCACAATAACAGCACCCACTACAACACCTTCAGTTCCTACAAGTGTAGCTCCAGCTAATTCTTCACCCGATTTACTTACTACAACAATCACAACTACAGCTCCTGCTACAACACCTGTAGCTTCTACGTCAAGCACAGCAGCTGTCTCTACGACAACCACTGCTGCTCTTACTACAACAACTGCTGCTCCAACAACTACTACAACTTCAGAACCTACTACGACAGAACCTACTCGTACGACTGCAACGACTGCAGAACCTACCACAACATTGAATGCAGCACCTTCTAAAATAACTACAACTTTAGCTCCTACGACAACCACAACAACTGCACCTACTACAACACCTGCAGTTCCTACAACTGTAGCTCCCACGACCACTACACCTGCTTTACTTACTACTCCTATCTCAACTTCAGCTCCTGCTATAACAACTGTAGCTTCTACGGCAACCACAGCAGCTGCCTCTACGACAACCACTGCAGATCTAACTACAACAAGTGCTGCTGCTACGACGACTACAACTACAGAATCTACTGCCACAGTACCCACTCATATGACTGCTATAACTGCAGATATTACCAGATCAACAACTGCAGTAGCTGCTACAACAACTGCAACTTCAGCTCCAACGACAGCCACAACAACAGCACCTACTACAGCACCTGCAGTTCCTACAACTGTAGCTCCTATGACCACTACACCTGCAGTACCTACTGCAATAATTATAACTACAGCTCCTGCTACAACATCTGTAGCTTCTATGTCAACCACAGCAGCTGCCCTTATCACAACCACTGCAGCTCCTTTGACAACTACAGCTCTTACGAAAACAACTGTAACTCATATGACAACTGTAGCACCTATTTTGACAACTACAACTGAAGCTACAACAACAACCACAATTACAGCAGCTAGTACAACACCTGCAGTTCCTATAACAAGTGCCGCTTCTACAACAACTGCAGCTTCTACAACTTCTGCAGGTCCAACGTCAACTGCAGCTCTTACGACAACTACTGTAGGTCCTGCAACCAATACAACTGGAGCTCCTGCAACAACTGCAACCACAGCTCCTACTACAATAAATGTAGCTCGTACAACATCAACTGTAGCTCCTACGGTTTCTGCGATTGCTGAACATACGACGACAACTCTACCTCCTACGACAACACCTGTAGCTGCTACCACAATAACTGTAGATCTTTCAAATACTACAACAGCAGTAACTACAACAAAACCCACAACTACAGCTCTTACTACAATAAATGTTGCTCCTACGACAACCACAACAACAGCCCCTACAACAACCAGTTCTGCTCTTACTACAACAACTGTGGGTTCAACAATCACTACAACTGCAGCATCTCCTACAACAACCACAACAGCAGCACCTACAACAACAACAGGAGCTTTTACAACAACTGAACATCCTACGTCAATAAATGTAGCTCCTATAACCACTACACCTGCAGTACCTACCACAACATCGGTAGCTTCTATGCCCACTACAACAGCAGCACCTACAATGACAACTGTATCTCCTACAACAACAACTGTAGCTCTTATGACCAATACAAATGCTGCACCAACTACGACAACTGCCGCTCTTACTACAACCACAACTACAGCTTTTACAGGAACTACCACTGTCCCTACTACCACCAGCACCATAGAAGCTCCTACTACCACAACTATACTGGCAGCTCCTATATCCACCACAACTGAAGCTTCTACGACGACAACCAAAACTTCACCTGCAATAATGACAACTACAAATACATCTCCAACAATCGCAACTCCAGCTCTTAAAACCACCACCATAAATGTTGCTTCTATTACAACAATTAATACTGCAGGTCCTACAACCACCACCACAACTGGTAGTTCTCATCCTACAACAACGACTACAACTGCAGCACCTACAAGTACAACCACAATTGTACTTCCTAACTCGGCATCCAGAACTGCAACTTATAACTCAACTTCTATGGCTTCAGTGACATCAACAACTAGGTATGCAAGATAATTTAGCATAATTAATTCATACAATTCAATTAACACTTTGTCAATCAAGGAACTTTTGCAACAATGAACCATGTAAATCCATGCTTGTGTCGTGAAATACTAATGTTTTCATAAAAGCATCCAAAATGTCAACCTTTCTTTAGAAAAGCACTTTGAGTACATCAATCGGTCAAAAGGCGCAATATAAATCCAATTCATTACTATTAATGTGCTTGCTGAAGGCAAGACAACTAGATTTCTTACATACTTTTTCTAATTATTTTAACATTTATTTAGAAAATATAATTTTCCATGTATTATTATTTTCTCTTAGATTCGGCATAGTGGGGGTTTTTGTTAAACTGATATTCAAGGTCAAAATGCCAGTCCCCACTGAGGATGATGTCCTTGGTGCCGTCAAGAATCAACTGTCTCCTCAATTCACGACCACTCAAACCACCTTCCAGAATGCAACTTATATCAGTGAGTCCAACAAATTAGGCTTCATGAAGACATTTATTTCCACTCTATAAAAAAATGTCTTACTAAGTAAACATGCAACTGCTCCTGCAATCTAAATACTTCTTGAATGTTTTTTAATGTTGTTGAAACTCCTAAATTGTAGCAGTTCATTTTATAATTTTTTTTGTGTGCTCACAGAACTTACAGATACTTCATTTGCCATCGTCCTTGGTTTCAAAATAACCAATGTAACCCAGGAGTCTCTAAGTAATAGACTCACACTCACCAATGAGACCGAAACCCAGATACAGGATTCAATTAACATACTAGTAAGATACTGTACTTCTATACATAAGATACATCCATGGTCATGTTCAGGTCATGATAGTAATTGACAACTTGATGTTTTGTCCCCTTTTAGCTCCATAAGGTTCTCAGTGAACCAGATGGCAAACAGTTTAAATTTCCCAACGCCAACTTCATGTAAGTACAATGTCATAACCTTGAACCAACCCATCTTTCTCAACTGCACTCTTTAGAATTTCTGCAGATTTCATTTAGCTTGGTACAGCTAAACAGGATGAAGGGAACATGTTTAACTCTCACACAAAACCCATTTTTACATCCACAGTGACGATGGCACTGAAATCACGGCAAACGTGACGTATGTATACAAAGAGGAAGATGTCAACCAGCCTAGTAGTTTTCTACAGGAAGTCTTAAAAGTCTCAGGTATGCTGCTTTTGTTACCATACGGTTGTCATTTCTATGTTTTTTTTATGACAGTGAGTTATCAAACACCATGTAATGTGTATAATACTCAATCTCGAAAACACTTATATATCTATGTTATGTGACATATTACAAGTTTATAATCCCTCTAAAATGTATTTTCATTTCTATTCTAGGTCTCCTGACCGCCACTGTTGCCCCAACAACAACTATCAGCAACACACCACTTCCTACCCTTTTGACTTCAGTGACATCAACAACTAGGTAAGCAAGATCATTTATTATAATTATTTCATACAATTGAATTAACACTTTGTCAATCAAGGAACCTTTGCAACAATGAACCATGTATATCCATGCTTGTGTCGTTAACTACTGATGTTTTTAATAAAAGCATCCAAAATGTCAACCTTTCTTTAGGAAAGCTCTTTGAGTACATCAATCGGTCAAAAGGCGCAATATAAATCCAATCCATTATTATTAATGTGCTTGCTGAAGGCAAGACCACTAGATTTAAGACATACTTTTTCAAATTATTTTAACATTTTCTAAACTTTCTAAACTAAAACAATTTAAATGAGTATAAATTAGCATATAATATCCCACCAAAAATAATAGTGACTCTTGAACCGTTCAAGCTAGAGAGACCGAACCAACTTTCATATGTTCATGCTATCCTATCCTATCCATCAATCAATCTTTCCATCTACCTACTTTTTCCAATTATATCCAGTCACTACTATTACTCTTGCAGTGACTGCCACTACTATAACTTATTTTACAACCATGAATACTTTAAGACAAGCTAGCAAGCACACACATTTTCTTTAGGAAATGTAATTTTCCATGTATTATTATTTTCTCTTAGATTCGGCACAGTGGTTTTTTTTGTTAAACTGATATTCAAGGTCAAAACACCAGTCCCCACTGAGGATGATGTCCTTGCTGCCGTCAAGAAGCAACTGTCTCCTCAATCCAAAACCACTCAAACCACCTTCCAGACTGCAACTTATATCAGTGAGTTCAACAAATTATGCTTCATGAAGACATTTATCTCCACTCTATAAAATAATTTGTTAATAAGTAAACATTCCTGCAATCTAAATACTTCTTGAATGTTTTTTAATGTTGTTGAATCTCCTAAATTGTAGCAGTTCATTTGATCCGTTGCTATAGTGACCATTTTTTTGTGTGCTCACAGAACTTACAGATACTTCATTTGCCATCGACCTTGGTTTCAAAATAACCAATGTAACCCAGGAGTCTCTAAGTAATAGACTCACACTCACCAATGAGACCAAAATCCAGATACAGGATTCAATTAACATACTAGTAAGATACTGTACTTCTATACATAAGATACATCCATGGTCATGTTCAGGTCATGATAGTAATTGACAACTTGATGTTTTGTCCCCTTTTAGCTCCATAATGTTCTCAGTGAACCAGACGGCAACCAGTTTCAATTTCCCAGCGCCAACTTCATGTAAGTACAATGTCATAACCTTGAACCAACCCATCTTTCTCAACTGCACTCTTTAGAATTTCTGCAGATTTCATTTAGCTGCTGCTTGTACAGCTAAACAGGATGAAGGGAACATGTTTAACTCTCACACAAAACCCATTTTTACATCCACAGTGACGATGGCACTGAAATCACGGCAAACGTGACGTATGTATACAAAGAGGAAGATGTCAACCAGCCTAGTAGTTTTCTACAGGAAGTCTTAAAAGTCTCAGGTATGCTGCTTTTAATACCATACGGTTGTCATTTCTATGTTTTTTTTATGACAGTGAGTTATCAAACACCATGTAACGTGTATAATACTCAATCTGGAAAACACTTATATATCTATGTTATATGACATATTACAAGTTTATAATCCCTCTAAAATGTATTTTCATTTCTATTCTAGGTCTCCTGACCACCACCGTTGCCCCAACAACAACTACCAGCACCATACCACTTCCTACCCTTTTGGCTTCAGTGACATCAACAACTAGGTAAGCAAGATGATTTATTATAATTATTTCATACAATTGAATTAACACTTTGTCAATAAAGGAACCTTTGCAACAATGAACCACGTTTATCCATGCTTGTGTCGTTAACTACTGATGTTTTAATAAAAGCATCCAAAATGTCAACCTTTCTTTAGAAAAGCTCTTTGAGTACATCAATCGGTCAAAAGGCGCAATATAAATCCAATCCATTATTATTAATGTGCTTGCTGAAGGCAAGACCACTAGATTTCTTACATACTTCTTCTAATTATTAGATATATTTAGCCCTCTCTAGCACTTAACCACTTTAAGCTATACACATGGAACTAACTTTCAAATGTGCAGATGTCCCCAACTTAAATAGCTTGAGAAAATATTTTAGATGGCATTTATACTTTTTGTACTACAACAAAAAACAAATAAAGTAACACCTCACAGCACAACAACTCTCCCCTGTGTCATACTTGTGTGTATGTACTGACATGTATGTGTAACTGAAATATGAACTCACACGCGCACACACACAGACACACACACACACACACACACACACACACACACACACACACACACACACACACACACACACACACACACACACACACTACATGTTAATTTCTTTAAATGTATATAAATTGTAAAGTATTTTGTCTGTAATGTCTTTTTCTCTATATGTCGGAACCCAGTAAGACTAGCTGTCGCCATCGGCATCGACAAATGGGGATCCTATTTAGTCAAATCAAATAATATTTCAAATCAGCACCCAATGCATTTCAATGGCAATAAAATGGACAAAGACTTAGATGGAGAAAATTTGGCCACGCTACTCCTCCTTAACCGTTTAAGCTATCAACAGCAATCCAACATTTATGTGTTCAGATTGACCCATTTTAGATTGCTTGTCAAAAGCTTCAAGTTCTCAAAAGCGTTTATAGATTGTAACAATTCAATTTGCATAAATTGGCATAACACTTCATGGATTCAATGACAACCATGAGAACACAGTAATAAACATTTAAAATGCTGCTGCTCATTAACAATTTCAGCTGCAAACGTTTAAAACAGCTTTAACATTTTCAGAACTTTATAAACTATAACAATTTAAAATGAGCATAAATTAGCATACAATAACCCGTCAAAAACATTAGTTACTCTTGAACCGTTCAAGCTAGATAGACCGAACCAACTTTCATATGTTCAGCCTATCCTATCCTTATCCATCAATCAATCTTTCCACCTACCTACTTTTTCCAATTATAACCAGTCACTACCATTACTATTGCAGTGACTGCCAATACTATAACTTTTTGCACAACAATAAATACTTTAAGACAAGCTAGCAAGCACACACATTTTCTTTAGGAAATGTAATTTTCCATGTATTATTATTTTCTCTTAGATTCGGTACAGTGGTGGTTTTTGTTAAACTGATATTCAAGCTCAAAACGCCAGTCCCCACTGAGGATGATGTCCTTGGTGCCGTCAAGCAGCAACTGTCCCCTCGATTCAGGACCACTCAAACCACCTACCAGAATGCAACTTATATCAGTGAGTTCAACAAATTAGGCTTCATGAAGACATTTATCTTCACTCTATAAAATAATTTCTTAATAAGTAAACATTCAACTGCTCCTGCTATCTAAATACTTCTTGAATATTTTTTAATGTTGTTGAAACTCCTAAATTGTAGCAGTTCATTTGATCTGTTGCTATAGTGACCATTTTTTTGTGTGCTCACAGAACTTACAGATACTTCATTTGCCATCGACCTTGGTTTCAAAATAACCAATGTAACCCTGGAGTCTCTAAGTAATAGACTCACATTCACCAATGAGACCTACGTCCAGATACAGGATTCAATTAACATACTAGTAAGATACTGTACTTCTATACTTAAGATACATCCATGGTCATGTTCATGTCATGATAGTAATTGACAACTTGATGTTTTGTCCCCTTTTAGCTCCATAACCTACTCAGTGAACCAGACGGCAAACAGTTTCAATTTCCCAACGCCAACTTCATGTAAGTACAACGTCATGCCCTTGAACCAACCCATCTTTCTCAACTGCACTCTTTAGAATTTCTGCAGATTTCATTTAGCTGCTGCTTGTACAGCTAAGCTGGATGAATGGAACATGTTTAACTCTCACACAAAACCCATGTTTACGTCCACAGTGCTGTTGGCACTGAAATCAGGGCAAATGTGCTGTATGTATACAAAGAGGACGATGTCAACCAGCCTAGTAGTTTTCTACAGGAAGTCTTAAAAGTCTCAGGTATGCTGCTTTTGTTACCATACTGTTGACATTTCTATGTTTTTTATGACAGTGAGTTATCAAACACCATGTAACGTGTATAATACTCAATCTCGAAAACACTTATATATCTATGTTATATGACATATTACACGTTTATAATCCCTTCAAAATGTATTTTAATTCATTTTCTAGGTCTCCTGACCACCACTGTTGCCCCAACAACAACTACCAGCACCACACCACTTCCTACCCTTTTGCTGACTACACCTTTCAATACCACAAGTGTTGGAGGTTTTCCTGGCTGGGCTTTGGCCATTATCATTCCTTGCGGCATCGCTATCATTCTGGTACCCCTGTGGATCCTGCTATGTGTACGTATAGGCTTTTATTCACATGTGTACTGTGAAAATAGCATACAAGGTTTTTAATCAAATAAGCTGTTTAATTTCTTCAATGATATGTTGCATGTGAATCATGCTTCCCCATCTTTCTTTTGCAGTGTATGCTATGTGGCTGCTGTGCAGCTGTAAGGAGACGCTGGCACAGACGCAGATCTTACAATGTACAGTACACCACCAGAAACGGACTCTTCTGAGGTGACAACACTAACATCAGTGGGCAACTGTCATCACAAGAACAGCCAATTATCTATCTATATCTGCTAATCAGGAGACTTCATTGGGTGCTTGCATCTATTTTTTATCACGAAAAGAAAATTCATAATGGGCTTAATAATCCACAGGCTTTTGCGCATTGTACAATATTTTATATTATACATCTGATTGTTAATCAAGGTTACAGTTGAGCTGAACAGTATGTATGTTTATGAATTTATTAGCTATGTACTTTATGTGGTTTCAAGCTCTGCTGTCCACTGACTAAAACGGTTATCAGTTATTTATTTAATGTATAATAAGGTAGATTAAAATATTTATTTGAGTTTTGTTATTTCCTCTCTTGATTAACTTAACTAACTTATTTTCAACTGCAATACAGTACTTGTTTCTTCATCACACAGTTTGACAAATGTAATAAAGGCTTTGCAAATCAGTATTAAGTAAACATTTTATGAATTGGTTTGACTCATGAGGGTGATTACAGCCAGCACATCTAAACATCAAAGGAAGTCAAGATTGTCCGACCTGGCACCTTACGCTCAGAAATATCTAACACAATTTAATATCTACAGTACCAGTCAAAAGTTTGGACACACCTACTCATTCAAGGGTTTTTCTTTATTTTTACAATTTTCTACATTGTAGAATAATAGTGAAGATATCAAAACTGTGAAATAACACATATGGAATCATGTTGTAACCAAAAAAAGTGTTCAAAAAATAAAAATATATTTTAGATTCTTCAAAGTAGTCACCCTTTGCCTTGATGGCAGCTTTGCACACTCTTGGCATTCTCTCAACAAGCTTCACATAGAATGGTTTTCCAACAGTCTTGAAGTAATTCCCACATATGCTGAGCACTTGTTGGCTGCTTTTCCTTCCCTCTGCAGTTCAACTCATCCTAACCATCTCTATTGGGTTGAGGTCGGACAGATTTTGGAGGATAGGTAATCTGATTTAGCACTCCATCACTCTTCTTCTTGGTCAAATAGCCCTTACACAGCCTGGAGGAATGTTGGGTCATTGTCCTGTTGAAAAACAAATGATAGTCACACTAAGCGCAAACCAGATGGGATGGCATATTGCTGCAGAATGCTGTGGTAGCCATGCTGGTTAAGTGTGCCTTGAATTCTAAATAAATCACAGACAGTGTCACCAGCAAAGCACCCCAATACCATCACACCTCCTCCAAGTCTCTTCTTATTATTGGTGTCCTTTAGTAGTAGTTTCTTTGCAGCAATTCGACCATGAAGGCCTGATTCATGCAGTTATCTCGCTCTCGCTCTCTTCTCTCCCCTCTCTCTAATGTCGAGAACTGTTCTATAATTTAATATGTTTCTTGTTTGTCTATCTTTTCTATGTCTTTGTCTACATGTTTCTATATATTTACAACAAGCAAGGGGAAGATATCAGAATAGCGACATTGGGGAATAATAATATATTGTACGGGATACATTTGTACTGTAGTGAAGCCGTCTCCATAGTAATGCCTCTTTCATGATCATGTGAAACGTCAATTGCTATGAAAATGCTGGGATGTGTTTTTCAATGATGTTACTGTCACGGCTGTCGAAAGGAGCAGACCAAAGTGCAGCGTGGTTGTAGTTCCACATTTTATTTAATCCGTGAATCTTTGCAGTAATTAAATAACTGAATAGACAAAACAACAAACCGTGACGCAGAGAGAAACAAACACTACTCAAAATATAATAACCCACAAAACCCAGGAAGAAAACCCCTACTTAAATATGATCTCCAATTAGAGACAACGAGGACCAGCTGCCACCAATAGGAGATCAACCCAAAAAACAACAACATAGAAATAGAAAAACTAGAACTTAAACATAGAAATACAAAACATAGAAAAACACAAAACACCCCCTCTCACGCCCTGACCTACTCTACCATAGAAAATAACCTCTTACTATGGTCAGGATGTGACAATTAAAGGTAATTATGATGCAACTATGATGGTGATACGATATGGATTACAATTATCATCCTCAATATTAAGGCTATACGTACTACATGTTATACACATAGACTCAACCATGCAAATTGGCGGGGTTATTATTTATTTGGACATCACACATTATAGTCTTACTCTTAAACAGACATCGTACACACACTAAATCACATCCAATATACACATCAACCTACTCAGATTTACTACACACATAATATCTTGTCTCAATTTTCTAACATCTGTGGCATTGGCTCACAGGCAAACAGGCAAGGGAATAAAACAAATATTGCTAGAACCTATTCCTTGAATTCTAAATATCAAACATTTGAAAGCTCTAATTTTGACCGTCATAATACCTCTTATGGCAGTAACTTTACAAGCACTGATTATGGTCAATTTAGACTGAGAATAGTATCAAGTTATGGTAAGGGGTGAAATAAGTATAGCCAGTTATAATTGTAACGGTTTAGCAGATTATATAAAAAAAGAAGATCAGTCTTTAAGTGGCTTAAAGAAAAGGAATATAACATATACTGCTTCCAGGAAACTCACTCTGCATCCTTAGATGAAGTTGCGTGTAAAAAGGAATGGGGTGGTGAAATAATTTTCTGTCATAAACAAAGGAACTCAAAAGTTGTGCTGATATGAACTAACAAAATAGTCAGGAAATAGTCAGCAATTAGTCAGGAATGATTCACAAGGAAGGTGGATCTTTTTGAATATGAAAGTGGACGAAAAATACATTTGGCTCATTAATCTCTATGGTCCAAATCAGAATGATCCATACTTCTTTGAAAGTATTTATACCAATTTATTGAACTTACAGGCAAACAAATGATCAAATCATTATGGTGGGAAGAGTCAATGGACCATAAATGAAATCACTCTACAAACTATCATCACTGTGCCCTTAAGGAAATCACAAATGTTGTGGATATTTGGAGACTAAAAAACCCCGACCTAGTGAGATATACATGGAGGAGACTTAATCAAGCTAGTCATCTTGGCTACTTTCTTGTCTCTTTCTCTCCTGCATCAAAGGTTAAAACAGTTTCAATAGGAGACAGAATGCAATCGGATCATCATCTAATTGGCCTTCACATAATAAGTTTACTGGAGGACACCTTATTTTTAACTAAGACAAAATAATTTATAACAGAATTTTTCCAGTAGAATATAGGTTCAGCAAATCCCCTTATTGTTTGGGATATCTTGAAATGTACCGTCAGAGGTCATTCAATTCAATATTCATCAATAATAAAAAAGCAGTTTCTGGCTAAAGAGACAAGACTAACAAGGGAAATAAATGAACTAATAGTACAGGTAGATAAGAATGAAAACGATACTACAGAGATACAAAATAAGTTAGAGGAAAAACAAAAAGAACTTGAGAAACTTATTCAAGAACTCTCTAATGTAATCTATTACAAAAATAAAGCAAACTGGGTGGAATATGGAGAAAAATGCACAAATGTCTTCCTGTATCTCCAACACAGGAACGCTAACAAAAAGAATTTGCAGAAAATCGTTACGGAAGACGGAGTCATCTATGATTCTCTGAAATATATTTTAAAAGAGGAAGATAAATATTTTAAGCAGATGTTCTCTTTTCTGTCTCATCCTCTCCCACTGAATGAAGATTATGGTAAGGAATTCTTTCCAAATAGTAAAATAGTAAAAAAAGAGGAAAATTAACAAATGTACAGAAAGATCAGTGTGAAGGCCAAATTACAAAGGAATAACTTTTTGAGGCTATAAAAATCCTTTCAGTCTGGAAAATCTCCAGGGCTTGATGGCATACCAGTAGAGGTATACAGTGGCATTTTTCCTATTTACATACATCCTATTTCGTTGCCTTACAACCTGGAATTAAAATGATTTTTTGGGGGGGTTGTATCATTTAATTTACACAACATGCATTGTGCATTGAATCCCGCCCTAGGTCTTTATGAATCAACAGAACAGCAATATTCATAAACCACATGCAAAAAAAAAAACATTGCTCCAACTTTTATTTCAGATAAGACTAATAGAAAACAGACTAAAAGTTGATATTTTTACACTTTGAAGATGCAAAATATTTTTATTGTGAAACAAACAGGAAATAAGACAAAAAAACTGAAAACTTGAGTGTGCATAACTATTCCCCCCCAAGTCAATACTTTGTAGTGCCACCTTTTGCAGCAATTACAGCTGCAAGTCTCTTGGGATATGTCTCTATAAGCTTGGCACATCTAGCCACAGGGATTTTTACCCATTCTTCAAGGCAATACTGCTCCAGTTCCTTCAAGTTGGATGGGTTCCACTGGAGTACAGCAATCTTTGAGTCATACCACAGATTCTCAATTGGAGTGAGGTCTGGGCTTTGATTATGCCATTCCAAGACATTTAAATGTGTTGCTTTAGCAGTATGCTTAGGGTCATTGTCCTGCTGGAAGGTGAACCTCCGTCCCAGTCTCAAATCTCTGGAAGACTGAAACAGGTTTCCCTAAAGAATTTCCCTGTATTTAGCGCCATCCGTCATTCCTTAAATTCTGACCAGTTTCCCAGTCTCTGCCGATGAAAAACATCTCCACCGCATAATGCTGCCACCACCATTCTTCACTGTGGGGATGGTGTTTTTGGAGTGATAAGAGGTGTTGAGTTTGCGCCAGACATAGCGTTTTCCTTGATGGCCAAAAAGCTCAATTTTAGTCTCATCTGACCAGAGTACCTTTTCCATATGTTTCGGGAGTCTCCCACATGCCCTTTGGCGAACACCATACGTGTTTGCTTATTTTTTTGCTTTAAGCATTGGCTTTTTTCTGGACACTTTTTGGTAAAGCCCAGCTCTGTGGAGTGTACGGCTTAAAGTGGTCCTATGTACAGATAGTCCAATCTCAGCTGCTTTGCAGCTCCTTCAGGGTTATCTTTGGTCTTTTTGTTGTCTCTCTGATTAATACCCTCCTTGCCTGGTCCGTGAGTTTTGGTGGGCAGCCCTCTCTTGGCAGGTTTGTTGTTGTGCCATATTCTTTAATATGGGATGTTCAAAGTTTCTGATATTTTTTTTAGAACCTAACCCTGATTTGATCTGTACTTCTCCACAACTTTGTCCCTGACCTGTTTGGAGAGCTCCTTGGTCTTCATGGTGCCGCTTGCTTGGTGGTGCCGCTTGCTTGTGGGGGCCACTTGCTTAGTGGTGTTGCAGACTCTGAGGTCTTTCAGAACAAGTGTACATAAACTGAGATCATGTGACCGATCATGTGACACTTAGATTGCACACAGGTGGACTTTATTTAACTAATTATGTGACTTCTGAAGGTAATTGTTTGCACCAGATCTTATTTAGGGGCTTCATAGCAAAGGGGTGAATACATATGCACCCACCACTTTTATTTTTTTTATTTTTTTTATTTTGTCACGTCCTGACCAGCAGAGGGTGTATTGTGTTAATCTTGGTCAGGATGTGGCAGGTGGTTTGTGTTTGTTAAATGTTGTGTGGGTGATTGGGACTTCCTATTGAAGGCAGGTGTGTTGAGTTGCCTTTGATTGGAAGTCCTATATAGGTGTGTGTGTTTTTCTTTGGGGTTGTGGGTGGTTGTTTGTGTGCACTGCGTTGGTTTGAGCCTGCCACACTGTTACCGGTGTAAGTACTGTTTATTGTTTTTTTGTTCAAGTGGATGCTTTACATGTTTTCTTTAACCTGTTAGGGCTAGGGGGCAGTATTGACACGGCTGGATAAAAAACATACCCGATTTAATCTGGTTAGCACTCCTACCCAGTAACTAGAATATGCATATACTTATTACATATGGATAGAAAACACCCTAAATTTTCTAAAACTGTTTGAATGGTGTCTGTGAGTATAACAGAACTCAAATGGCAGGTCAAAACCTGAGAGATTCCTTTACAGGAAGTGGCCTGTCTGACCATTTCTTGAACTTCTTTTCCATCTCTATCATTTACTAAGGATCTCTGCTCTAACGTGACACTTCCCACGTTGTCCATAGGCGCTCAGAGCCCGGGAAAAAACAGAATGTCTTCATTCCAGCCCCAGGCTGAAACACATTATCGCCTTTCTCAAGTGGCCGATCAAGGGACACTGGCTTATGCGCGTGACCCCGACCGCCCCCGCCTTTGGGATTTTTTCCTCTGTTTGCCGAAAAGGAGATTCCCTGTCGGAATATTATCGCTTTTCTACGAGAAAAATGTCGTAAAAATTGATTTTAAACAGCGGTTGACATGCTTCGAAGTACGGTAATGGAATACTTAGAATTTTATTGTCACGAATTGCGCCATGCGCGCGACACTTCTTTACTATTTCGGATAGTGTCTGGAACGCACGAACAAAACGCCGCTATTCGGATATAACGATGGATTATTTTGGACCAAACCAACATTTGTTATTGAAGTAGCAGTCCTGGGTGTGTATTCTGACGAAGACAACAAAAGGTAATCAAACTTTTATAATAGTAAATATGATTATGGTGAGTGCTAAACTTGCCGGGTGTCTAAATAGCGAGCCCGTGATGCCTGGGCTATGTACTTAGAATATTGCAAAATGTGCTTTCACCAAAAAGCTATTTTAAAATCGGACATATCGAGTGCATAGAGGAGGTCTGTATCTATAATTCTTAAAATAATTGTTATGCTTTTTGTGAACGTTTATCGTGAGTAATTTAGTAAAATGTTAGCGAATTCCCCGGAAGTTTGCGGGGGGTATGCTAGTTCTGAACGTCACATGCTAATGTAAAAAGCTGGTTTTTGATATAAATATGAACTTGATTGAACAAAACATGCATGTATTGTATAACATAATGTCCTAGGGTTGTCATCTGATGAAGATCATCAAAGGTGAGTGCTGCATTTAGCTGTCTTCTGGGTTTTGGTGACATTATATGCTGGCTTGAAAAATGGGTGTCTGATTATTTCTGGCTTGGTACTCTGCTGACATAATCTAATGTTTTGCTTTCGTTGTAAAGGCTTTTTGAAATCGAACAGTGTGGTTAGATTAACGAGAGTCTTGTCTTTAAATGGCTGTAAAATAGTCATATGTTTGAGAAATTGAAGTAATAGGATTTTTAAGGTTTTGAAAATCGCGCCACAGGATAGCAGTGGCTGTTACGTAGGTGGGACGAATTCGTCCCGCCTAGCCTAGAGAGGTTAATAAACATGAGTGTCCACAATCCCGCTGCGCCTTGGTCCTCTTCTCTACATAACAACTTCTGTGACAAATTTTCTGAAACTAATCCATTTTTTCATTTCACTTCAGCAATTTGAACTATTTTGTGTATGTCCATTACATGACATCCAAATAAAAATCCATTTAAATTACAGGTTGTAATGCAACAAAATAAGAAAAACGCCAAGGGGGAATACTTTTGCAAGGCACTGTATCAAGTCTTTTTTTATATACTAATAGCTCCATTGTTAGATTGTTTTAACTATTCCTATAGAAATGGTAGTCTGTCAGGTACTCAGCAAGAAGGTCTGATTTCACTATTATTAGAACAGGACCCAGATGGCAAATATAAAGGCAGTCTATCTAAAAAAAAAAAAAAAAAATGGAGGCCCCTTACACTTCAATGTGGTGATGCTAAAATACTAGCGAAATGCAAAGCACGTAGAATTAAAAAGGTTTTACCAGGTATTGTTCATCCTGATCAGACAGGTTTTTTACATGGACGATACACTGGAGATAGTATATGACAACTACTAGAAATAATAGAACATCAAACATCTAAGAAGCCAGGCCTGGTATTTATAGCAGATTTTGAAAAGGCCTTTGATAAAGTAAGACTGGATTTTATTTATAAATGGCTGGGGTTTTTTCAATTTCGGTGATTCTCTTATAAAATAGGTAAAACTAATATATAGCTACCCCAGGTGTAAAATAGTAAATAGCGGCTACTTCTCAGAAAGCTTTCAGTTCTCAAGAGGAGTTAAACAAGGTTGTCCACTGTCACCATATCTATTCATTATGGCCATCGAAATGCTAGCTATTAAAATCAGATCCAATAACATTAGAGGATAAGAAATCCAAGGCTTCAAAACAAAGGTGTCCATGTATTCCGATGACTCAAGTTTTAAATAAGTCCACCAGCTAGACCCCTGCAATATCTCATTGAAGATCTAGATGACTTTCTGGACTCTCTGGACTAAAACCAAATTATGATAAGTGTACAATATTACGTATTGGATCTTTAAAAAATAACTTTTACATTACCCTGCAGTTTACCTATAAATGGGCTGACGGTGAAGTAGACATTCTTGGTATTCATATGACAAAACATATAAATGAGCTCTCCACAATGAATTTCAGTAGAAAACTAGATCCTGCAACCATGGACAGGTAAATATTTATGGAAAAATTGCCCTGATTAACTCTTTGGTCATAGCTTAAATTCTTGTTAATATAACTGCACTGTCCAATTGACATGAGCTATTACTGCAAAAAAAATGCCAAGCTTTTGATTGAGGAGAGCTCCTAACAACAAAACACTTTTTTCACCGCGATAGGTTTGATAAATTCACCTCTGAAGGTGCATTGCGTACTTACATTCTGAAATAAGTGTAGTATTGTTAGATGAAATCCTTTTTGTTAACCTAAAAAGGTCCATATATCATGCACGATCGATTTTGTATTTCCACTCGTTCAATTTGCAAAAAAAGGAATCTCTGAAAATCTCACCCTAAACGTTGTTTCAACGAGTCAAATCACATTTGTATGTATTCCTCAGAGATCCTAGAAGGTAACAAGACTTCACTATATCATTAGGGGTGTAGTATATCCTATAGGACACCATATTTGGTTTGAGAGCGACGCCATCATGGCACGCCGATGACGTGGGCAGCCATCACTTGAACGACTGTATCTTTGTCAAACAAGCACCAATCGTGGTCAAACAAAGCTAGCTAGATAGCCAATGAGCTGGGCTTTACGGGAGTATCCGGAAACCATGTACAGTTGAAGTCAGAAGTTTACGTACAACTTTACCAAATACATTTAAACTCAGTTTTTCACATTTCCTGACATTTAATCTAAGCAAAAATTCTGAGGTCAGTTAGGATCACCACTTTATTTTAAGAATGTGAAATGTCAGAATAATAGTAGAGAGAATGATTTATTTTAGCTTTTATTTCTTTCATCACATTCACAGTGGGTCAGAAGTTTACATACACTCAATTATTATTTAGTAGCATTGCACTGAAATTGTTTCACTTGGGTCAAACCTTTCTGGTAGCCTTCCACAAGCTTCCCACAATAATTTGGGTGAAGTTTGGCCCATTCTTCCTGACAGAGCTGGTGTAACTGAGTCAGGTTTGTAGGCCTCCTTGCTTGCACACGCTTTTCAAGTTCTGCCCGTAAATGTTCTATAGGATTGAGGTCAGGGCTTTGTGATGGCCACTCCAATACCTTGACTTTGTTGTCCTTAAGCCATTTTGCCACAACTTTGGAAGTATGCTTGGGGTCATTGTCCATTTGGAAGACCCATTTGCGACCAAGCTTTAACTTCCTGACTGATGTCTGATGTTGCTTCAATATATCCACATAATTTTACTTCCTCATGATGCCATCTTATTTGTGAAGTGCACCAGTCCCTCCTGCAGCAAAGCACCCCCACAACATGATGCTGCCACTCCCGTGCTTCACGGTTGGGATGGTGTTCTTCGGCTTGCAAGCATCCCCCTTTTTCCTCCAAACATAACGATGGTCATTATGGCCAAACAGTTCTATTTTTGTTTCATCAGACCAGAGGACATTTCTCCAAAAAGTACGATCTTTGTCCCCATGTGCAGTTGCAAACCGTAGCATTTTTATGCCGGTTTTGGAACAGTGGCTTCTTCCTTGCTGAGCGGCCTTTCAGGTTCTGTCGATAAAGGTCTCGTTTTACTGTGGATATAGATACTTTTGTACCTGTTTCCTTCAGCATCTTCACAAGGTCATTTGCTGTTGTTCTGGGATTGATTTGCACTTTTTGCACCAAAGTACGTTCATCACTAGGAGACAGAAGGCGTCTCCTTCCTGAGCGGTATGACAGCTGCGTGGTCCCATGGTGTTTATACTTGCATTCTATTGTTTGTACAGGTGAACGTGGTACCTTCAGGCATTTGGAATCTGCTCCCAAGGATGAACCAGACTTGTGGAGGTCTACAATTTTTTTTCTGAGGTGTTGGCTGATTTCTTTACATTTTCCCGTGATGTCAAGCAAGAGGCACTGAGTTTGAAGGTAGGCCTTGAAATACATCCACAGGTACACCTCCAATTGACTCAAATGATGTCAATTAGCCTATCAGAAGCTTCTAAAGCCATGACATCATTTTCAGAAATTTAACACGCTGTTTAAAGGCACAGTCAACTTAGAGTATGTAAACTTCTGATCCACTGGAATTGTGATATGGTGAATTATAAGTGAAATAATCTGTCTGTAAACAATTGTTGGAAAAATTACTTGTGTCATGCACAAAGTAGATGTCCTAACCAACTTGCAAAAACTATAGTTTGTTGACAAGAAATTTGTGAAGTGGTTGAAAAAAGAGTTTTAATGACTCCAACCTAAGTGTATGTGAACTTACAACTTCAACTGTATATAATGAATATGAATTGGGTGGGTTGAGATGATTAAATATAAAAGCACTAAACCTCACTCTAAAAGCTTAACTTATTCCAAAGTTTTACTTGAACCCTAAATGGTTCTCAGGTATATTACTAAGAAATGCTCATTCATTGTTTAACACTGTCCTTTTTACCTTTGTGCAGATTGCCATGTCTGATTTTTGATTAATTGAAAATTATGCTTTTATCAAAGTATCTCTTTCAAACAAGCATTGCAGAGCTGGCTACAATTTAAGTGTCATACCCCTAAAAAGATATAACTAATATTACAACAAATATTATGGCTGAACTCAAATGTGCTGGTTGATAAAATACCTGTATTTATGGGATTTTTTTTTAAAGGGTATTGTTAGGGTTGAACTGGCTATTTGTTTGTATAACCTATATAATATAACGGAGAAGCTATGCTACAATATTAAGTATATAAACTATGGATAAGTCAACTGCTGAAGACAAGAACTACACCCGGCAACAGGAAGTGCGTCACGAGGTTGGGACCAGCCTGCACGCCAACGATAGGATGAGTAAGTTTAAACCAGGCTCATCCTCCCTCTGACAGGCCAGCAGTGAGCGGGAACTATCTCTGTCAGAGTATATAAGAGAGAACAAAGGATGTGACGTTCTCTTCGCTGTTTTGCCCTGCGTGGTGTTACAGTGAGACCGTATATACGAACAACATATTTACCATTGAAGTGTTTGCAATAATTAAAGTACATAGAAAACATGAGTTACTCTTTGCTAAATAATTTGTTCTAATACCAGATTCGAATTGACGCAACCCGACAGTATTTTGTTCTTAACCTCTCTGGACCAGTGGGACGCTTGCGTCCCACCTACTCAACAGCCAGTGTAATCCCGTGGCGCGATATTCAAATACCTTAGAAATGCTATTACTTTAATTTCTCAAACATATGACTATTTTACACCATTTTAAAGACAAGACTCTCGTTAATCTAACCACACTGTCCGATTTCAAAAAGGCTTTACAACTAAAGCAAAACATTAGATTATGTCAGCAGAGTACCCAGCCAGAAATAATCAGACACCCATTTTTCAAGCTAGCACATAATGTCACATAAACCCAAACCACAGCTAAATGCAGCACTAACCTTTGATGATCTTCATCAGATGACAATCCTAGGACATTATGTTATACAATACATGCATGTTTTGTTCAATCAAGTTCATATTTATATCAAAAACCAGCTTTTTACATTAGCATGTGACTAGCATGTGCGCCCCACCGAACACTTCCGGTGAATTTACTAAATTACTCACGATAAACGTTCACAAAAAACATAACAATTATTTTAAGAATTATAGATACAGAACTCCTTTATGCACTCGCTATGTCCGATTTTAAAATAGCTTTTTGGTGAAAGCACATTTTGCAATATTCTGAGTAGATAGCCCGGCCATCACAGGCTAGCTATTTTGACACCCACCAAGTGTGGTACTCACCAAACTCCGATTTACTATTAGAAAAGTTTGATTACCTTTGCTGTTCTTCGTCAGAATGCACTCCCATGACTTCTACTTCAATAAAAAATGTTGGTTTGGTTCAAAATAATCCATAGTTATATCCAAATAGCGGTGTTTTGTTCGTGCGTTCAAGACACTAGCCGAAGGGTAAAGAAGGGTGACGCGCCCGACGCATTTCGTGTCAAATTTTTTTTCTAAATATTCCATTACCGTACTTCGAAGCATGTCAAACGCTGTTTAAAATCAATTTTTATGCTATTTTTCTCGAAAAAAAGCGATAATATTCCAACCGGGAGTCGTTGTTTTCGTTCAAAGAGAGAGAAAGTAAACATGGTGTCGGCTCGTGCACGTGCCTCCAGTCTCATTGTCCTCAGATCGACCACTTACAAAATGCGCTACTGTTTTTCAGCCAGGGCCTGCAAAGCCACCATTCATCGTTCTGGCGCCTTCTGAGAGCCTATGGGAGCGTTAGAAAATGTCACGTCATGCCAGAGATCCCCTGTTTTGGTTAGAGATGATCAAGAAGGCCAAGAAAAAGTCAGAGAGAGCGCTTCCTGTTTGGAATCTTCTCAGGTTTTGGCCTGCCAAATGAGTTCTGTTATACTCAGACACCATTCAAACAGTTTTAGAAACTTTAGGGTGTTTTCTATCCAAAGCCAATAATTATATGCATATTCTAGTTACTGGGCAGGAGTAGTAACCAGATTAAATCGGGTACGTTTTTTATCCGGCCGTGCAACTACTGCCCCCTATCCGCAACATGTTAATTGATATTGTAAATTGGAATGGTAGAGTTATGTCTTTCATGGAGTTATCAGAATTGTGTGGGAAGGTCTACTCAATCCAAGAGTACAACCAATTGATTACAGCATTACCCCAAACATGGAGGAAGCAGGTAGCAGGATGAGGTTGGGAACTGGTCTGTCTGCCCAATATAAAGGATCAAAACTGTCTGAGGAATAAAAATAGCATAAATAGGGAAGTATACCAGTTTAATTTGAGGACCAGGATGTTGACAACTGTGCCATTGTAACGTCCATCGTTAGCGTGAGACCAAGGCGCAGCGTGGTTTGGGTTCATCATATTTTAATATAAACGGTGAACCAGCAAAAACAATAAACAAGAAGCAACACAACGAACAGTTTCGCAGGCTACTAACAGCAATGCAAAATCAACTTCCCACAAAAGACAGGTGGAAAAAGGGCTACTTAAGTATGGCTCCCAATCAGCGACAACGATGTACAGCTGTCCCTGATTGAGAGCCATACCAGGCCAAAACAAAGAAATACAACACATAGATAGGGAACATAGAATGAACATAGAAATAGAAAATATAGAACATACATCAAAACCCCGAAACACACAAAACAAACACCCCCTGCCACGCCCTGACCAAACTACAATAACAAATAACCCCTTTTACTGGTCAGGACGTGACAGCCATACAGATTGCAAAATAGTTGGGAAGAGATTTTTGATGTACCGATTCCATGGTACAGGGTGTAAGAATTGATATATGAAATGACGCAGGATTCAAGACTTCGTGCTTTTCAGATAAAATTATTATATAGAATTATTGAAACCAACAAAATATTGAATATTTGGGGCATAAAATCATCGAAGCTCTGTAGATTTGTTGTGAGGATACAGAATCAATAAACCATTTATTTTGGTATTGCCCTCAGGTAGCCTGTTTCTGGTCTCAGGTTCAGGAATGGCTGAAAATGCATAACATTGATCTAAAATGTACCCTAGAAATAGTCCTGATGGGAGATCTGGAGAGACCGGGTCAGTCAATTACTAATATACTAATACTTTTAGTAAAAGTATTTATCTTCAACTCGCAATCTGTGGATTCTATTCGATTAGATAGATTGAAATTGTAGGTTAAACATCACTGCATATTTGAAAGATTTACACTACCGTTCAAAAGTTTGCGGTCACTCCAGGATGTTGGCCTTCTAGGCAGAGTTGCAAAGAAAAAGCCATATCTCTGTCCAGTGTCTGTGTTCTTTTGCCCATCTTAATATTTTATTTTCATTGGCCAGTCTGAGATATGGCTTTTTCTTTGCAACTCTGCCAATAAGGCCAGCATGCCGGGGGTCACCTCTTCACTGCTGATGTTGAGACTGGTGTTTTGCGGGTACTATTTAATGAAGCTGCCAGTTGAGGACTTGTGAGGCGTCTGTTTCTCAAACTAGACACTCTAATGTACTTGTCCTCTTGCTCAGTTGTGCACCGGGGCCTTCCACTCCTCTTTCTATTCTGGTTAAAGCCAGTTTGCGCTGTTCTGTAAAGGGAGTAGTACACAGTGTTGTACGAGATCTTCAGTTTCTTGGCAATTTCTCGCATGGAATAGCCTTCATTTTTTATAACAAGATTAGACTGACGAGTTTCTTCAACAAAGATGGCTGACAAAACATTACGGTGGAACCAAATGTAAGTTGTTATAACGTCATAACGAGTCAAGCAAAACATTTACAATTGAGAGGAATATTTTAGTTAATGTAGAGACAAACGTTTGTGCATATTTTTTTGTGATCAAGTTAATTTACGAGAATCGCTATTTAGCAGGTTATCTGACTAGCTTACATTAGCCAGCTAGCTAGTGTTAGGAGAATGAATTTGTAATTAGTGTTGTTTAATGTTTTAGGGACTCCTGAGAAAACCAGCAAATCAGGCTGTCGTCTTGTGAAACAGTGGATGTAAAGAATCTAGCTAGCTAAAGCATTTACTACAAATTGAATGACAATTATGTAAGCTTGCCTCGCAATGCAGCTGAAGTAACATAGCTAACTAATTACTTGATTATTGTGTAGTGGAGGATAAAAATAACTGTTTGCCTATGGATGTGTAGCTAGCTACAGTATGTAGCCAATCTGTGTATGGACCCTGAAACGTTTGGTATGAATATTACTTCAGAACCTATCTATGAACCTCAGCTATCATAGTTGTTGTACTACTTTTAAACTCAGACAAAACAGAGATGCTTGTTCTAGGTCCCAAGAAACAAAGAGATATTCTGTTGAATCTGACAATTAATCTGGATGGTTGTACAGTCGTCTCAAATAAAACTGTGAAGGACCTCGGCGTTACTCTGGACCCTGATCTCTCTTTTGAAGAACATATCAAGACTGTTTCAAGGACAGCTTTTTTCCATCTACGTAACATTGCAAAAATCAGAAACTTTCTGTCCAAAAATGATGCAGAAAAATTAATCCATGCTTTTGTTACTTCTAGGCTGGACAACTGCAATGCTCTACTTTCCGGCTACCCGGATAAAGCACTAAACAAACTTCAGTTAGTGCTAAATACGGCTGCAGGAATCCTGACTAGAACCAAAAAATTGGATCATATTACTCCAGTGCTAGCCTCCCTACACTGGCTTCCTGTTAAGGCAAGGGCTGATCTCAAGGTTTTACTGCTAACCTACAAAGCATTACATGGGCTTGCTCCTACCTATCTTTCCGATTTGGTCCTGCCGTACATACCTACATGTACGCTACGGTCACAAGACGCAGGCCTCCTAATTGTCCCTAGAATTTCTAAGCAAACGGCTGGAGGTAGGGCTTTCTCCTATAGAGCTCCATTTTTATGGAATGGTCTGCCAACCCATGTGAGAGACGCAGACTCAGTCTCAACCTTTAAGTGGAAAAGGAGGAGGTCAAAGGGGGGTGAGTGTAACCGGTGTGAAATGGCTAGCTAGTTCGCGGGGTGCGCACTTATAGCATTTCAATTGGTGACGTCACTCGCTCTGAGACCTTGAAGTAGTTATTCCCCTTGCTCTGCGAGGGCCGTGGCTTTTGTGGAGAGATGGGTAACGATGCTTCGAGGGTGGCTGTTGTCGATGTGTGCAGAGGCTCCCTGGTTCGAGCCCAGGTAGGGGCGAGGAGAGGGACGGAAGCGAAACGTTTACATTTGGATAGAGTAGAATATAATAATTTTATTGTGCCAAGGATGCAAGTCCTATATACACATGTACTGTAGTTATTACCACGCATGAGGTTCCCATATTGTAGCCTGTACATTGAATATATTCACTGATCATGTACTCTTCCTTGGCAAATAAATGTGCGGTTCAGGTATAAATCTCTGAGACATTATTTTTCAGTCATATCAAACTCCATTATTTGAATGATGCTGTGTCTGCATGTATGTATTACAATTATACACTTCAACAGTGTTTACCACTCCTGCTCCTGGGACATCAATGATTACACATTGTAACTATGCAATAGACTAGAAACATGATTGATATGTATTTCATATATACAGAAAAAAAACGATGCATATCTAACTCCCTTCATCTGCGGACACAGGATAATATTTCAATGAGATACTTAATTTCAACCAGTGGAGAATGTGAAATGCTTTATTGAAAGAACTTCATTATCCAGGTGTTATAAATGCATAAATGCATTATAATTACGATAATTGTAATATTATATTATGAATACAAGTTCAATCTGTACTTCAATGCACATATGGTGTGCATTATAAAACGAGGAAGAAAGACAAGGTGGGGAGAGAGGTGTTGAAGACAAAAAGGGAAAGAGGTAAGAACAGGGACAGACAGCATATGATTCATGAATTACAGTGCTACCCTGATATTCTCTCAGTTCATCACAATTGCGTTGTCTCCTAACCAGCCTTGGGGCCCCAGTTGACCCGAAGGTTATCTTAAGAGTGGGTGAGGTGGTGATGACGGGACTGGCTTCCTCTCTCACATCAAAACATACCTGAAGACGAGTGACAGATGGATAGAGAGAGCATGATTAAGCCTTGTTTTTTTATTCAAATTTATTCTTATTTCAATGTAAAGCATCTCTTTAATAATACTTTCTGTTGACCTGACCAAGTGACATCTTACTTATGATCATGCTGTGCCCTCTGTGTCAGCCAGTTCAGATGCAGGAGGGCTTCACCAAAACAGCTGATATAACCTAGAGGATTTAGGGAGAAGGGGGAGAGGGATGAAGTGAAAAAGAGAGACTGGTATTGTGTGTGTGTGTGGTCTCACCTGGTGTCCGCACTAAGTGGCTACAGAGTACTTTATGCTGAAAAACAGACACATGAGGACAAACAATAGAAGATAATGTCAATAGAAGATACTGTATGTGATGGAGACACTTACCTGTAACATTTAAATATAGAGGGCTGTGTCTCACCACTTGGTTATTGCAAGGCTAACCCCCAGGGAAATCATGACTTGGCAGCAACAGATAGTCCAGTGAAAATGGCTGTGTTCACGTGGTGTAAATCTGAAAATTAGCAGCTGACATCGTACGTTTAAAAAAAAATGAATGCATGTAAGACAGGTACAACAAGACAGGCCGAGATGGAGAAAAAGAACACAGAACAGTTTAATTACCTCTGGTTATGGACACTTTTGCCAGCAATAAAGCTTCCACGGAAAAAAGCTTCCTGTTCCTCGGACAGTGAACATATGACAATATCTACATTTTCGACCCCTTGATCTGTTCGGTCTCTGAAAGTAAAGTAAACAGCTTATTTTTTATAGATATGAAACAATAACTGAGATATGACCATTCAATCTAAAGCAGCAGATTTTTAGGATACGTCAATACAGCCCAGTGCTGCTTACCTGAGATGCCATCTTTGTAGGTGTCCGCTTTGACTTCCTTTGTGTCGGAAAAAAGTTGCTTTCAGAACAAGGTTTTGCTCTCGACAAAAAGACACAACCGAAGATGCTGCCATATCCTGCCAGCACGCCCACAAGCGAGCCACTCAGGAGCAGAATGATGATGCGTGGAAGAGGGAAAGGAATGAGATGGGAACAACAATTTGTTGCAGGTTGGGGAGGGGGGCTAATAGCTGAACAATAGACTATTCAACCTTTACTAAAGAATAGTCTAATAGCTGAGCTAGGTGTGAAGAAAACCCTCCTATCACAGACCAGATTTGCCCTAATGACCAAGGGGAAGCTTGCTACGCAATGTAATAAAGTAATGACTTTTCAAATAAGTTACCTTACACATTATGTTGGCTGACAATTTATTAGCTACGCTGTCCTTACGACAATAGAACGAGTCAAAATTCACCCAAGGCTGAAAAACGGCTTAAGAACGTTGGCTAAACTGGAACACTAGCGTGAGCCCATAGCAAAGTAATGGAATCGAACGTACGCAGAGCCTGTTTTGACTGGGGTGATGGTTAGAATTACATAAAAAATGTATCCCTTTTTATTTTACCACTACAATCTGATCGTCGGACGAAACTGGAAAACAACTTGTGTAGAAAGTAAACATCCGCACCTCGATGGTGTCAACTGTTCTTATGTCTGCGTAATGAAAACGTAGAGAAAAAATAAAAACTTCGGACTATTTCTGGTCTAGCGATTGATGACAAACGAGCTCGCTGCCCAGACTTACATAATTACAAAGAGGAGATTCTCCTGATTAAAATGGTGCCTGTGTAACAGTTTTGCTTCCATCCCTCTCCTTGCCCCTACCTGGGCTTGAACCAGGGAGCCTCTACACACATAGACAACAGCCACCCTCAAAGCATCATTACCCATCGCTCCACAAACGCCACGGCCCTTGCACAGCAAGGGGAACAACTACTTCAAGGTCTCAGAGCGAGTGACGTCACCGATTGAAACGCTATTATCGCTCACCCTGCTAACTAGCTATCTATTTCACACCGGTTTCACCCGACTTCAAAAAAACTAAATATACACAGTGAGATATTTGGCGAAAAAGACCGGCATGCCTCTCCATAGGAAAATGAGTTCCAAGGGCAAAAAGTATTTTGGGGCTAGCATTTGATGACAACCAAGCTAGCTGCCCAGGCTTACATAATTGGAAAGAGGAGATTCTCATGATTAAAATGGTGTCTGACTTGAAAAAAATCCAAATATACACATTGCGAGATATTTGGAGAAAAAGACAGAATATTTCTCCCATAGGAAACAATGGGAAGACCGCAGAGTTCCAAAATTATTTTTGTTGTTTTCATTGCCAACAATAGCGAAGCAGGCATTGTGACGTTGAACAATAAGCTGGGAATAGAACATTCAGAAGGCGAGTTGGTGCCACGGTGCTCAATAGAACTAATAGGAGCTGGCAGGGTGAAAAATCCAGATGTTGATTTAGTTATGGATCCATAATGAATTACTATGGAAATAAATATCACTGATTTACAGAAATATTGGAACAAAGTTGTCTAATGAAGGCAAAACAATTTAGAATCCTCCCATCCTGTAGCCTACTCCCGACAATCACGTTGTACAGCTCCATATTTTCCATTCCATCCTAACGGAAACCCTTAGGATTTTGTTTTTCATTTTAATCTGAATGAAAACACCATAATATTAATCATATTAATTAAGCCACATTTAAAAAAAATCAATCCCATATACTATGTTATTACAAAAATGGTTTTAAATTCTCTGGTAATGCCAATACGGAATACTATCAAATGCTTCTCAAAGATGCCCTCTGGTGGTCAAACTAGCAATAACTTGCAGTAACAGAAGAAATGGCTGAGAATTAAATGACGTGCCACAGAATGCTGCAGCAGCACGCAGGGTGTGCCGCAGTATGACGCAACTTCTAACAGAGGAACCACTGTAAAAATCTGCTGTTTCCAGCTACAATAGTCATTTACAACATTAAGAATGTCTACACTGTATTTCTGATCAATTTGATGTTATTTTAATAACCAAAAATGTGATTTTCTTTCAAAAACAGGAACATTTCTAAGTGACCCCAGACTTTTGAATGGTAGTGTATGTTGCGTAGAAATCCGAGGAGGATGGCCAGCAGAGATAGGTGGGATGGGCTGTGAGAAGCTCAAGGTTGGGATGTGGAATTGGAGACAAGTGGGAGGGGAGTTGCTGGGTGGGGGATAGAATGATGATAACAGTATAAAAAAATAAAGTAAAAATAAAACATAATAAAAAGTAAGTTTGAATGATACTGAGGGGCAGTGTTTTTACAGCTAATGCTGGTTTGCCTGAGGCTGATGCCGTGCAGGTGTTTGTACACATGAATATACACACACTCTCATTCAAATGCACACATACATGGACCAAGACACATGTAAATAGTGCCAGACATGCACTCAAACATATACAGTTGGCCTTGCTGTTATGATTTTAGTTGGCCTTGATGTTCTTTGTTTTTTGCATTGTTGTTTTCTGTTGTTAGGTTCTTATTTTTCAGAGTAAATAACCCACGGACACTAGAGAAGCTTTAACCAAGTTTAATTCTTCCCAAAGGTTCTGTAGCTGTAATGAGACAACCCAACATTTGTCCCATCCAGATATTTATATCCCACTTAAGACACTCCTCCTTCTCTCCAATCCTTACATTTTATGGCTCTACAGGAAGCGAATAAAGAGCGTAACAGGATACCAAACATTTATTACTCTCTTAAGAGAATCTGTCCTCACCTCCTGACCTCAACCCCTCCTTCATCTAATCCACAGATATCCATATGTCTTCCCTATATCAACACGTCGCTCTCTATATCAACACTCCTCCATCAAACACATTCCAAAGCCTTCTGGCTTTCTACAGAGAACCCTTAACTTTCTCCTTTGATTCTGTGCTTCTTCTCTCATTTATTTAATATCTCAATATTCACAATATACCTTCGCTGGAGGCTCCAGGCCGTTGACCGTCGCTGGAGGCTCCGGGCCGTTGACCGTCGCTGGAGGCTCCGGGCCGTTGACCGTCGTTGGAGGCTCCGGGCCGTTGACCGTCGTTGGAGGCTCCGGGCCGTTGACCGTCGCTGGAGGCTCCGGCCCGTTGACCGTCGCTGGAGGCTCCGGGCTGTAGAGGCGCACTGGAGGCTTAGTGCGTCGAGCCGGCACAGGACGTGCCGGGCTGGGGAGGTGCACTGGAGGCCTGGTGCGTGGAGCCGGCACAGGTGGCACCGGGTTGGTGACACGCACTTCAGGGCGAGTGCGGGGAGCTGGCACAGGACGTACCGGACTGGGGAGGCGCACTGGAGGCCTGGTGCGTGGAGCCGGTACAGGTGGCACCAGACTGGTGACACGCACTTCCGGGAGGGTGCGGAGACCTGGCCCATGATGCACCAGACTGCTGACAGGATCTTCAGGTCTAATGTTGTGCAGAACACACTTGACCAACATCTCTCCCAACTTCTCCATCGCCTCGCTGACGGTCTCTGGCTCTTCAGGATGAGTGCGGAGAGCTGGCACAGATTGCACCGGACCGATGACCCGCTCTTCAGGGCGAGTGCGAGGAACCGGCACAGGACATACCGGGCTGGAGAGGCCCACTGTTGGCCTGGTGCGTGGAGCCGGCACAGATGGCACCGGACTGATGACACGCTCTTCAGCACGCCTGTGCTGCAGCCTACTCCTCGCCAACATCATTCTCCGATATCCCTCATCACATTGTTCCATCGACTCCCAGGCGGGCTCTGGCTCTCTCCTTGGGTCGACCGACCACTTCTCTATCGCCTCCCTGACGGTCTCTGGCTCTTCCCTCTGCTCAACCGCCAGCTCCAAAAAATCTTGGGGTTTCTGTGGCCGTCGCTGTCCTTCCATGCTCCTTTGTGACTCCCGCCAAGGAAGGGTCTCGTGTCCTCCCATGACTTCCTCCCATGTCCAAAACTCCTTTACCTCGTGCACACGCTGCTTGGTCCTTTTGTGGTGGGATATTCTGTCACGTTCTTCAAAATGAGCGGACCAAGGCGCAGCGTGTGTTGAGGTCCACATATTTATTTAACGTGAAACTTCTTCAACAAAACAACTAACAAGCAACAAAACGTGACTATGTGGTGCAACAAGCACAAAACCAAACAATATCCCACAAACACAAGTGGGAGAAATGGCTACCTAAATATGATCCCCAATTAGAGGCAACGAATACCAGCTGCCTCTAATTGGGAACCATACAAAACACCAACATAGAAATATTGAACTACAACACCCCCTAGTCACGCCCTGACCTACTACACCACAGAGAACCAAGGGCTCTCTATGGTCAGGGCGTGACAATATATTTCCACACTATGAGGTTGAATAGCGAGAGTGGCGTATGTTGAGCCATTTTTTACATTCAGCATCACTCCGACAAGGGAAATATCGTATTCTTTCTAATAAAGATATCTACATATATTTCAGGATGTTATGTATCCCTGGAAATAATCTGAATTTGTCCAAAAAAAGTGGTATCCTGGCATTCAACCTACCCCATAACTGGGTATGGGGTAAATTGAACCGCGGGAGAGGGTAAGTTAAGCCATCTACAAATGTGTGTTCTGAATGAAATATTACCACTACCCTTTTAAAACCATGTCTATCTTATTTCCCAAACACAATTCAACACAATCACTCTTTTAACTCAGTCTTAACAGCTAACAAACACTTTGTACTTTTTAAAAACACTTTTAACATAGGCCAGGCCCTGTTGTTACCTCATATTCCAGCTATAATGCCTTGCATTACGCCTAGGAAGTAAACACTTCAATTTGCTCAACTTGCCATTGGCTCAACCATTGGCTCAACTTACCACAACATTTTGACTATGTTAGCCGACACAGCTACAAGGATGCACTTTCACACTAGGTTTAGAACCCCATATTGAAGCTTATAGAGACCCCAACTGATGTACAGAAAAATCTTTCAATTATTTACTTTGGTTTGGAAATAAGCATCATGAAACCTCAAACACAATAAATTCATTTGACTCTGTTTTTTAGACCTTTTTTGGACCACTTTTTCCATGTGGTTTCTTCCTTCACAGACTCCATGAAATGATGACCTCTTCCTAAATATTTGATGAAATTATAAATTGTGTAGGTTGCTCAACTTAACCCACTCTCCCCTAATACTGTAACATTGTGAAAATGATAATAATGCCCTTTCAGTGTAAGAACTGTTTGAAAAGGCCGCCGGACATTTCAGCGGGATGGAGGTTTGGCATGCTAGGTAACATCACCAGGTGGTAAATTAGTTAATAGACCAATAAGAAATAGAGTTCCAAACCTCTCTGCTAATGTAATGTAACCTTTATTTAACAGGACAATGACCCAACACAACTCCAGGCTGTGTAAAGGCTATTTGACCAAGAAGGAGAGTGATGGAGTGTTGCATCAGATGACCTGGCCTCCACAATCACCCGACCTCAACCCAATTGAGATGGTTTGGGATGAATTGGACCGCAGAGTGAAGGAAAAGGAGCCAACAAATGCTCAGCATATGTGGGAACTCCTTCAAGACTGTCAAAGCATTCCAGGTGAAGCTGGTTGAGAGAATACCAAGATTGTGCAAAGCTGTCATCAAGGCATAGGGTGGCTACTTTGAAGAATCTAAAATATATTTTGATTTGTTTAACACTGTTTTGGTTACTACATGATTCCATATGTGTTATTTCATAGTTTTGATGTCTTCACTATTATTCTTCAATGTAGAAAATAGTAAAAAAAAAGAAAAACCCTTGAATAAGTAGGTGTTTCCAAACTTTTGACTGGTATTTTATATAAAGCTAAGTACTTCCATGTCTAAGGGCTCTTTAAGTGAACATGACTGTCACTATGAATATGAATTTTTCAGCTTGCTTCTCTATTACAGATATAAATCAAAGATGGATTAACAATATTTTCCCCACCATGCTTAAAGGAGAGCCAGATATTCCAGTTTGGGTGTTTTCTTTCCGAGGTAGGTCGTTACAGAAATGTGAAAAGGTTAGTCCTACTAAAGTGATAGCTCTACTGAATAATAAGGCCTTACATGCGTTATAAATCCGTGAGAAAGAACTTAGGTCAACATTCTCAGAGACATACTGACATTTAAAAGAACATTTAATTAGATACAGTATGCACAAACTGTGTAAACAAAGATTTAATCCCTATCAAACTTTCAATCTAAAACAATCCAAGACTTCAATGCATTTTTTCACACATGATGATGACATTGTCAAGTGACATTGTCGTGTTTCTCTTCAGAGCGGAATGTCTTTAGATTGTTTCCCTCTAAGGGCTACAGTGTTTTTACACAACAGCTTTTACATCACATGAATGCTTATGGGTTTAATCAATTTAATATATTTTCCTTATCACTGTCTGTGTATACTCATTAAACAGAGACATTATCCAAACATAGATTTATGCTCGACATTGAAGATATCTAAAGCTAGATTAAAATTGTGGAGATGGGAGGATTTATGGGGCATTCACATGCTTGTAGGAAGTGGGAAACTGGGTAGTGGGATGTTGTAAATCCGATATGATTGTGTTCAAGTGCTTTTAAGGTTGGAACAAATCTTCAACTAATAACATTTTAAATTGCTTGATAAGCTAACTAATAATGAAGTTAGCTAGCTTGCTTAACATTGACAACATGGTCAAACTGGCTACATTATCCATATTGATTGAAGTTAGTAATTATCAAAAATTGATTTGTTGTCATCTTTTGGTTGAAAGGGTAAAAGGTCAGCGGTGAAAACGAACATTCCCAGTTTCCACGAATTGGAGCGTCGATCAAGTGAAACTTCCCAGGCGGAACTACGAACTTCCGATAACTCCAATTGCATGTGAATGCCCCATAATATTGTTGCATTCAGACCCCTTGAATTTTTACAGCCTTATTCTAAAATGTATTAAGTCGTTTTCCCCCCTCATCAATCTACACACAATACCCCATAACGACAAAGCAAAACAGGTTTTTCTAAAACGTTGCTAAAAATCCAATAAAATTAACTGAAATATCACATTTGCATAAGTTTTCAGAACCTTTACTCAGTACTTTGCTGAAGCACCTTTGGCAGCGATTACAGCCTTGAGTCGTCTTGGTTATGATGCTACAAGCTTGGCACACCTGTATTTTGGGAGTTTCTCCCATTCATCTCTGCAGATCTTCTCAAGTGTACAAATAGTTGGGGGTGTGGTTGGATGACAAGCTGAGCTTCACTGTTCATGTGGAGAACTTGATAAGGAAGCTCAAGCTGAGAATAGGTTTTTATTACGGGCATAAGGCTTATTTTTCTCTGGAGGCCAGGAAGGAGCTGGTACGATGTACATTACTGGCGGTTTTAGATTTTAGTGATGTTATACATATGCAGGCCTCAACCACTACCATGAGAGCACTTGATTCAGTATATCATGCGGCCCTCCGGTAATGAACCTATCAAAAACATCTAACACATCATTGTGATCTCTACAGTGCCATTGGCTGGTCGTCATTGACCTAGCGTAGGCTTAAACACTGGTATACACTGATTTGTAAGGCCATACTGGGTAAAATGACACTTTATCTCTGTTATTTTTTAATCTGGTCAGTAAATAAATATAAATGACATTCTCATTTGCTTTTAACAGTACCAAGAATTAGAACAGGTCATGGTAGGAATAGTTTTAGTTACTCAGCTCTGTGGTCCCGGAGCTCTCTCCTGAACATTTAAAAATGTGATGATTTGGTCATGTTGGTGGAGTTTAAACAGTTTGTTAATGTAAATATCATAGAAGAGTGTAATTGTCTTTAGTACAGCTGTTTTTTAGTTATGACATTCATGTTTCTTTATGTAATTGTTGTACTGTATGTGTGTCTATAGTTTTGTTCAATGTTGTGTCAGTGTATGTAAGTTGTTTTATCTGAAACTTTGTTCCCCCAGCTGCTGTTGGACCAGGTCTCTCTTGAAAAATAGATTTTATCTCAATGAGAAAAACCTGTATGAATAAGGAACTCTGAAGAGTTCTGCCAGAGTGACCATTGGGTTCTTGGTCATCTCCCTGACCAAGGCCCCTCTCTCCCGGTTGCTCATTTTGGCCTGTCGGCCAGCTCAAGGAAGAGTCTTGGTGGTTCCAAACTTATTCCATTTAAGAATGATGCAGGCCACTGTGTTCTTGGGGACCTTCAAATCTGCAGACATTTTTGGTACCCTTCCCCATATCTGTGCCTCAAACTTATTTAGACAGGTTTGTGCCTTTCCAAATCATGTCCAATCAATTGAATTTACCACAGGTGGACTCATGTCAAAACATGTCAAAGATGATCAATGGAAACAGGATGCACCTGAGCTCAATTTGTACAGGCTTCCTTATTTACACTCAGTCATTTAGGTTAGTATTGTTAGGGATTTTCTCCTATCATCACAGCCATTAAACTCTGTAACTATTTTAAAGTCACCATTGACCTCATGGTGAAATCCCTGAGAGATTTCCTTCTTCTCTGACAACTGAGTTAGGAATGATGCCTGTATCTTTGTAGTGACTGGGTGTATTGATACACCATACAAAGTGTAATTAGTAACTTCACTAAGCTCAAAGGAATATATATGTTTTTACCCATTTACCAATAGGTGCCTTTCTTCGTTGAATCAGCGTTTGAAATTCATTGCTCAACTGAGGGACCTTTCAGATAATTGTGTGTGGACTACAGAGATGAGGTAGTCATTGCACACAGAGTGAGTCCATGCAACTTATTATGTGATTTGTTAAGCACATTTGTACTCCTGAACTTATTTTGGCTTGCCATAACGAAGGGGTTGAATACTTATTGACTCAAGAGATGTCAGCTTTTCATTTCAAATGAATTTGTAACAATTTCTAAATCATAATTCCACTTTGACATTATAAGGTGTGGTGTGTAGGCTGGTGACACAAAAATGTATCAATTTTCAATCCAGGATACAACACAACAAAATGTGGATCAAGTAAAGAGGTGTGAAAACTTTCTGAAGGCACTGTATGTTGTTTAATAGCCTGTTGAAATCTTGAAAGTCAGTTGATATTGACAGAATAACACATTTTTTGTCTTCATAGCTATAGAAAGTTGTAGTGCAGCCTCTGCATGTCATAGAGCCAAACCAAATATATCCCATATGCATCTGAGTCTTTTCCCAGTATTTTGCATTGTGTTTCTAGCATAAAGCATTGTAGACTAAAACTTCATTATAGATCAGGGCAATTTCATAAAAATAAAATCTTATGCTGACAAGGGGTAGGCTTATGCTTTTAGCCATTTTATTTAACAAAAGCCACAATGTCCTCACATACCCCTTCAAGTTGAGGCCTTGAAACAGGTAGGCCTACCTCTTATTTCTAGAATAGGAAGAAATAGGCTCCAACACAAAGTCTTCTTGTTGTTAAAGGGGCCTAAAGTCAAATTAAAATGAAGACTGATTAAATGTATGAGGCCTTCTTGAATTAGCCTACTATCAGCACCCATGCGCTGTCCATATCCATGGCTGCCCGCTTCATAGTAATGTCATTTATGTAAATTACTAAAATATTGCTAAGGGGCTAGGAGACATTTTTTTTAAATTAAAATCAATTACGGCCCAATCACGACTTAGGAAATTAAGGCTTTCCTATACATGCCTTTCCTAAGCTCTTCTCAGTAATTGGTATTCAGACCTCCCTTATGAAGTTGCGTAATGGCTTTGCAGGTTCCCTTTCGCACACGGAATAAATGTAATTCAACAGCTAAAAACCCTCACACTTGCTGGCCAACATATGTTCTAGGATTTTCATATTCAGTAGGATTTTCAGTACATTTATGTTAAGCTATCTCTTTAAATACGATGTACCTTTAAGGGTCATTCTTGGGCTCGGGTAATATTTCAGTCCCTCTGACTTTTTATATTATATTTCAAGTATTGGATCACCAAAATGAAATGTTAAAAGAGATTGTATATAAATTGAAATGTCCAGTATAATTCATTGAAATAAATATAGCATTAATTTAAACTTTATTATAAAAAATCTTATATTTTAACTGACACTAAGAATTGTGTCATGTCCCCCAGGTGTTTCACAAAATTTTTACTTGGAAATTAATATTAAAATATGCACATAATTAATAACTTTTGCCATTAATGCAAACATATATTTGTGTTCTTTTGTTGCGAAGGTATTATTGTCAAATAAATGCATGATTATTGAATATAATCAAACAATTTAGCTCTGTCCCGCAGTCTACACTCAACCCCGTCACGCCAACCAAACTCTGCCAATAAAAATGGTCAGTCCAACCTTATGTGCCATCATTAATAGGAAGTGACATCATTCAACAATTTTCAACTGCATGGTACATTAACAGGCAAGTAATTACATTCTTTTATATCTGTATTATTATAATTTTTTAAGTCAGGTGGGGATCATCGAGCTGACCAACTCAACCCTGTTACATGAAATAAAGATGGAAAACTAGTACTTATCGAAATGATACTTTAACCCATAAAAATATACAATCTTTTAATTTCATGCACACCGTGTGGTCTCCTGTCCTTCACCACATGAGAAGCAGAGTCCATTTTGAGCCAAAAAACACAACCCCGTCACACTCAACCCCATCACGGGGTTGTAAACCTATGACAGGGTTGAGTTATTTACTTTTTTTATGAATATTGAATCTAAACAAATGAATTATTCATTATTAAACATTATATATTGTTTATATTCACTTATGAAACATGCTGTAATGTGTTCCATGTGAGCAAAAAATATATTTTAAGGCAGGTAGCCTAGTGGTAGGAGAGTTGGGCAAGGCTCTTAACTTCAGTTGTTCCTTTAAGTCACTCTAAATCCTAAATTACTCAAGGATTAAAGTGTATACTTGTATATATTCTAAGAATCTTTTATTTAACGTTATCCATTGAAACATGTAGGAAATGATGGCACCCACATCAGCAGCAGAAAACAAAGACAGTGTCAAGCATTTCAAAATGCTGAACCAGAAAAAGGAGAACAATACCTTGAGAGAGAGCGTCAGAGATGGAAAATAAATTTTGAGGCAGGGAAAAAGAAAAACATCAGTGATTTAAGTGAGAGAGACCAGGGTCAGAAGTGTAAACAGTGGAGAACAGTATACAAAAGAAGCAAGGAGAGGAAAGGAGTACTGAGGAACCATTCCTCCACAAAGTCCAGATCAGGTCATCACCCTTGCTCCTGGTGAGCTGATGTCTCGTGATGTCAGCTGCCTTTGTTCAACAAAGAAGGACCTAAACTGTACATGCTTTAACACACAGCACTTCAGTTTCAGGCAGAAGTTCCTGGCTGCTACAGAACAGCCAGCCAATGAGGAAAATCCACAACCTGTGGACAAAATCCAGGTTTTATTGGGCAGTGTGTGGTGGAATACGAGGATGACCTTTATCCAAGCATCATCCTCAGCACGGATAAAAATGTGTGTACAAGTGAAATGTATGCATCATGAAGGACCAAGCAGGTTTTTCCGGCCTTCTCGAGACGACATCCACAGGTACCAGCGTTTGACATCCCGCCACGTAGAGGTTGAGAGAGATGTGTGGGCCAGACTCTCAGGAAGAAAACCATGAATGAACGAATATGGTGCTCCTGAGAAGAAGGATAGTCATGCTGACACTAGTGCTGTTCTAGCATTCTAAATGCCCTTGGAAAATGTTCCTACAGTTTGATGACACGTTGAACTTTTCGGATGAAACCTGTTGAATGTTATTAATAACCCTAATGCCTGATGTGTTTTTATTTGTTTCAATATTTACTGCAGTTTGGTTAATAAAACCAAGATTATTCTAAATATATATCTAATGTCCTTATTACATGGTTGAATACAATGAAATGAAAGGTTTTAGGGTAAATCTTGGATGGATTTTGATAGCAAACTAAACTAGTTTATATGTAAACTGATGTGTCTCTTCAACCCCGTTACAGTATTCAACCCTGTCACCCTAGTCTCAACCCGTCACATGACAATATTTTTTTAATAAAATGGCAAAGATTAATAAATATGAATTTAATGTTTTCTGAGCTCAGTGTGAAATGTTAAGGACAATCCCAAGAAGATTATATTTGTTAATATTCTGAATTGAAAGCATTTTTTTATTTCAGGGTTTAATATAGCAAAATGTTATATTTATAATAATTGAATTGGTTTGGAGGACACATGAGCATTAGGTAAATGTTGATTTTATAACAAGTATCTTTTATAATCATATTCAGACTACGTCCATATTGTCTGTGACTGGGTTGAAGATAAATGTTGTCCATCAGACAAAAATGGACAATAATAAAAGGGATTTTATGCCTGGAGGGGAGAAAATATGTTTTCTTGAAGGTTTAATATGTACTTAATGTTGTGGGGTGTTCAGAAAATGCATTTATTCTCGTAAAAAAAAAAAAAGTTTATTTGTGAAAAATATTACTGCAATATTAAAATGCAAATCATTTTATAACATTTTTCACATGCATTTTTCTGGATTTTTTGTTGTTGTTATTCTGTCTCTCACTGTTCAAATAAACCTACCATTAAAATTATAGACTGATTATTTCTTTGACAATGGGCAAACGTACAAAATCAGCAGGGGATCAAATACTTTTTTTCCCTCACTGTACAATGACAAAGCAAAAGCAGGTTTTTAGACATTTTTGTACATTTATTAAAAATGTACATTAGTATTCAGACCCTTTGCTAAGACTCGAAATTGAGATCAGGTGCATCCTGTTTCCATTGATCATCATTGAGATGTTTCTACAACTTGATTGGAGTCCACCTGTGGTTATTTCAATTGATTGGGCATGATTTGGAAAGGCACACAACTGTCTATATAAGGTCCCACAGCTGACAGTGCATGTCAGAGCAAAAGCCATGAGGTGGAAGGAATTGTCTGTTGAGCTCCAAGACTCGATTGTGTCTAGGCACAGATCTAGGGAAAGGTATCAAAAAATGACGGCAGCATTGAAGGTCCCCAAGAACACAGTGGCCTACATCATTCTGAAATGGAAGAAGTTTGGAAGCACCAATACTCTTCCTAGAGCTGGCCGCCCGGCCAAACTGAGCAATCGGGGGAGAAGGGCCTTGGTCAGGGAGATGACCAAGAACCCGAAGGTCACTCTGAAAGAGCTCCAGAGTTCCTCTGTGGAGATGTGAGAACCTTCCAGGAGGACAAGCATCTCTACAGCACTCCATCAATCAGGCCTTTATGGTAGAGTGGTCAGACGGATGCCACTCCTTAGTAAAAGACACATGACAGCCCGCTTGGAGTTTGCCAAAAGGCACCTAAAGACTCTCAGACCATGAGAAACAAGATTCTCTGGTCTGATGAAACCAAGATTGAACTCATTGGCCTGAATGCCAAGTGTCACATCTGGAGGAAACCTAGCACCATCCCTATGGTGAAGCATGCTGGTGGCAGCATCATGCTGTGGGGATGTTTTTCAGGGGCAGGGACTGGGAGACTAGTCAGGATCAAGGGAAAGAGGTACGGAGAAAAGTACAGAGAGATCCTTGATGAAAACTTGCTCCAGATGTGTGCCTTGCATGTAGCGTCATACCCAAGCTGTAATCGCTGCCAAAGGTGCTTCAACAAAGTACTGAATAAAAGGTCTGAATACTTATGTAAATGGGATATCAGTTTTTTATCTCTAATAAATTTGCAAAAAAATTCTATACACCTGTTTTTTCTTGGGGTATTCTGTGTAGGTTGATGAGGAAAACACTATTTAATACATTTAACGTAACAAAATGTGGGAAAAATCAAGGGGTCTGAACACTTTCTGAATACACTGTACATATTCACACCCGAGTCAATACTTTGTAGAAGCACCTTTTGCATTGATTACCGCTTTGAGTCGTCTTGGGTGTGTCTGTATCAGCTTTGCACTTCTGTATTTGGGGATTTTCTCCCATTTTTCTTTGCTCTGTTGAGTTAGATGGGGAGTGGCGGTGAACAGCAATCTTTAAGTCGTTCCAAGGATTTTAAATGGGATTCAAGTCTGGGAGTCTGGGCTTTTTTAAATGGGATTCAAGTCTGGGCTTTGGCTTGGTAACTAAAGGACTTTCACATTCTTGTTCTGAATCCATTCCAGCGTTGCTGTGGGGTCACTGTCCTGTACAAATGTAAATCTTTGCCCCAGTCTAAGGTCGTTTGCACTCTGAAGCGGGATCTCATCAAGGATTTGCCTGTATTTGGCTCCGTTCATTGTTTCCTCTAACCTTATACCAGCCTCCCAGTTCCTGCCGCTGAAAAGCATCCCCATATCATGATGCTGCCCCCACCACTCATCACAGTAGGAATGGTGTTAGATGGGTGATGAGCTGTGCCTGGTTTTCTCCAGATATAGCGCTTTACATTCAGACCAAAGAGTAAAATTGTCTCATCAGACCACAGCAACTTTTGCCTTATGATCTCAGTCTTTCACGTGCCTTTTTGCAAACTCCAGGTGTGCTGTCATGTACCTTTTTCTCAGGAGTGGCTTTTGTCTCGCCACTCTACCATGAAGCCCAGATTGGTGAAGTGCTGTAGAGTCTGCTGTTTTTCTGGCAAGTTCTCCAATCTCAGCTATGGAACTCTCTAGTTCTGTCAGAGTGGTCATCCGTTTCTTGGTCACCTCCCTGACCAAAGTCCTTCTTGGCCATTTGCTCAGTTTGGTCGAACGGCCAGGTCTAGGCTTAGTCTTGGTAGTTCCATATTTTTTCAATCTCCCAATGATGGAGACCACTGTGCTCTTGGAAACTTTCAACAGTCTAGAAATTGTTTTATACCCTTCCAAATCAAAGTTTATTGTCACGTGCGCCAAATACAACAGGTTCACCTTACAAGCCCTAACCAACAGTGCAATTTTAAAGTAAAAAATAGGTATTAGGTAAACAATAGATAAGTAAAGAAAAAATAAAGAAAAAACCCAGTAAAATGACAGTGAAAATAATAGTAGCGAGGCTATATACAGGTGGCACCGGTACAGAGTCAATGTGAGGGGGCAACGATTAGTCAGGCTAATTCCACAGATATATCTCGGAGATCTACGGGCAGTTCCTTGGACTTCTTGGTATAGTTTCTGTTCTGACATGCATTGTCAAATGTGGTTCAGACAGCTCTAGAGTTATGCTTAGATATGCAGAAAAATAAACATTATTACGTTAGAATTTAGCATAATGATTATGGCTTTAGATTGCAGGAAAAAGTTGTTTCAGGTGTTTGAAAAATGCTAAATTCTCCAACTTCCCCACAGCCATCCTCACGTACTTTGTGCCCCCTCAGGTTTTTGGGGCGGATGACACCCCTGATGACCAGTGCCTGAATTTGGTTGAAAAATTAATCACATCGGCTGTAATGTCGAACAAGCCCCAAAATTATGGAAAGTGCATCAGAACTGCTAAAATTAAAAGACTGGAGAAAGCTCGTGATTTTTTGAGGGACGCTATTAACACAGCAGCGCTACTACTGAACCTGTGGCTAAAACGAGTGCACTGCTTTGCTATGTAGAAAGCCTGCGCTACAGCGTGAAAGAATTTGAAAGGCAATGTTCCCACGTTTGCAGCGACTGCATTCACAGTAAACGCTGCATATTCCAGATCAATCGGAAATTACCTTTACATTTCAATCGCGCTAGAGTGCTGATCTTCAGCGGTATGGATTGAAACGATCCCCCAAAGTTGTATTTTTTTGTTAAGAAATTGTAGTGTTAAAATACCTATCACATTACACATTTAGTAATGACAGAATGCATTTGAAACTTGACGAACAGAATACATTTTGTTCAGCTGAAAGACAATGTCCAGAGCTTACCCATGATGTTGCACAACACTTTAAGTCAATGAGTCATTGTTTTAGTCAAAGTATGATTTATTTGGGCTTAAAGTGGGAAATCTGCAGTGGGTACTTGTGTCAGTGCCGTGTGTTTCCCCTATGAGATGACGTGCAAATGCTTTTCAGACTAAGTTTATTTTTAGGGCTGGGTTTTATTCTAATGTTAGCAGCCACCAGCATGGCATCGTTTATTAATAACAAACACCAGCAAAGTTCTTCCACTTCACGAGTCGCGACTGAGCTGAGCCCAACAGCCTTTCAACGTGCACTTTTGTGCCTGAGCCATGGAGCAAATTAAAGCGGGGGTGCAATTTGTTTTTTGCACCTCCACTTTTTTGCAGGTAATTATCATAATCCATTGGATAATTTCTTAATTTTGATTTATTTTTTAGCTAGTCTGTATAAACAATGTACACAATGGGGTCCATTATTATTGGCACCCTTGATAAAGATGCGCAAAAAAAGACTGTATAAAATAAATAATACAAATACTGAGCTATATTGTATGTTCCAAAAACATGTATATTATATATATTTTATACTAATGCAATTTCTCAGAGAAAGAGATTGTTTAACAAGAAAGCGATATTGTTTAAAAATGGCCAAGACCTTTATTTTCATGTCATCTGACCATAGTACCGGTTCCAATCCAATGCCGTTTATCAAACTCCAGGCGGTGCTATGGTCAGATGAAATGAAAATAGAGCTCTTTGGCCACACACACAAGTGGTGGGTTTGGCGTAGAAAAGGTGAAGCATATGCAGAAAAGTACCTAATACCTACAGTAGAATATGGTAGTGCATCTTTGATGTTATGGGGCTATTTTGCTTCCACTGGTCCTGTGGCCCTTGTTGAGGTCAATGGCATCATTAACCTTACCAAGTACCAGGACATTTTAGCCAAAAACCTGCTCCAACATCGCCTAAACAAAAGCAATGAAACTGCTATGCAGTTGTCAGTCATCGAAGGTTAGAGTTGGAACTGATTGAATCTAGGCCGAGGTGTTGCCCCTGCCCTACCCAGACACAAAAGGCCAAAGCCATTGGTAGAAACCAGGGGCCTCATTTACAAACGTTGAGTAGGTACAGAAGAAGACGTATACCACTTTCTAAGCAAACTTTGGGATTTACAAAAAACAAACTTGACGGGAGAACGTGTCAATGTGATAATGGCCCTGTCATTGTCAGTTACAATCAGGGTAATTACCACACCTGAAGGTGTTACGCAATTGGGTAGCTTTGACAGTCAAATGGATGGGTATAAAAAGGCATGCAATTACAATGCGTAATGACGCACAACAGCTGCTTTGACACTGTTGAAAGATTTGGGGAATGGAAGAATTCGGAGAGAGCGAATTTTCAGAGACCAGCAAGATTTACTAGCCAATGATGATGAGTGGCTTATGAGCCGGTTCCGATTACCAAGAGCTGTTCGCTTGGATCTCTGTGCTGCAGCGGGCCAAGCTTTACAGAGAAGCACCCGCAGAAACCAAGCCGTGCCTGTCCCACTTCAACTCCTTAGCAACCTTGTTAATTGCATCGATGGTGTCTCTTTACGTTTGCAGGACTACATCTGTGAGGACACGGCTGCTGGAGGGTTGTGACGCACGATGTGCAGCGGAGACGGCTGGGCTGGGTGCACTCAGCTCCTGCTCAGCTGCAGCACCACCGACCCCGCTGGAACACACAGCGACTAAAAAAAAATGACAATGTCAATTGTTTGTGTAAATAAAATGTTTAAACAACTTGAATGCATTTGAGTGTGTAAACACTTTATGTGTTTCGTCCGTATGCCACCTTTTGACGTGAATCCTCTGCACAGTTTTATAAATTAGGCCCCAGGTGAATAGAAATCTGGACATTGAAGCCAGTTCCACTGCTGATTTTCATTATTCCCCTCTAATCAATGAATTATTTAGACCTGGAAACAGGTGATGAAATTAATTATCAGGTAGAACAGAAAACCAGCATTACTCCAGACCTAGACCTAGGTAGGTTTAACTTCAGATTAATGCACAGTGTCAATGGAATGGAGATTTCCAGCTTTCCCTGAAGCAATCTCAGGCCATAACCACCTGCACATAGCTCACATAGCACATAAAAAAACGAATTAGTCAAGGACTCCACAGTCTAGAAGTCAATAATCTGAAATGTTTTAGAAATCCATTTTTAATTATGGTTCCAAGCACAACGGTGCAGGAACCCTACTGTTTTGCTATTGGTTAGTCTTATTATTCTAGTAGATTGGTAAAACATAAATGGTAGAATCCATCAAGAGTTACTGAGAATGTTCATTGGAGCCAGACACAAATGTGTGTTCAAAAATAATTTGAAGTATCTGTGTTATAAACAGGATAATCAACTCCGGCCTGTGAAAATCTACAGTAATAGTCAACTGCATGGAGGTGTAATGGTGTTGTGTCAGGTCGGCATCTCAGCCCTGCATCGCTGATTACTTCCTTAGAATGCAACAGCCCAAAGTTTATTAAATTCCTTACAAATGACCTGTCTATCAAACCTATGTTTTCTTTCTATCCAGAGAACACCCACATGAGCTGTCAAAATGAACACACTGACTTTGAGAGCAAATTTCCACCTTGGGTATGTTCTGTTTGTTTTTACAATCAAAATAGTAATTAAGGACTATTTTTGTAGTGGAATTAGAAAGTGCTTCATTGAAAACAGATCATAACATTTTGGACAATGTTATAGTGAGAAATTATGCAAAAACACATTTGTGTCAAAGTAAATGGCAGGCCAATTTTTTAAACGACATTTAAGAATGAAGAGATCCGAACTAGGCTGATCTTAAGGTTCCCAAGGTTCAATTTAAGCGATAATGCCCGAGAAGCCGGTGTTTGGAGGATATATTGGCACGGGTGTTGTTATCACATTTATACAATGGGTTACCAACATATTCAAACAATGATTGACATATGTTCCTTAAAAAGTTATTTTGATTAATTTATTCATACTATTTCATCCTTCCACAATATATAGTCCTGACACAATTCTAGGGTTGCAACCCAGTCATTCAGTGTTTACATTTAAATCATTTAGCAGACGCTCTTATCCAGAGCGACTTACAGTAGTGAATGCATACATTTCATACATTTATTTCCCGTACTGGTCCCCCATGGGAATCGAACCCACAACCCTGGCGTTGCAAACACCATGCTCTACCAACTGAGCCATAGATGCATCCATAGATACAGAACAAAAAGAATGAACGGCTTTGTTCTGTATCTATGGACGTGACCCAGTTGTTCGTTCTAAATGTTCCATTGCCATACTGGCAGGTAACGTTCTTATCCCTTGCTTGCTAGCTAGCCAACTATAGCTAACCTACAGTCATGTCAAAAATAACAGCCAGAATAACAGCAAAGTAGCTGCATTTGTTATGGGTGTAAGATGGCACAGTGATGCCATCTGTTGGAAATTGTTAATTACTGCAACTCCAGTGTTTTTACCTGTGTGCTTGAGATACCCGGATGTATTGCAATGTACTGAACAAGACTGGTTACTCACATCAATGCCTGTCTCGTCATTTAACATCCCGACACTTGCTAGACACTTGCTATGGCTGGGTTGCTAGAGACGCAACCCAGCCATTCAGTGTTTTTGTTCTGTATCTATGGACGCAACCCAGTCGTTCATTCTTTTGATTCTGTATCTATGGACGCATCCCAGTTGTTCATTCTTTTGGTTCTGTATCTATGGACGTGACCCAGTTGTTCGTTCTTTTGATTCTGTATCTATGGACGCAACCCAGTTGTTCGTTCTTTTGATTCTGTATCTATGGACGCAACCCAGTTGTTCGTTCTTTTGATTCTGTATCTATGGATGCAACCCAGTTTTTCATTCTTTTTGTTCTGTATCTATGGACGCAACCCAGTTTTTCATTCTTTTTGTTCTGTATCTATGGACGCAACCCAGTTTTTCATTCTTTTTGTTCTGTATCTATGGACGTGACCCAGTCGTACGTTCTAAATGTTCAATTGCCATACTGGCGAGCAACGTTCTTATCCCTTGCTTGCTAGCTAGGCAAATATAGCTAACCCACAGTCATGTCAAAAATAACAGCCAGAATAACAGCAAAGTAGCTGCATTTGCATAAGCTGTTTTCTAGTGACATTTATTTGGATACATCCATAACAATGAGCTAATGAGGAGCAAATTTAAACTGACATAGAAAATGTGCTCACTCGTTAGGACACTGTTCTGTTGTTCAGAGGAGCTAGCCAACAACACACCTACAGTAACACAATCACTTCAAACTGAAGCTGGAAAGACTGCAAATTAGCTGTGTTTAATTTGACCTTTTTTTCAATTTGTTTGTATATATCCATAAAAATGATGCCAGCTGATTCATGATTTCGACTGGCTGAGAAATCCTTCCTGCATGTCTGTCTCGTCCCGACTCGTTCATTACTATGGGACAGCAGGAGATGGAATTTGAATATTGAAACAATGTTTTAAATGTCGGAGAGACAGACAGCTACTATGACAAGTTGAACTGCTACTACCACAACAACGGCTGTAGCTCCTAAACAAGAATAACCACTGCAGGTCCTCAGTGCTTGTGGCGTCACTACAGACACCCTGGTTCGAATCTAGGCTGTATCACAACCGGCCGTGATTGGGAGTCCCATAGGGCGACCCATATTTGGCCCAGCGTCGTCTGGGTTTGGCCGGTGTAGGCTGTCATTGTAAATAAGAATTTGTTCTTAACTGACTTGCCTAGTTAAATAAAGGTGAAATAAAATATATATATTTCACAATACATTTACCATTCATTTTTACTGGGAACAACATAATCTGAAACGCAACCAAAACAAACCGCAAAAGCATCCAAGAAGTTTGTAGTCACTTGATGTAGTCATTGCATGCTAGGAATGCGACCAAATACTACAATTTTGATTACTTTAATATATATATATGACAACTAGAACTGAAGCCTCTTCTACGACAACAACTGCAGCTCCTACAACAACTACTACAGCTCCTATTACAAATGACCACAACTGCAGGTCCTACTACCACGATAACGACTGCAGCTCCTACAATGACAAGCACAACTGCAGCTCCTACTACGACAACTGCAGCCTTTACTATCACAACAATGTCTGCAGCTCCTGCAATGACAAATGCTGCTCCTACTACCAAAACAATGACAACAGCTCCTACAACAACCACCACAACTGCAGCTCCTACTATCATAAGAACTGCAGATCTTTCAACAACAACCACAGCTCCTATTACGACAACCACTAGTACGACGGCCTCTACTTCAGCTCCTACCTCGACAACAAGCGCAGCTCTAACTGCTACAAGCACATCTGCAGCTCCTAACAACACAGCAGTAGGAGGTGCAGTTGCAGGAGGTGCAGTTGTGCCAGTTTCTGCTACAACTCCTGCGACGCCTATTACGACCACCACTATTGCAGCGTTGACCACCACAACAAAGTATGCAGCTTCTACAATGTCAACCAAAACTGCAGCTCTTATTATGACAACTACAGCTCCTAATACCACAACAACTACTGCAGCTCCTATTACGACAACCACACCTTCAGCTCCTACTACGACAATTACAACTGCAGCTTCTACTACCACAACATTGACTGCAGCTCCCACTACAACAACCTCTACCACAGTTTCTACTACCAAAACAACAGAAAGCGACGTGAGAGACTGATCAACAACTACAGGAAGCGTTTTGTTGGAGTCATTCCAGCTGAAGGTGGGGCACAACCAGTTATTGAGTGTAAAGGGGCAATTACTTTTTCACACAGGGGCGTTGGGTGTTGCATAACTTTGTTTAGGAAATAAATGAAATAAGTATGTAATTGTTGTGTGATTTTTTCCATCAGGTTGCCTTTATCTAATATTAGGTTTTGGTTGAAGATCTGATAACATTCAATATCAAAAAACTGCATGGAACGTTATATGGTTGAATCTGTGTTTGAAATTCACTGCTCGACTGAGGGATCTTACAGATCATTTTATATGTGGGGTATAGAGATGAGATAGTTTTTAACATGATTTTTGAATGACTATTATTGCACACCGAGTGAATCCATGCAACTTATGTGACTTGTTAAGACAATTTTTACTCCTGAACTTCTTTAGGTTTGCCATTAAAAAAGGGGTTTAATACTTATTAACTCAAGACATTTCAGCTTTTCATTTTTAATAAAAAAAATGTAAAATTCAGAAAAACGCCTTTCCACTTTGACATTATGGGGTATTGTGTGTAGGCCAGTGACACACAATCTCATCTGAAGTATTTTTAAATTCAGGCTGTAACACAACAAAATATATATACAGTGCCTTCAGAAAGTATTCATACCCCTTGACTTATTCCACATTTTGTTGTGTTACAGCCTGAATTGAAAATCGATTCAATATATTTTCTCACCCATCTACACACAATACCCCATAATGACAAAGCGAAAACATGTTTTTCGAAATTTTAGCAAATTTATTGAAAATTAAATACAGAAATATATAATTTACATAAGCATTCACACCCCTGAGTTAATACTTTGTAGATGTACCTTTGGTGGCGATTACAGCTGTGAGTCTTTTTGGGTAAGTCTCTAAGAGATTTGCACACCTGGATTGTACAGTATTTGCCCATTATTCTTTTAAGCTCTGTCAAGTTGATTGTTGATCATAGATTTTCAAGCCACTTTAAGCCAGAACTGTAACTCGGCCACTCAGGAACATTCAATGCCGTCTTGGTAAGCAACTCCAGTTTAGATTTGACCTGGTTTTAGGTTCTTGTCCTTCTGAAAGGTGAATTAGTCTCCCTGTATCTGTTGGAAAGCAGACTGTAATAGGATTTTGCCTGTGCTTATAGCTGTATTCCGTTTTGTTTTATCCCCCCAAAAAGCTCCTTAGTCCTTGTCGATGACAAGCAGTGGCGGTTCTAGCATGTACGTCTCCCTGGGTGAACCCCCCCTTCAGCGCCCACTGCCGCCACCAACAAAAGAAAAAGCACAATTCTGCACTAACTGTCATTTTAATTCTGACATTTTGAACAACACAAATAAATAATCCTAACATTTAAAACTACATAAATATACAAATATGTACAAAAATAAGACTCATAAATATCAAAAAGAAGTAACAAAGACAAATAGAAACAAATGTGTTGATTTGGCACTTCAGCATTAATACATTATCCATCCCCAACACTGTCAACCAAGAATCAAGACTAAACCAATTCACCTTGGTGGTGTGCATGCTGGTTTTACATTATTCTTAATGATTTCGCACAAACCAGAAAACAATGCCACAATATGTCTGTGAAACGATATATTCACAATATTATGAATGAATTGTGGTTAATTTGGTAGCATTTCATAGTGTGACTGATTTTACTAATTGCATTAGTACTGTACAAAGTTAGAGGTGCACTATTTGATAGACATTCCCAGGCAGTAGCCTGCCTAGCTCACAAACTGAACTCAGCAAAAAAAAAGAAACGTCCTCTCACTGTCAACTGCATACATTTTCAGCAAACGTAACATGTGTAAATATTTATATGAACATAACAAGATTGAACAACTGAGACATGAACTGAACAAGTTCCACAGACATGTGACTAACAGAAATGGAATAATGTGTCCCTGAACAAAAGGTGGGTCAAAATCAAATGTAACAGTCAGTATCTGGTGTGGCCACCAGCTGCATTAGGTACTGCAGTGCATCTCCTCCTCGTGGACTGCACCCAATTTGCCAGTTCTTGCTGTGAGATGTTACTCCACTCTTCCCCCAGAAATGTCCGGGAACTTGCAGGTGCCTTGGTGGAAATGGCCCTAGCCCTCACCCTCCGATCCAACAGGTCCCAGACGTGCTCAAATTGATCCCGCTCCAGAGTATTGGCCTCAGTGTAAAGCTCATTCCTTCGACGATAAATGCGAATCCGACATCACCCCTGGTGAGACATAACCGCAACTCATCAGTGAAGAGCACTTTTTGCCAGTCCTGTCTGGTCCAGCGACAGTGGGTTTGTGCCCAAAGGCGACATTGTTGCCGGTGATGTCTGGTGGCCTTACAACAGGCCTACAAGCCCTCAGTCCAGCCTCTCTCAGCCTATTACGGACAGTCTGAGCACTGATGGAGGGATTGTGCGTTCCTGGTGTAACTTGGCAGTTGTTGTTGTTGCCATCCTGTACCTGTCCCGCAGGTGTGACGTTTGGATGTACCGATCCTGTGCAGGTGTTGTTACACGTGGTCTGCCACTGCGAGGATGATCAGCTGGCCGTCATGTCTCCCTGTAGCGCTGTCTTAGGCGTCTCACAGTACAGACATTGCAATTTATTGCCCTGGCCACATCTGCAGTCCTCATGCCTCCTTTCAGCATGGCTAAGGCACATTCACACAGATGAGCAGGGACCCTGGGCATCTTTCTTTTGGTGCTTTTCAGTGTCAGTAGAAAGGCCTCTTTAGTACCCTAAGTTTTCATAACTGTGACTTTAATTGCCTACCATCTGTAAGCTGTTAGTGTCTGAATGACCGTTCCACAGGTGCATGTTCATTAATTGTTCATTGAATAAGCATGGGAAACAGTGTTTAAACCCTTTACGATGAAGATCGGTGAAGTTATTTGGATTTTTATTAATTATCTATAAAAGCCAGGGACCTGAAAAAGGTAAGTTTGCTGAGTTTAGAATCAGGGCGCCCACTCCGACAAGGTTAATTGACCCACAGTCCCACACGGTGACATGGTATCATTGACGTGACGTGCAAATGAGCAATAGAAAACTGATCGAGCAAATGTCACCATTCCGAATTTTTGTGTGCGTGTGCCCTGTGCCGCCGCCCTGGGCGGCTGCCCATGTCATCTATACCTAAATCCGCCACTGACGGCAAGCATACCCATACCATGCTTAAAAATATGAAGAGTGGTACTCAGTTATGTTGGATTTGGCCCAAACGTAACGCTTTGTATTCAGGACAAAAAGTTTATTTCTTTGTCACATTTTTTGCAGTATTACTTAAGTGCCTTGTTGCAAACAGGATGCATGTTTTGCAATATTTATATTTTGTACAAGTTTCTACACTTTCAGTTAGTATTGAGGAGTAACTACAATGTTGTTGATCCATCCAGTTTTGTTAAACAATTTTAAAATCACCATTGGCCTGCTAGTGAAATCCCTAAGCAGTTTCCATCCTCTCCAGCAACTGTGTTAGGAAGGAAGCCTGTATCTTTGTAGTGACTGGGTGTATTGATACACCATCCCAAGCCCAATTAATAATTTCACCATGTTAAAAGGGATATTCAGTGACTGCTTTTTTTTCTACCAATCGGTGCCCTTCTTTGCGAGGCATTGAAAAACCTCCCTGGTCATTGTGGTTCAATCTGTGCTTGGCAAAAGGGGGCATGAATTGTTGATATAATTGCAAAACAAACCCAACCTTAATTTACTCATAGTGACGCAACTCAGGTTCCAAACTCTGTTTTAGACGAGATTGACAATTTTTGTATAAATTATATTTATACTTTGTAGTCAATTTTGACACTAGAACAGATTTGACAGAAATCAATGCCACATAGTCTGTTTTCAAAGGGATTAGTTGATTTGTAACTCATTGCAGTCGCTCTTTAACTAATTATTTTTGAAAGTCTGCAATATAGTACTTATTTCTTAATTATACAATATATGATGACATTTAGTCATGACTGGTTAATTCTACTTAAATTAATCCAGAATGCAACATTTCTTTTAGATTACTGACCTTTAAGTTGCATTTACACATGCAGCCCGATTTTGAATTTTTGCCACTAATTGGTCTTTGCCCAATCAGATCAGATCTTTTGCCAAATAACTGGGCAAAAGATCAGAATTGGGCTGCCTGTGTAAACGCAGTTCTAGACTATGGAGTCTGACTAATTAGATTAACTATGTGCAGGTGGTTATGACCTGAGGTTGCTTAAGAAGCCTAAGACCACAAATATTGAAGCATTACATGTGAGCATGGATTGGAGCATACGATCAAAATCAAACAATGCAGAAGATAAAATAAAACATTCAAAACAATATTTTGTGAATAAAGGATTAGCCCATTACAGCATGATTCTGCAACAGAAAGATAGGAAAAAGAACACTTGGACTACCATATGCAGTACACAGGAAGTTGGTGGCACCTTAATTGATGAGGACAGGCTCATGGTAATAGCTAGAGTGGAATCAGTGGAATGGTATCAAACACACAGGTTTCATGCTGTTCCATTTGCTAATTTCCAGCCATTATTATGAGCCATCCTCCCCTCAGCAGCCTCCACTGATGCAGTGAATTTAATGCAAATGAAATTCTAACTTTCAACTGTCAGGGAAAGCAGGGAACCTCTTGCCTGGCTGCCCAAACGCCACGCCGACAGACAGTTTATTTGCAGCAATGAGTCTGGATCTGTGTAACTCCGCAATGATTTCTATAATGCAAACACATTCTAACCGTTCTGATTGATCCCAGAGACCGATAGTGTAAAGCGATGTTTTGGGTTATTGGCTTTGATACTTGTGGTGGTTAATTTCATACTATCAAATGAGGAGAGACAAACTTGTCACACAAGTCAGAGTTATACTTAAAACTAAATCTTTAATAATAAGAGCTTTGCAATAGCAATGACTTTCAACGATTCACCATTTATAATGATCCGTTGAGAGTGATAAAACAAAAGTACAAAGGTCTTTTATAGATGTCACAAAAATATGAATAGAAATACTGATAATGAAGATATCACCTGAAGTTGTACGATTCTTGTGGTTACATTTTCATTTCCATTGAATTCACTGCAAATCGCAGCCCAACCACTCTTTTTCTTTTGCTCAGTAGCAGTAGTATGGTTTTTACTTTCAACAACTGGATGGTTTGACAGAAATATTTTAGTAACATTTTTTTCATATTCACAAAAGTTTTTTTTTATAACTAATTATTTTTGCCTATGTCATTGTTTTGTCATTGTTTTGTCTCAATATTCATTCCAGTAATGGTGTTTTCTATTCCATTCCGGGTTTTTATGCACACCATTAGACCAACAGCATGTGCTCATACTTAACCTAATCAGGCTTAACACAGGTGTTCTCATTTAGGCTTACTTACCTTACTCCAGGACTCTACAGTCTCTGACTAACTGAGCCAAATTTCAGCCACGTTCATGTAAGCTCCTTAAATGTCCTAGTTTAACTACCACACATTAAGGCCTACTCCTGGCTTAATCTAAGCCCTGTCTGTCAAACCGGCCCCATATCTATCTGTATCAAACACATACAAAATGTGTACACAAGTACTACTTTTTTTTAATAAAGTAATGTCACATCACCAACCAATTTACATCTGATTAAAATGGATTGTGTATAAAAACAAATGAATCATGAAGGAAGGACATAACTAATATATTTGAGCTGAGCCCAGGGCACTGCTGGAATACTTTAAACGTGTCCCATTTCCTTCACGCTTCCTGTCAGTAATCCCCGATTTGACAATACTGGACAGTGAAAGCTTTGTCGTGAACCTATCATTTGCATTCACCTGTCTAATCACGTTAGGATCATTGTTTATTATTACTATTCAGAGGGAGGAAGAAAGAATGCCGCTTTTAAGACATGCAGCCCAATTCTGATCTTTTTTTTTTACTAATTGATCTTTTGACCAATCAGATCAGCTCTGAAAAAGATCTGATTTGAAAATATCTAAAGTGATCATTGGAAAAGAATATCAGAATTGAGCTGCCTGTGTAAACGCAAACATAGAGGCGCGTAATAGATTATTAACTCCAGATGTTACCGTTTAGCTTGTGAGAATGTATATTCGGATGCAGGGTAACGTCGTTCCAATTGGTAGAAAGCTGCAGCCAATTGCAAATACTTCCTAAATATACCTAGGAGAGATATCAATTGTCATACCGTGTTCAGCATTCGGTGAGGCATTGTATGAAACCATGGCTTGGCAAAGGGGCGCACTGCTTTTTTTCCCGGCTTGGCTTTGCTTTGCATTGACTGCAGCGGGATGGGAGCGCGTTTCCGAAGAGGCAACTTTTTTCCACCATAACCTTAACTCAGAGGAGAATTATACCAAAGACAAGGCTATAGTTCAACTTGGAGACCCCGCCAATGTCAGTCTTAACGCCGACCGTGGATTCCAGGTGCAATTCGAGGAGGTGTCAGATGCAAACAAGTGGGTATCCGTTACCGAAGCTGCCCCAGCCAGTTTAGCGGTTCTGTGCGGTGAGGATGAGTTTAAAGTAACACTTCCAGCTGGTCCAATGAGTGAAGTCAAGATTTTGGGTAAATTAATTAATTTATAGGTTTAAAGATCATCAAATGCAATTTGGCTACTTTGCTCATTCTTAACTTTCCCCACAGGACCCAACAGTATGCTCTCTGTTCTTGAAGCCCCAGAATCCTGTGGATACTCCTTAAATCGAGGACAATATCAGAACGCCTTAACTGTCCGCTTTTCAGGCTGCCTCATTAGGCGTCAGGTAGGGTTTTTGCCTTTCCACGTTTTAAATTATATAATTTAATGTTGTAACTGTGTCATTAGAATGATTGTACATTTCTTGCCACACTGAATCTCTGCAGGCTGGGCGGTACACCTTGATGGTGTTGTTTGTCAATGAAGCTGGCATAATGGATGTTTCTACAGTGTCCTGTGCGGCTAGCCCCAAATCCTCTTTGTCCTCGACCGTACACCTGCCCCTCTCTAATGGTCTTCGCAATGCCCATGGTGGGCCTCCTTCAAAGTGTTTTAAACCCAACCCTCGCAATCTCAGCCCTCAAAATCCCACCAAGTCTCCTGGTGAGTCATGAAATGTTCTGGGCCTGGTTTCCAAAAACCATCATAAGGTTTCACTTGAAAGAACTCATAATTTAACGCCTGCCTCAGTCGACTAGAACTGCTAAATGCGTTGAATGCTTCCCTCCTCTCCCTCCTACATTACTTTATACACAGATCCCCCCCCCTGAACACAGAATCCCATGCTGTCTGTTTCTGTGACTGCAGATCACTTTAGAACAAATTTGCCAACGTCTTTGCAAGTGATACAAACAAGTGACCTAGATGTATGACTCAAATCGAGATGACTGCATTAAAATGTAGGCTAAACCTATTGAAAAGCATCTTAATGTTCAATTGAGTTTTGCTACTGTATGTAATTTGTCTCAATATATTTAATGTGTGGCTTATGATGTGCCAAGTTTATTCTCTTTCTTTGGCTAAGCATTAGAATATGCCGCCTCAATATTTGCTGTTCTAGTGGTCTGAGGCAGTCGGTAAAGGAGCATTTTGTGAATTGCATTTAATTTAGGTCCTAATCTATGGATTGCACATGACTGGGCAGGGGCGCAACCATGGGAGGGTATAGGCCCACTCACTGGGGAGCCAGGCCCAGCCAATCAGAAGATTTCCCCACCAGGGCTTTATTACAAATACTCAGTTTCATCAGCTGTCTGGGTGGCTGGTCTCATACGATCCCACAGGTAAAGAAGCTGGATGTGGAGGTCCTGGGCTGGCATGGTTAAACCTGGTCTGTGGTTGTGAGGCCCGGTTGGACAAAGCCTAATTCTTTAAAATGGAGGTGACTTATGGTAGAGAAATGAACATTCCTGCAGTCAGCATGCCAATTGCATGTTCCCACAACTTGAGACATCTGTGGCATTGTGTTGTGATACAACGGCACACTTTATTGTACCCAGCACAAGGCGCACCTGTGTAATGATCATGCTATTTAATAAGCTTCTTGCTATGCCTCAGGTGGGTGGAATATCTTGGCAAAGAAGAAATGACTAACAGGGATGCAAAGACATTTGTGCACACAATTTGCTTTCTTTACAAATGGAACACTTCTGTGTTCTTTCAGCTCATGGGACTGACAATTTTTTTTCTTCAGTATAATTAGTTGGCTACTGATCCTCAACTCTACTTCCAATATTTTTTGTATTTCAGGCTGCAGTATTCCCCAGAACCAGCACTTGGCTTGTGGTTCCACTGGAATCTCATCCTCCCAGTGTTTGGTGATGGGTTGCTGTGTGGATTCGGCAACTTCCGCCTGCTTCTACCCAATGGATGGTAAATACTCTTTCACAGGGCAAGATCATGTTTGACTTTGAATAGTGAGGACTGATGTGTACTGCTCTCCCTCCCCAGAGTGCACTGCAGACAGACAGTTTATCTTTGCCGTTTACCATAACATCACCACTTTCCCGGTGTCTCCCACCAAACTTGTGGCTGCTGGGAAGTCTCGCTGTGGCCCAGTCATTGTCAATGACAAGTTTGTGGTCTTCAAGTTCTCAGTCACTGAATGTGGAACTCGCTCATATGTAAGTGGACAAGAATATTATGCACTCTGGAACCCTCCTGGTGTAGTTCTTGTTGATCCCCACAGTCATTTTATTGTTTTTATCTTCATTAGGAAATTGGTGAGACCGTGATCTACACAGCAGAGGTACAGACGGCCGTCCGAACCCTAAACCTGAAGTTTGGCATAATATCCAGAGACAACGCCCTCAGGTAATCCAGAAGTCACACATTGTGCAACAAACAAAATGGGCATTGCTTATTGGACAGTTTCTACAGTTTGGTGTTTAATATACATCTCAATGTCTACACCTTTTTCTACATTTCTGTCTTTGCTATATGCCTCTGTCATAGTATTCCTATATATTGAGCTGATTCACCAGTTAAGTAACTCAGTGTATGACTTCAAATACTGCTGTTGCAAATGCCACAAATACTTGCCTCTTGGCACTTTCAGAATGTAATTTAATCTCACTAATTGAGGAATCATTAAATGCACCTGCTGAGATTGACTTGTACCCATGTTCATCTCTAGAGTCATGGTTGAGTGCCGCTACCCTAAAGCTCTGGGTACCCTGCCAACAGTGGCGAGTGTTGGCTACATGGTGAAAAGCCCCAGTGTAACGTTCCCTTCAAAGGTGACATCCAAGGGACTGTTTGGTGTTGAACTCAGGATTGCTGAAGGTATCTGGCTGGCATGTAAACACGCAATGGCTGGAATATAATGGTTGCTGTTCCGAATACTTTACATTGCTGAAATTGCTCTTTTACCCATCCCCCCCCCACCAGACAAAACCTATACCAAGTACCTCAAGCGGCACCATCAGCCCCTGCGTCTCTTCCTGGGCCAACTTGTATATCTAGAAGTTCGTCTGACTTCTCCAAATCCAGAGGCGACACTTTTGGTCAACTACTGTCTGGCTTACCCCCGCTCTGCCAAGAACGTTCTGGTGCTTCTTCACGAAGGGTAAGCACTGCAATGACTTGGTGTGACTGATTTGCCTAACGTACTGTAGATTGCGTATTGGTGGGCTACCTTGCTCTTGAACAGCCAATGTTCTCTTAATTTTGGCAATGAGTCCCTTTATGTACTTACCCAGAGTCAGGTCAACTTGTAGCTCCATTTGTCTGTGTATGCAGTTGAAGGAAGTTTCTAACTAGCGTTGGCACAATAACTATAGACTTTATCTGCTAGCTTTGGCTAAGGACACTACTGATCACTTCCTTCATATTGGCCATAGGGGCAGACAAATGGTATCCAAGTTCATCTGACTCAAAAGTAGATAAGGGGCCTCATTGCCAAAATCCTGAAGGATCCCTTTATGTCTGAACTTTGCCCCATCCAATGTGTAGCCCTTTCCATAGCCAAAGCATGACAGCCATTTTGTGACAGACCTCCTTATACCAAGGGTATTCAACTCTTACCCTATGAGTTTGAGGGCCTTATGCTGCCAAGAGGAAGTTGTCATTGAGTTTCCTTGACCAATTTCTCTCCTCTAGATGTGCGAACCCTCAGGACCCCAATGTCTCCATCCTTAAATTCAGCAACCTGCCACAGAACCGCCACCAGCGTCGCTTCATGGTCCAAGCATTCCAGTTCATGGATCAACAGACCAACAAGTATCTGGATGAGGAGGTGAGGAAGCAGAATGGGGACTGGGATTCACACCTTGATTGGTGAATGAGGCTTTGAAAAAGCTCTATTGTGTGCAATAGTAACTTTTTTTTTTTTTTTGCACAAAGTCTAACATGTCAAGTTGGTATTGAATCTCACTTCATTCCTCCCCACCAGATCTACTTCATGTGCTCTACTGAAGTGTGTATGCCCACAGAAAAAACTTGTGAAGAGCGCTGCTTTGATGGAATTAGGAGGTGAGGAAGAAGACTGGGGACTTGCATCTTGATTCCCTGGATTGGTGTATTGTGACATGGAGACTGAGGCACAACAAAAGTTGGCCTACATGTTATACAATTTGTCCCATCTTTAGTTCTTTAGTTAGTATTTAGTCTCACTTTATTTCTTCCCACCAGATCTACTACATGTGCTCTAGATAAAATAACTGAGAAGAGTGCTGCTTTAAATGAAAGGTGAGTCTTTTGTTCCCAGATTTGAAAGTAACCTGCTTCAGTAGGAGCACATAGCTTTCACACCTTTGTTTTCCAGGTCTGACTAATCTACAGGGTGACAAATCTGATACTTGAACATACTAAAGAAATGTGGTAATTTGACTAATGTATGTTGAAATAAATTATATTTTGCTTATTTATCTGAGTTTTATATTTATTGTAATGTGACTTTCTGCTTTCTAACCTTGTGAGATTATACAAACTCTGAGTGTATGGTATACTGGCTTGCTCAGCTGTGTAGCTGACTTGGGTGACGTAACTAATTACTGTAGCCACTACGCCCTCATAATTGTCAGCTTTGGTAAAATTGTGCATATGGCAGAGGTGTGTATAACAAATTGATGTCTTGAGGGGAAGTGGGCTGTTTGACAGACTTCTGGGTGCATTTTGATGCAGCCTAGAGGGATTTGTCTGATTCAAGGACCTTATACCAAGGCACTGTCAACAATGCTAATCATTCCTGGTCTGGTGTCCTGCGCTTAGCGACTCTCTGGATACGGTTTCCCAAAAGCATCTTAAGGCTAAATTCACATTAACCATAGGATTCTAATTTTAGCCTTAAGATGTTTTTGGGAAACTGGGACCTGTGCAAGGCAGGTCCCTTCAGCTCATGTTCATTTGACTTCAGTAGCTTTTGACAGCCCTGAAAAGGTTTTTGGTTGCCCTTGCTGGATTGGGGTGTAGTCATTATACAGAGACCTTAGCAAATAGTTGCAAAATGTTTAGCACCAAACCATTTACTCAATGAAAACCATCTATTGGACATTCAGGGGTGTATTCACTAGGAAGCAAACAAACTGGGAGGGGCCTACTTTGTCCAATAGACAATTCTGGTTCACTTTTTCAGTTTGAGTAAAAGCTTGTTTTGGGACAGTATTTGTCTAAAGGAAGACACCCCAGGTAGGTCCCTCCCCATTTACCCCTGGTGATGTGTCACACCTGCACAAACAATAATTCAAATGGACCAAGAAGCTCACGAATCCCAAATCAGGCCCTAGCAAATTGCCGTTGTCATGTGTTGCTGAGACAATTCAGAAGTTGACTTTCAGAGTGGCACGGTGATCACTAAACCATGAACTTGAACACACCAACTTCAATGATGCAATTCATGCCCCCCCCCCCCCCCCCCAATGGTTTCCAAGATATAAACAAGTTACATCTAAAATTGGGAGCATTTGTGTGACGTCTCAGACACGCACGTGTCGCAATTATGCACACCTTACAAAATAATTGAATGTAATTTGCGAACTCAACATGTTGGGATAGTGTTTCGCTCTGGAGCCTGCAGCCTTGGTCATTGTGTCTAATTAGCCCCTACATAAGTAAACTTCCACTCCCTCAGCATTGGGACATTTGTGCATATGGCAGAGGTGCTTGTGAACCCGCAAATGGGGTGATTTAGGTTACCTCAGTCACAAATCCTGCCCATTTCTTCAAGCCAATTGACCTGACTTAACCACACTGCTAACCTTACATGAAGACCAAAGCACATTTTTATGAAATAGCCCATTTTTGGCTGTGGAAACAGATTTGGGTTTCAGCCTCAAATTTCCAAATTGTATCAACAGCAAAAGATGCCAGGCATGTGCATATATAGAGCCCTAGGGGTGGTGTTTTTGTAAACTGATTTAAATTCAATCTAGTCTTTTCTCTAACTTTAACCCCTCAACTACCAACATTTTAAATGTATACCTGTTACGGATCCCTTTGGCCCTGCAGTCTAGGGGGATGGAAATGAGACCTGTAACATAACTCATGCAAATTATAATAGTGAAAAGGAACAGAAAAAAACCCAACTTAAATCTACTGTCAAACTAATGGTTTATTTTTTTAAACACACGGTAATGGGGTTGAGCTGGACCCAACAATAACCCAAAAACACCCCTAAGCTAGACTAGCGTACTTCAGTACAGCTAACTAACCAAAAATAGTGGGTGGTTTGCCCAGTTCTAACTAGTGTATTTAGTTTTCCTATGTGTAATGTAGGCCTGTGGGCGACTGGTCTTGGTACCCCCTTTTCCCACCATCAGTCAACACTTCAACAAAACAGTACTCACAGGTACTGGACAAATGTGACATGTATGGGCAAAACAAACGAGCAATCTGCATACAGAGAGATGGCGAGCGCTTAAGACAGATTTAAACACAGATCGAGACTCAGAAAACAACTGTTTTTAAACCAAGGGAAAGGATGTCATAGGGTAAATGAAAAGGTGCGGGTGTCTTCTGATTAGTGACTGATTGGGTAATGATTGTCACCTGTGAGGAGAGAAAATAAATACACACTCAGGATACTTGTATCGTAACAAAACCATTCAGAAGTTTGGGGTCACTTAAAATTGTCCTTGTTTTTGAAAGCAAAGCACTTGTCAATTAAAATAACATCAAATTGATCAGAAGTACAGTGTAGATGTTTAAAATGACTATTGTAGCTGGAAACAGCTTTTTTTTAAAATATGGAATATCTACATAGGCGTACAGAGGCCCATGGCACGTTGTTAGCGTTTTAAAATGCTAAACTTGGATCAGCTAATTGATCATTAAACCCTTTTGCAATTGTTAGCACAGCTGAAACCTGTTTTGATTTAAAGAAGCACTAAAACTGTCCTTTAGACTAGTTGGGTATCAGCATTTGTGGGTTTGATTAGAGTTAATAAAGCCCCATACAAACATGGTCTCTTGTTTTCTTGAGTAAGGCAGTAGCCATCATTACTCAGAACAAGAAAAAAAAACTGACGAGTTTCAGAAGAAAGCTCTTTGTTTCTGGCCATTTTGAGCCTGTAATCAAACCCACAAATGCTGATGCTCCAGATATTCAACTACTCTAAAGAAGGCCAGTTTTATTGTTAAAGAAGCAAGTTTGTTTGTAACGCATGTCTACTAGGGTTGTTAGCCCACCTGTCTAATGATTATTTGGCCGTGTCTTTTTTTTTTTTTTTTCCCAAAAGCAACACGGGCCTAATATGAGAAATGGCTACCTGTAAAGTAATGAGTAACCATTTTAGAAAATCATGGGACATATAGTCTTTGGTTGCATGCTATTTTATGTCAATTATGTTGCTGCAAAGCCTATAATTGATGCTTCATGTTCTTATGCTGCCATCTATTGGAAATATTTAGCAATTAAGTTAATTCACATAAAGACATTGGTGAAGTAGCTTAGAAACAAATGTTCTTATTCATTCCCGAGATCCATCTCAAACCTGCCCCACCTATCCCAGCCAATTGCTGGACTTTCACATAGGTTACCCGGTCGCACCCAGTTCAAACCACATTTAAAAAATGTAAATGTGGCTTGTTTATCAAGTGTTCTGCCTTGCAATAATACATATAAAATAACTAATAACACGTTAACCTAGGCAAGCATTTTTTATAAAAAAAAAAACTAGGCTAGGCTACTCTACCCAAGAATTAGGGATTAGGGTTAAGGCTAAAATAGGTTATACCTATTGTAGGGTTTGACCCACATCAAATTACCCAGCAGCCATTTAGAAACATCAAATTGTAAAAAATAAAAATAAAAAAAAAACATCTGGCAGTTTAAATCGGCTACATTTTGATAAAGGACAGGGACATGCGTTTTGTTTAGGTTTACACCTTTTATGAAAGTAAATATGGTTAACCATGACCAGACAATGTTTAACGTTTTAATGGCCATGAGCCAGCCATCATTAGCACTATTGGTCATATCAATGTGTACCTAGGTGAACAGTGAGCGTGCTCACCGACTAGCTGTAACTTTGTTAATACGTTACTTGAGTTAAGCAAAAGAGTTTAACGTGGACATATCTTATTACCAACAATAGCGAAGCGGGCATTGTGACATGGAATAGAATGTTGTTCGGAAGGTGAGTTGGTGCTCATTAGAACGAATAGGAGCTGGCAGGGTGAAAACTGCCCTAAAATAAGGCCTGTTTTTTTTTCGCGAAAACTTCTAAATTACAGCAAACAGATGGTAATATTATGAAACTGGGCTCCACGGCAGATGCAATGAACTAGTTTGTATCAGAAAAGCGTTAATTTCATGTGTCCAGTTTACTCTTGATGCTGGCATCGGCTGTAACTGAGCTTCTAACGTTAGCTAAATCCATCTCCTTGTTTTGAATCCTCTTCGCTATATTCCGGTTGAAACATGTAGGGTTGGCTGTCACCATGTTGATAATAGATGCTCCATCATCGAATTTGAGTCGATGAGAGAAACCACTTGAAGCCATTGTGTCTGGCCAGTTCTTTCAGGTTTGCCCAAAGAATTGTTCTTCGATGAGGTTTAACGGCGGTTGGCATCCAATATGTTGCATTACAGCCACCTACTAGACTGGAGAACAACTCCCTAATACTATGCTTGAAAGAATAAATAAATACCCTACCATATAACACTACACTCACAAAAGACAAAAAATAACACCACCCTACTCTGCTATTTAAATCTATTTAGTTCTACCTCATGCCAACAACCTGAAAGGATGGGACATTACCACTTAACACACCTTGTAAATGATCTCCCACACCCAAATACCTCTGCAGCTGCCACCACAACCTCCATTTTCTGCGATTTACATTCCATCCCTGCAGTACAGTTGATAACCATTGGTATACAGGCTAAAAATCAGTTCAAAATGTGTTTCCCAGTCGGATCTCATTTATTCACGACTTCACTGTTGTCTTGAACTCACTGAAGTCAAGTTCTGAGTTGTTTTTTATGCACGGCACAAATCATGCTTAATTTGCAGCATAACCAATGTTGAATGTTTATCATTTTAAACTTGGAAAAGAGCCCCTTAATCCCAGATTTGGGACCCCACAGCCACTCTACTGAATAGCTGGCTAGTGATTGCTTTGCAATGCTTGCAGTTAACGTTAGCCACTCACTAATTCCTTCCAAACCCCTCATTGTTGAATTTGCAATTTCTAACTTGTTGTGTAATGTTTGTCCAATGGCTGATGGGCACGTATATGTTTTATCTATAATTTCTCTTCATATGACAAGGATTAAAAGGATTTGCCAGTAGATTGTCAACTTGATTCATGATAATGACTGCTAGCTAAGATGTTGACATGGTCAGTCCAATCAAAGCTACTGTACATATAACGTGATTTGACGTCATTTTATCTGTGACCAACGACCTTGAGCCTTCTTGGGTCGGCACATCTAATGTAACTCTATGGCAGCACCCAAGGGGCTAGAATTTTCTAGCTCTCCCCTTAGACTTGGCGGTGACGTAGTGTCCCCATGAGTGACAGAACACTGAGCCAATCACAGCGCAACGCTCCGTAATTTCTGCTGGCTTGCCCCAGCACCACAGAAAGCACTGAGCTAGGCTGAAACACCAGCATTTTGGAGCTGCCTTACTCAAGAAAACAAAAAAGAGGCCATGTTTGTATGCGGCTTTATTAACTCAATGATATACATATCTTTTACATTGTTTGCAAACTGATGTGACAAATGTGGGGCTCAAAACAGGTGTGGCTCTGCTCGACCTGCCCTGAATGACAGGTCGCCACCACTGCACCTGAGCCGTCATAGTGTATAATTATTTAATGTATTTTTATTTATCTAGGCAAGTCAGTTAAGAACAAATTCATATTTACAATGATGGCCTCCGAAAGGCCTCCTGTGGGGACTGGGCTGGGATTAAAAATAAAAAAATATATAGGTCAAAACACACATCACAAGAGATACAACACTAAATAGAGACCTAAGACAGCAACATAACATGGTATCATTCTCGCACATCTCGCTGTTCTAGAAATGACTCAGATATTATGAAAACAAGCCCAGATTCCCTCGGGGGAATAAAATCCCCTTTAATTATGTCATTTTTGTTTTGAGCCGTGGGCTTGAACGGGGCATCTAGCTCATGCCCGGGAGGCAGCTGGTTACAAAAGAAATGCAATCAATTTTCACCCGGTACACAACTTTTTTTATTGGTACATTACTTTTTCTTATCCTGAAAGCATACTGAGATGACTTTCCTCTGTCTGTTCTTTATCATCTGTTTCTGAAAATGTTTCAAAACTATTGCCAACAAGAAACTCACTTGGCTATGAGTATGAAGATTCCACATTGTTATTTGCAACGTTGGGGGTTTCTGAGATAATACCATGCCATCACAACTACTTGTAGTGTCACAGTCAGCAGTTTGGGAGGAGCTAATTGTCAATAAAAAGTTACAAGAGATTGAGGCATGTGCATTGCTCTGTTAATTCGTAGTTCAAATAGTCTTTGTCCCAACAGCTCTCAGATTCCAGTAAACTCTTCAGCCAAAGATGGCTCATCTTCAAGCACTTTTTAAATATGTGGATGAACACCAGGAGCTATACATTGAGGTAGGGATTTCTCACTACTTGAATTATAATGCATTTAGTCATGTAACGTTATTACTATCTCCGACTTGACTGAGTTTAGTAATGCATTAGTAATGCATTTGCTAGCCATAGTAATATTTTAGCCAAAACATTACTTTCCAGGTGAATCTCATATTAAATTCTTAATCTTCAGATTCAGAAGGACTTGATAAAATCCTAGCCTGACATGCCTAGGCTATTGCTTTCACTTCTCCAACCCCTTTAGATCACAAGAGTAGCAAGAACTGACATGGTAGCACAACCTAGTCTCAGAGCATTTAATGTTATTCTGTGCGTAAATCCGAGACTTCATATAGTATGGTATGTTACGTTTTGTATGGTATGTATTCATTTGTGGATGTCCGTCACCCATTTCGTAAATGTTACAAATTACAATTCATATTATATATTACGAATTTGCAAAACGTATGATATTTTATGAATTCTAGCCAGCTGGCCAATGTTAGCTAGGCTATGGGTTAAGTTTAGGAGTTAGGTTAAAGGGTTGAGGTTAGGGGAAGGGTTAGCTAACATACCAAGTAGCTAAAAAGTAGTAAGTAGTTGAAAAGTTTCTAATTAGATAAATTGCTAAAGTTGTCTGTGATGAGATTTGAACTTGCAAACTTTGGGTTGCTAGACGTTTGCGTTATACATCCTCCCCGACCATCCACCCTACTTTCATTTTTGCCTTAACCATACCAAACTTAACATATATTAATTTGGGTGTCCCGGATGTACGTTTTCTATGCTACAACTGGTCTATTAGACCAGGCTGGGTAACAAAAACACCAGCGCATAAGATAGGACACCAGGGTATTAGGTTTAGGTTTAGTGCCTAAGACTTCACTTCCTTGCCACAATAACAGTCATGTGCTTGTGGGTTTTCCTATTAATACACTTGAAGAACATGTATAGAGCAGGGACCTCACAATATAATATTATAACTATACTTTGGTGCCAATACGATATGTATTGCGATTCTCACAATTCTATATGTATTGCTATTCGATACTGTGATAAATTTTTTTTATTGCGATTCAACTTTCCAAGCATATTGCTCACCGTATGTCTGCTGCAGAGAGATGAGCGAGCCATGAGAACTAGTTCTGATCAGTCATGGAAATTAAAGTGCTGAAAACAAATTTTCTCCATATTTAAAAAGATGGAGAACCAGCTATGAAGGACAAATACTGGAGTTTGGATGCAGGTACAGCCAACTAGTGCAAAAATAATATCCCAATATGTAACAATTTCCTCCCCCCATCACTAAACAAATACCGATCTGAATGTGTCCTATAGGTTAAAATGTTTTAATTTAACCTTTTAACTAGGCAAGTCAGTTAAGAACAAATTCGTATTTATAATGATGGCCTGCCAGGGAACAGTGGGTTAACTGCCTTGTTCAGCTTGGGAATTAGATCCAGCCTATTTTCAGTTACTGGCCCAACGCTCTAACCACTAGGCTACCTGCCGCCCCTGTAAGTTGTCATGGAAATTCATGCTGAGAGAGACTTGGACAACCGTCTTCAAACAATAATCTTTATATAATATCGATTTCATTATTGCAATAATGAAGCTGGTCGACACACACCGAAGTGTGTGTTGCCGAGAGCTTAACATTTACAGAAGTGCAGAGTTATTTTATATAGTAGATCTAAAAATCCTTAGTCATGGCAGGTTCCACCCCTACCATGCAGATTGGGGCATCATAAGCCCACTCTGCACAGGGGTTGTTGTCTTAGTTTCCCAGATGCCAGGATGATTTAGAGATGATGAAGGATTGTTCTAAACTATTCCAGGCTATCTATCTCGGTTACACCCACCACATCTTGTCTATGGAATGCAGTCTTTAACTCATTTGTCAGCTCAAGCCATCTCTAGTGACACATACACCCAGATTAGCTGCAGGCGGTGGAAACCATCCCTTCACAGCATTAAAAGAACAGAAATGTCTTACTATTTGTAAAGTATTAATTGTTAACTATTAATATCAAACAAATCAGGTAAATATGTACTTTTTCTCTCACAGTATTCCTTGATTATTGCCACTAACATGAACTCAGTGCGTATGAATTTATGAAATTGGCTTCAAAGCCTCTGTCAATTGAAAATGTATTTATATTGGCATGACAAAAATGTGTGTTGCGTAAGCAACAATGTTGAACAATTCATCATGACATAGCCTACATTTAAAAAACAATAATCAGAATTGGGTCTAATGTTCATCTCTGTCTCTCTCTCTGTCCTGCTATCCTCTCTGCCTTTAGCGTCTTGCCCAATGGGTGGCTGTGCAGAGTGTGTCCGCCTGGCCGGAGAAGCGAGGGGAGATCAAGAAGATGATGGAGATGGCAGCCAAGGACATTGAGAAGCTGGGGGGCACGGTGGAAATGGTAGACATTGGCAAACAAAAGGTAGGCCTTTGCACTGTGCCTTGATACAGTGCCTTCAGAAAGCATTCATACCCCTTGACTTATTCCACATTTTGTTGTTACAGCCTGAATTCAATACCCCATAATGACAAAGTGAAAACATGTTTTTAGAAATGTTTGCAAATTTATTGAAAATAAAATACAGAAATATCTAATTTACATAAGTATCCACACCCCAGAGTCCATACATGTTATAATCACATTTGGCAGCAATTACATCTCTCTAAGAGCTTTGCACACCTGGATTGTACAATATTTGCATTATTCTTTTTAAACTTCTTCAAGCTCTGTCATGTTGTTGATCATCGCTAGACAGCCATTTCCAAGTCTTGCCAGAAATTTTCAAGACGATTTAAGTCAAAACTGTAACTAGGCCACTCAGGAACATTCAATGTCGTCTTGCTAAGCAACTCCAGTGTATATTTGGCCTTGTGTTTTAGGTTATTGTCCTGCTGAAAGGTGAATTTGTCTCCCAGTGTCTGTTTTAAAGCACACTGAACCAGGTTTTCCTATAGGATTTCACCTGTTCTTCACTGTGTTTCATTTCTTTATATCCTAAAAAAAACTCCCTAGTCCTTACTGTTGACAAGCATACCCATAACATGATAATGCCACCACCATGCTTGAAAAAATGAAGAGTGGTACTCAGTGGTGTGTTGTGTTGGATTTGCCACAAACATAACGCTTTGAATTCATTTCTTTGCTAAATTTGTTGTAGTTTTACTTTAGTGCCTTATCGCAAACAGGATGCATGTTTTGAAATATTTTTATTCTGTACATGCTTCATTTTCACGCTGTCATTTGGTTAGTATTGTGGAGTAACTACAATGTTGTGGATCGATCCTCAGTTTTCTGTCACAGCCATTAAACTCTAACTGTTTTAAAGTCACCATTGGCCTCATGGTGATATCCCTGAGTGGTTTCCTTCCTCTCTGGCAACTGAGTTAGGAAGGATGCCTGTATCTTGGTAGTGACTGGGTGTGTTGATACACCATCCAAAGTGTAATTAATAACTTCACCATTCTCAAAGGGATATTCAATGTCTGCTTTAACTTTTTTTTACACATCTACCAATATGTGCCCTTCTTTGCGAGGCATTGGAAAATCTCCCTGTGGTTGAATCTGTGTTTGAAAATCCCTGCTCGACTAAGGGACCTTACAGATAAATGTATGTGTAGGATACAGAGATGAGATAGTCATTCAACAATCATGTTAAACACTTTTTGCACACCGAGAGTCCATCCAACTTATGTGACTTGTTAAGCAAATTTGTGCTCATGAACTTATTTAGGCGTGCCATAATAAAGGGGTTGAATACTTAGACACAAGACATTTCAGCTTTTCATTTAATGAATTTGTAAAAAAAAAATAATTAAAAAAAAAAATTAAACATAATTCCACTTTGACATTATGGGTATTGTGTGTATGCCAGTGACCCAAATTCTAAATGTTAATAACTTCAGGCTGTAACACAACGAAATGTGGGAAAAGTCAAGAGGTGTGAATACTTTCTGAAGGCAGTGCATATGTTGTAACGGGGTTAGGGAAAGGGGGATACCTAGTCAGTTGTACAACTGAATGCCTTCAACTGAAATGTGTCTTCCGCATCTGAATCAGAGGGGTGCAGAGGGCTGCCTTAATCGACATCCACGGCTTCGGCACTTGGGGAACAGTGGGTTAACTTCCTTGCTCAGGAGCAGAATGACAGATTTTTACCTTGTTAGCTCAGGGATTCGATCCAGCAACCTTTCGGTTACTTACCCAACGCTCTAACCACTAGGCAGCGAGAAGCCTAGAAATAAGAGGCACGGGCCTGCTACCGATAGCTGTAGCCTTATCTCCTGACCTTGAGCAAGGCACTTAGCCAACCCAAGGTCCAATGAATCTGTTTTTATCTCCATATCAAATCATTTCTGGGTAACAATTAAGTACCTTTCTGTAATGGTTTTTAATTAAAATGGTCAAAAATAAACAAAAATGGGATCTTTAGAAAATAGCAATTTCTCAAGCAAGAATGTTGCTAAGACTTGACTGGCAGTGGTCTGATTGGGGAGGAGAAACCTGGAAACGAGTTGTTATTGGCAGAGCGGTTTGGAACCCTCTCATCCTTATTGGTCTATTAATTAGTGGTGATGTCACCAGGCAGGTCAAATCTCCATCCCACCAAAACGAGCTGAAATTTCATGTGGTCTTTTCAAACAGCTCTTACACTAAAAGGGCAATATCATAATTTTCACAATTTCACAGTATTATTCCAACCTCATAGTGTGTAAATATATAAAAATCACAGGAAAATAAAGTTGTTGACTGCAGTGGGCCTTTTAAGAATTCTTCTTCTTGGTTCTTAAGTCAGGAAGGGGGAGATTATATGATATGGTCGAGGTATGTGTGCCACAGTCAACATTCTGTGTGTAAAACAGCCACTACCACCGACTGCATCTTGAAACATGGCTACAAACACAGCTTTGATTAGATACGCTTTAAGCAACATTAAACATGCGCACAAAGCATGAAGAGATTTGTTTTTGTATAGATATTTGTTATGGATTAGTGTTGCACTTTAGGGCTACTTGGTCTTTCTTGTATTTTAAATATGTGGCGTTAACATTTTTATCAATCAGTACTTGTTTCCCAGCTACATTGTCTGCATAGATTGTGTCAACCACCAACATGGGTCCCATTATGCCTGGCGATAACCAAACACTGCATTCCAAAGTAAGAACCTTATACCAACGGTCAAGCATGGTGGTGGTAGTGTGATGGTTTGGGGATGTGCTGCCTCAGGACCTGAACAACTAGCCTTAATAGAATGAACCATGAATTATTCTCTGTATCAGATAATTCTACAGGAGAATGTCAGGCCATCTGTCTGTGAGCTGAAGCTGAAATGCAGCTCTGTCATGCAGCAAGACAATGATCCGAAACAAACAATCAAGTCTACATGAAAACGCCTAAAAACAACAAATTTAAGGTTTTGGAATGGCCTAGTCAAAGTCCAGACCTAATCTCAATTGAGATGTTGTGGCATGACTTGAAACGAGCAGTTCATGCTTGAAAACCTACAAATGTCGCTGAGTTAAAGCAGTTCTGCATGGAAGAGTGGGACAAAATTCCTCCACAACGACGAGAGATTGATCAACAACGACAGGAAGCCATTCCAGCTGAAGGTGGGGCACAACCAGTTATTGAGTGTAAAGGGGCAATTACTTTTTCACACAGGGGCGTTGGGTGTTGCATAACTTTGTTTATGAAATAAATGAAATAAGTATGTAATTGTTGTTATTTGTTCACTCAGGTTCCCTTTATCTAATATTAGGTTTTGGTTGAAGATCTAACATTCATTATCAAAAATATTCAAAAGTAGAGAATGAATAAAGGGGTAAATACTTTATCACAGCACTAACATTTTGAGTTAAACTGCAACCCATCAAATGAAATGCAACTGCTCCCTTGACTTTCATTCATGTAAATCATTTACCCTAGGGTCTTTACTCACTTAGTCCTCTTCATCCCTGTGGATGCATGAGAGGCTTCCAGGAAAGAACACTGCTGCCGATCCTCTGACTGGACTCAGACCCCCTTCATCTCCTTTAACCCTGACTACTTTGCTGTATCACTGGCTCTTGAAAATCTGTCTCCTTCCCTTCTTCTTTTACCTGGTAATTTCTTTCATGTCGGTGCAATGAAGGAGAAGAGGAAAATATGGATTTTTAGACCATTGAGAATGAAACCCTTTTTATATTTACCCCCTCAGCTTCCCTCCGGAGAGAAGATCCCCTTGCCACCCATCGTCCTTGGCTGCTTGGGCTCTGACCCGGGCAAGAAGACGGTGTGCATCTACGGCCACCTGGACGTCCAGCCAGCCGCAATCGGCGACGGTTGGGACACAGAGCCCTTCACGCTGGTGGAGAAAGATGGTGAGAGCAGATATTTCAAAGCACCTAAAAGAGAACAGTGCTGAAACATCAAAATCCATGCCAACATTGAGATTTGGACTTTGATGTTTCAGTGTTCTCTTTTTTGGGGAAGTATGTTTCTGATTTGCATTTCTCCTTGCATCAGCTTATAGGTGTCATGATTTCTGTTGGATCTAGACTTGTGAAATATAGGCTTATGGCATTGTTTTCGTTTTATAATAATTTTTTTATCAAAAAACATTCCTACATGACATCATGCTGCATGATTACTGAATCAAAAATCAAATCTGCTCGCAGACTGCAGTTGTATGTGGCACACCTTTTAATCATTTCGCTGCTAGTCTAGGAAAGCTACAGGACACACTGTATGCTGCTTTCTGTGCTTGGCCCTCCTATGTTGAACATAATAAACAGTTCTCTATCCACCGGATGTGTACCAAACTCACTAAAAGTGGCAGTAATAAAGCCTCTCTTGAAAAAGCCAAATCTTGACCCAGAAATTATAAAAAAACTATCGGCCTGGTTTTAGACCCCATCATAGCACTGACTGCACTTGTGAAGGTGGTAAATGACCTTTTAATGACATCAGACCGAGGTTCTGCGTCTGTCCTCATGCTCCTAGATCTTAGTGCTGCTTTTGATACCATCGATCACCACATTCTTTTGGAGAGATTGGAAACCCAAATTGGTCTACATGGACAAGTTCTGCCCTGGTTTAGGTCGTATCTGTCGGAAAGATATCAGTTTGTCTCTGTGAATGGTTTGTCCTCTGACAAATCAACTGTAAATTTCGGTGTTCCTCAAGGTTCCATTTTAGGACCACTATTGTTTTCACTATATATTTTACCTCTTGGGGATGTCATTCGAAAACATAATGTTATGCGGATGACACACAGCTGTACATTTAAATGAAACATGGTGAAACCCCAAAATTGCCCTCGCTAGAAGCCTGTGTCTCAGACATAAGGAAGTGGATGGCTGCAAACTTTCTACTCTTAAAGTCGGACAAAACAGAGATGCTTGTTCTAGGTCCCAAGAAACAAAGAGATCTTCTGTTGAATCTGACAATTAATCTGGATGGTTGTACGGTCGTCTCAAATAAAACTGTGAAGGACCTCGGCGTTACTCTGGACCCTGATCTCTCTTTTGAAGAACATATCAAGACTGTTTCAAGGACAGCTTTTTTCCAACTACATAACATTGCAAAAATCAGAAACTTTCTGTCCAAAAATGACGCAGAAAAATTAACCTCTATGGGCTAGGTGGGACGCTTGCCTCCCACCTACTCAACAGCCAGTGTAATCCCGTGGCGCGATATTCAAATACCTTAGAAATGCTATTACTTCAATTTCTCAAACATATGACTATTTTACACCATTTTAAAGACAAGACTCTCGTTAATCTAACCACACTGTCCGATTTCAAAAAGGCTTTACAACGAAAGCAAAACATTAGATTATGTCAGCAGAGTACCCAGCCAGAAATAATCAGACACCCATTTTTCAAGCTAGCATATAATGTCACAAAAACCAAAACCACAGCTAAATGCAGCACTAACCTTTGATCTTGATCAGATGACACTCCTAGGACATTATGTTATACAATACATGCATGTTTTGTTCAATCAAGTTCATATTTATATAAAAAAACTGCTTTTTACATTAGCATGTGACTAGCATGTGACTAGCATTCCCACCGAACACTTCCGTTGAATTTACTAAATTACTCACGATAAACGTTCACAGAAAACATAACAATTATTTTAAGAATTATAGATACAGAACTCCTTTATGCACTTGCTATGTCTGATTTTAAAATAGCTTTTCGGTGAAAGCACATTTTGCAATATTCTGAGTAGATAGCCCGGCCATCACAGGCTAGCTATTTTGACACCCACCAAGTGTGGTACTCACCAAACTCAGAATTACTATTAGAAAAATTGGATTACCTTTGCTGTTCTTCGTCAGAATGCACTCCCAGGACTTCTACTTCAATAACAAATGTTGGTTTGGTTCCAAATAATCCATAGTTATATCCAAATAGCGCCGTTTTGTTCGTGCGTTCAAGACACTATCCGAAGGGTAAAGAAGGGTGACGCGCCCGACGCGTTTCGTGACAAAAAAATTCAAAATATTCCATTACCGTACTTCGAAGCATGTCAAACACTGTTTCAAATCAATTTTTATGCGATTTTTCGCGTAAAAAAGCGTTAATATTCCGACCGGGAGTCGTTGTTTTTGTTCAAAGAGAGAGAAAGTAAACATGGAGTCGGCTCGTGCACGCGCCTCCAGTCTCATTGTCCTCAGATCGACCACTATCCAAATGCGCTACTGTTTTTCAGCCATGGCCTGCAAAGTCATCATTCATCGTTCTGGCGCCTTCTGAGAGCCTATGGGAGCGTTAGAAAATGTCACGTTATGCCAGAGATCCCCTGTTTTGCTTAGAGATGATCAAGAAGGCCAAGAAATAGTCAGAGAGAGCGCTTCCTGTTTGGAATCTTCTCAGGTTTTGGCCTGCCAAATGAGTTCTGTTATACTCACAGACACCATTCAAACAGTTTTAGAAACTTTAGGGTGTTTTCTATCCAAATCAAACTTATATGCATGTGTCTTATATGCATATTCTAGTTACTGGGCAGGAGTAGTAACCAGATTAAATCGGGTACTTTTTGTTATCCGGCCGTGCAAATACTGCCCCCTATCCCCAACAGGTTAATCCATGCCTTTGTTACTTCTAGGTTGGACTACTGCAATGCTCTACTTTCCGGCTACCCGGATAAAGCACTAAATAAACTTCAGTTAGTGCTAAATACGGCTGCTAGAATCCTGACTAGAACCAAAATATTTGATCATATTACTCCAGTGCTAGCCTCCCTACACTGACTTCCTGTTAAGGCAAGGGCTGATTTCAAGGTTTTACTGCTAACCTACAAAGCATTACATGGGCTTGCTCCTACCTATCTTTCCGATTTGGTCCTGCCGTACATACCTACACGTACGCTACGGTCACAAGACGCGAGCCTCCTAATTGTTCCTAGAATTTCTAAGCAAACAGCTGGAGGCAGGGCTTTCTCCTATAGAGCTCAATTTTTATGGAATAGTCTGCCTACCCATGTGAGAGACGCAGACTCAGTCTCAACCTTTAAGTCTTTACTGAAGACACATCTCTTCAGTAGGTCCTATGATTAAGTGTAGTCTGGCCCAGGGGTGTGAAGGTGAACGTAAAGGCTGGAGCAACGAACCGCCCTTGCTGTCTCTGCCTGGCCGGTTTCCCCTCTTTCCACTGGGATTCTCTGCCTCTACCCCTATTACGGGGGCTGAGTCACTGGCTTACTGGTGTTCTTCCATGCCGTCCCTGGGAGGGGTGTGTCACTTGAGTGGGTTGAGTCACTGACGTGGTCTTCCTGTCTGGGTTGGCGCCCCCCTTGGGCTGTGCCGTAGCAGAGATCTTTGTGGGCTATACTCGGCCTTGTCCCGGGATGCTATGTTGGTGGTTGGAGATATCCCTCCAGTGGTGTGGAGGCTGTGCTTTGGCAAAGTGGGTGGGGTTATATCCTACCTGTTTGGCCCTGTCCGGGGGTTTAATCGGATGGGGCCACAGTGTCTCCTGACCCCTCCTGTCTCAGCCTCCAGTATTTATGCTGCAGTAGTTTATGTGTCGGGGGCTAGGGTCAGTCTGTCACATCTGGAGTATTTCTCTTGTCTTTTCAGGTGTCCTGTGTGAATTTAAATATCCTCTCTCTAATTCTCTCTTTCTCTTTCTTTCTTTCTCTCTCTCTCTCGGAGGACCTGAGCCCTAGGACCATGCCTCAGGACTACTTGGCTTGATGACTCCTTGCTGTCCCCAGTTCACCTGGCCGTGCTGCTGCTCCAGTTCCAACTGTTCTGCCTGCAGCTATGGAACCCTGACCTGTTCACCGGACGTGCTACCTGTCCCAGACCTGTTGTCCCAGACCTGCTGGACCCTGACCTATTCACCGGACGTGCTACCTGTCCCAGACCTGCTGTTTTCAACTCTCTAGAGACAGCAGGAGCAGTAGAGATACTCTCAAAGATCGGCTATGAAAAAGCCAACTGACACTTTCTCTTGTGTTACTGACTTGTTGCACCCTCGACAACTACTATGATTATTATTATTTGACAATGCTGGTCATTTATGAACATTTGAACATCTAGGCCATGTGCTGTTATAATCTCCACCCGGCACAGCCAGAATAGGACTGGCCTCTCTAGGTTTCTTCCTAGGTTTTGGCCTTTCTAGGGAGTTTTTCCTAGCCACCGTGCTTCTACACCTGCATTGCTTGCTGTTTGGGGTTTTAGGCTGGGTTTCTGTACAGCACTTTGAGATATCAGCTGATGTAAGAAGGGCTATATAAATAAATTTGATTTGATGATTTGATATGCAAGGTGTAAAGAGCTATGAAGGCATGGCTTGCCTATAATTGACTATGTGGTATGTCGTTCTTAAGCCCTTTAGACATGCCCTGGACTATTGGCTATTATCTGCATGTTTTCCAAAAGTCTGCACCAATTAACCTAAAGACTCCAAAGTACAGGTTACATGGTTGGCAGACTAGGCTGTGATCAGTGTCACTCTCGTTCAAATGGGTTTATAATGATTGCATGAAATTAGTGTTCGATAAGGAACTTTCCTCAATGGTCCAGCAATCAATCACCTGTCTGTAAAATATGTTCCTTACTGGAAACCTAGTGTTCCCATCAAGTCTGGGCAAGTGAGACACAAATCATTCTGTTTTGATGTCTTGGCCTGTGGTTGCACAACATCCTGACCATGTTAGGCCTACATTGGTGACATTTGAGTTAGAATTTAATTGTGAAAACTGCCATTTGTGTGGATACATAGAATTTTTATTTTATTTTTTCAAACCAACATTTTATTAGCATATCATTGGAAGGACATAAGTATCAGTCAGAGCTATGTTGCTGTATACATGTCAGTGTGTCAAATGCAGAGATGTGAAAGCAGCACTTTCCTTTCATGCTGACACACTTTTCTGGATCAAAATGGGACTTAGGTGGTGGGAGCGTGGCCAAGTGCGAGGCCAATGCTGTGGTCGCCCTTCTGCTGGCTGCAGTGACAAAATGTAGCTATTTTAAAGCACATTTCCTGCAATTCTACAGATTTTGCCATGGTATATGTTATCTGAGTGACTCAAACATTATCAATGGGGGCCCCATGCCATGACAAAAATGTTAGATTCCCTGACTGTCTAGTTTTTAATTTGGTGATTGTTAGTTCTCAAAGATGATCTTATAAAAACAATATATATATTTTGTCCATTATCTTTTCTACATACTTTATATCTGGTTTTAGTCGTTGAAGTTTACACAGTCATTTTCGATCCCTAAAATTACACCCCCCCCCCAATCAGGTGACTGACACAAGACAGTTTTTTTACCGCCGAAGACTTTTCTATGCCAACAAAACCCTGTTGATGTCTTGTGACAGTCAAAATCCTCATTTGCTAAATCCTCATTTCCTTTTTTTGGCTCTTGATGTGTTTCACAGGGAAGCTAGTAATGAATTTTTTCTCTCCATTTAGTAGCATTTTCCCCATTTATTTTATTGGTCTATAATGATATCTTTTAAATGACTAAAGGGTAAAATAGTTTTCTTAGATAATATAGTAGATCATTATCATTGCTATATATTTTTTAATGGTTTTAGTCATTGACATTTAGATTTAAGTCATTTTCTTACTAAGACACCTACGGCTTGCAGATTGCGTAAATTGTCATCATAAAAAACATAATCAGCAATTTAATCCGCTGCAGGGAAGCTCTATGGCCGAGGCTCGACAGACGACAAGGGCCCAGTGTTGGCCTGGTTCAACTGCATTGAGGGCTACCAAAAGATCCAACAGGTAAGACACAGCACCACGACTTGATAAGTACCACTCACTCAAGCTAGCCCAGGACAAAGAAAAACCCATGGTATTGTGTTTGCAAAACTGTTTTAGTACATGTGCTCTTTTTTATGGTTAGGCACCTAATAACAAGCCTATAACCAACAAGCAAGGTTAAAAGGACTTGTTGATATGATGTCAGCTCCATGGTAAAAAGCCTCTTGGCTTGAAGACTTTTCGTCTTGATGATCACATCAGTGTTGTCAGCAGCATGGCCGTCAAAGTCCTCAAGTCATTTTTATGTCCTGTCATCAGCCTTTAATGATTGAGCTGACCTACATTTTATACTAGCTCCCTGACATAGTAACCATTTGAGGTACAGCCAGAGGAGGATGGGCCTCCTCTCTGAGTCTTATTCCTCGTCTAGATCATTTTTTGGGGTGTAGGCACTTTGTGACAATGACGCTTGAAAGCTAGGGCTATATACATTTTAATTGAATGATTTGATCTCTATTTGTCATAAAATTTAAGCACATGACTGAAAAAGTTGAAGCAGTCTTTTGTCAGCCCCAACAGTGACATTCATTTCGAGGCTTTAATAGTTTGTGGTTAACAGAAAACAAATGAAAAAGACATCTCTACCTGGTTGTAACAGAGACCAGTTGGTTGTAATCTGCTAATGTGATGTTTTCTCAACAACAACAAAGCATTTTACAACCAGAAAATAGTGCGGTATTTTTCCCGCTGAGATACTCATCCATGCCTCTCATGAAAACAGGAGCTTCCGATCAACATCAAGTTCTGCTTCGAGGGCATGGAGGAATCAGGCTCGGAGGGCCTGGACGAGCTGGTGTTTGCCCGCAAAGATACCTTCCTGAAGGACGTGGATTACATTTGCATCTCAGACAACTACTGGCTGGGCAAGACCAAACCCTGCATTACCTATGGACTGAGGGGGATCTGCTACTTCTTCATTGAGGTGAGGCCATAGAGTTAGAAAAATCTAGACAGTGCAATTATCACAATAAATAGTGATTGCATGGGTCATAAAATCAAATCAAATTTTATTGGTCACATACCTGTGTTTTGCAGATGTTATTGCGGGTGTAGCGAAATGCTTGTGTTTCTAGCTCCAACCATGCAGTAATATCTAACAAGTAATATCTAACAATTTCACAACATATACCTAATACACACATCTAAGTAAAGGAATGGAATTAAGAATATATAAATATATGGACGAGCAATGTCAGAGCGGCTGAAATAATCTTATTAAATACTTTTTTCTTTACATAGTTGAATGTGCTGACAACAAAATCACACAAAAATAATCAATGGAAATCCAATTTATCAACCCATGGAGGTCTGGATTTGGAGTCACACTCAAAATTAAAGTGGAAAACCACACTACAGGCTGATCCAACTTTGATGTAATGTCATTAAAACAAGTCAAAATGAGGCTCAGTAGTGTGTGTGGCCTCCACGTGCCTGTATGACCTCCCTACAACGCCTGGGCATGCTCCTGATGAGGTGGCGGATGGTCTCCTGAGGGATCTCCTCCCAAACCTGGACTAAAGCATCCGCCAACTCCTGGACAGTCTGTGGTGCAACGTGGCGTTGGTGGATGGAGCGAGACATGATGTCCCAGATGTGCTCAATTGGATTCAGGTCTGGGGAACGGGCGGGCCAGTCCATAGCATCAATGCCTTCCTCTTGCAGGAACTGCTGACACACTCCAGCCACATGAGGTCTAGCATTGTCTTGCATTAGGAGGAACCCAGGGCCAACCGCACCAGTATATGGTCTCACAAGGGGTCTGAGGATCTCATCTCGGTACCTAATGGCAGTCAGGCTACCTCTGGCGAGCACATGGAGGGCTGTGCGGCCCCCCAAAGAAATGCCACCCCACACCATGACTGACCCACCGCCAAACCGGTCATGCTGGAGGATGTTGCAGGCAGCAGAATGTTCTCCACGGCGTCTCCAGACTCTGTCACGTCTGTCACATGTGCTCAGTGTGAACCTGCTTTCATCTGTGAAGAGCACAGGGCACCAGTGGCGAATTTGCCAATCTTGGTGTTCTCTGGCAAATGCCAAACGTCCTGCACGGTGTTGGGCTGTAAGCACAACCCCCACCTGTGGACGTCGGGCCCTCATACCACCCTCATGGAGTCTGTTTCTGACCGTTTGAGCAGACACATGCACATTTGTGGCCTGCTGGAGGTCATTTTGCAGGCCTCTGGCAGTGCTCCTCCTGCTCCTCCTTGCACAAAGGCGGAGGTAGCGGTCCTGCTGCTGGGTTGTTGCCCTCCTACGGCCTCCTCCACGTCTCCTGATGTAGTGGCCTGTCTCCTGGTAGCGCCTCCAGGCTCTGGACCCTACGCTGACAGACACAGCAAACCTTCTTGCCACAGCTCGCATTGATGTGCCATCCTGGATGAGCTGCACTACCTGAGCCACTTGTGTGGGTTGTAGACTCCGTCTCATGCTACCACTAGAGTGAAAGCACCGCCAGCATTCAAAAGTGACCAAAACATCAGCCAGGAAGCATAGGAACTGAGAAGTGGTCTGTGGTCCCCACCTGCAGAACCACTCCTTTATTGGGGGTGTCTTGCTAATTGCCTATAATTTCCACGTGTTGTCAATTACATTTGCACAACAGCATGTGAAATTTATTGTCAATCAGTGTTGCTTCCTAAGTGGACAGTTTGATTTCACAGAAGTGTGATTGACTTGGAGTTACATTGTGTTGTTTAACCTCTCTCGGCTAGGCGGGACAAATTCGTCCCACCTACGCAACAGCCAGTCTAATCCAGTGGCGCGATTTTCAAATACCTTAAAAATCCTATTACTTCAATTTCTCAAACATTTGACTATTTTACAGCTATTTAAAGACAAGACTCTCGTTAATCTAACCACACTGTCCGATTTCAAAAAGGCTTTACAACGAAAGCAAAACATTAGATTATGTCAGAAGACTACCAAGCCAGAAATAATCAGACACCCATTTTTCAAGCTAGCATATAATGTCACAAAAACCCAGAAGACAGCTAAATGCAGCACTAACCTTTGATGATCTTCATCAGATGACAACCCTAGGACATTATGTTGTACAATACATGCATGTTTTGTTCAATCAAGTTCATATTTATATCAAAAACCAGCTTTTTACATTAGCATGTGACGTTCAGAACTAGCAAACTTCTGGCGAATTCACTAACAATTTACTAAATTACTCACGATAAACGTTCACAAAAAGCATAACAATTATTTTAAGAATTATAGATACAGAACTCCTCTATGCACTCGATATGTCCGATTTTAAAATAGCTTTTTGGTGAAAGCACATTTTGCAATATTCTAAGTACATAGCCCAGCCATCACGGGCTAGCTATTTAGACACCCGGCAAGTTTAGCACTCACCAATATCAGATTTACTATTACAAAAGTTTGATTACCTTTTGTTGTCTTCGTCAGAATGCACTCCCAGGACTGCTACTTCAATAACAAATGTTGGTTTGGTCCAAAATAATCCATCGTTATATCCGAATAGCGGCGTTTTGTTCGTGCGTTCCAGAAACTATCCAAAATGGTAAATCAGGGTCGTGCGCATGGCGCAATTCGTGACAAAAAAAATCTAAATATTCCATTGCCGTACTTCGAAGCATGTCAACCGCTGTTTAAAATCCATTTTTATGCAATTTTTCTCGTAAAAAAGCGATAATATTCCGACCGGGAATGTCCATTTAGCTAAACAGAGGAAAGTAAACAAAGCTTTCGGTCGACGCGGGCACGAGCCTGAGTCTCACAGTACTGTAACCAGCCACTACCCAAACGCGCTACTTTGTTTCAACCAGAGCCTGCAAAGCCACGATTCAGCATTTTGCCGCCTTCTGAGAGCCTATGGCAGCCGTAGGAAGTGTCACGGGACAGCTAAGATCCTCACTCTTCAATAAACAGAGACAAGAAGAATGACACCTTGTCAGACAGGCCACTTCCTGCATGAAATCTTCTCAGGTTTTTGCGTGCCATATGAGTTCTGTTATACTCACAGACACCATTCAAACAGTTTTAGAAACTTTAGGGTATTTTCTATCCAAAGCCAATAATTATATGCATATTCTAGTTACTGGGCAGGAGTAGTAACCAGATTAAATCGGGTACGTTTTTTATCCAGCCGTGTCAATACTGCCCCCTAGCCCTAACAGGTTAAGTGTTCCCTTTATTTTTTTGAGCAGTGTATATGAGATGAGTAATGCAAGATATGTAAACATTATTAAAGTGACTAGTGTTCAATTTATTAAAGTGGCCAGTGATTTCAGGTCTATGCATGTAGGCAGCAGCTTCTAATGTGCTAGTAATGGCTATTTAGCAATCTGATGACCTTGAGATAGAAGCTGTTTTTCAGTCTCTCGGTCCCAGCTTTAATGCACCTGTACTGACCTTGCCTTCTGGATTATAGTGGGGTGAACAGGCAGTGGCTCGGGTGGTTGTTGTCCTTGATGATCTTTTTGGCCTTCCTGTGACATCGGGTGCTGTAGGTGTCCTGGAGGGCAGGTAGTTTGCCCCCGGTGATGCGTTGGGTAGACTGCACCACCCTCTGGAGAGTCCTGTGATTGTGGGTGGTGCAGTTGCTTTACCAGGCAGCGATACAGCCCGACAGGATGCTCTCAATTATGCATCTGCAAAAGTGTGTGAGGGTTTTAAGTGCCAAGCCAAATTTATTCAGCCTCCTGAGGTTGAAGAGGCGCTGTTGTGCCTTTTTCACCACACTGTCTGTGTGGGTGGACCATTTCAGTTTGTCAGTGATGTGTACGCCGAGGAACTTGAAGCTTTCCACCTTCTCCACGGCGGTCTCGTTGATGTGGATAGGGGCGTGCTCCCTCTGCTGTTTCCTGAAGACCACGATCATCTCCTTTGTTTTGTTGACGTTGAGTGAGAGGTTATTTTCCTGGTACCACACTCCCCGAGCCCTCACCTCCTCCCTGTAGGCTGTCTCGTTATTGTTGGTAATCAAGCCTACTACTGTTGTGTCATCTGCAAACTTGATGATTGAGTTGGAGGCGTGCTTGGCCACGCAGTCATGGGTGAACAGGGAGTACAGGAGGGGGCTGAGCACGCACCCTTGTGGGGCCCCAGTGTGGAGGAGGTGTTTTCTACCTTCACCACCTGGGGGCGGCCCGTCAGGGAGTCCAGGACCCATTTGCACAGGGCGAGGTTCAGACCAAGGTCCTCGAGCTTAATGATGAGCTTGGAGGGTACTATGGTGTTGAATGCTGAGCTATATTCAATGAACAGCATTCTTACATAGGTATTCCTGTTGTCCAGATGGGATAATGGCATTGTGCATTGTGATGGCGATTACATCATCTGTGGATCTATTGGGGCGGTAAGCAAGTTGAAGTGGGTCTAGGGTGACATGATCCTTTGACTAGTTTCTCAAAGCACTTCATGATGACAGAAGTGAGTGCTACAGGGCGATAGTCATAGTTCAGTTACCTTTGCTTTCTTGGGTACAGAAACAATGATGGCCATCTTGAAGCATGTGGGGACAGCAGATTGTGATAGGGAGAGATTGAATATGTCCGTAAACACTCCAGCCAGCTGGCCTGCGCATGCTCTGAGGACGCAGCTAGGGATGCCGTCTGGGCCAGCAGCCTTGCAAGGGTTAACACGCTTAAATGTCTTACTCACGTCGGCCATGGAGAAGGAGAGCCCACAGTCCTTGGTAGCGGGCTGCGTCGGTGGCACTGTGTTATCCTCAAAGCGGGCGAAGAAGGAATTTAGCTTGTCCGGAAGCAAGATGTTGGTGTTCGCGACATGTCTTGTTTTCCCTTTGTTGTCCGTGATTGTCTGTAGACCCTGCCACATATGTCTCATGTCTGAGCCGTTGAATTACGACTCAACTTTGTCTCTATACTGATGTTTTGCCTGTTTGATTGCCTTGTGGAGGGAATAACTACACTGTGTGTATTCTGCCATATTCCCAGTCACCTTGCCATGGTTAAATGCAGTGGTTCGCTCTTTAAGTTTTGCGGGAATGCTGCCATCTATCCACAGTTACTGGTTAGGGTAGGTTTTAATAGTCACAGTGGGTACAACATAATTTCCTGATAAACACAGTCACCGTAGCAACTCACTCACCGTATCAGTATATTCGTCAATATTATTCTCGGAAGCTACCCAGAACATATCCTAGTCCGTGTGATCAAAACAAGCATGGATTCCGATTTTTGTCAGACCAGCGTTGAATAGTCCTTAGCATGGGTACTTCCTGTTTGAGTTTCTGCCTATCGGAAGGGAGGAGCAAAATGTAGTCGTGGTCAGATTTGCCGACATGAGGGCGGGGGAGGGCCTAGTCCTGCTTTAAATGTAAAAATGAAATAACCTTGTTTTGTCAGATGGAGTGCTGTGACAAGGACCTCCATTCTGGGGTGTTTGGAGGCTCGGTCCATGAAGCCATGACCGACCTCATTGCACTGTTGGGTGAGTTGAATCGGGTGTGCTGGAATAGAATTATCATAGAGATATGTAGGTATGAAATGATTTGATAGGTATAACAATAGGTTTGTAGCCCTCTGATAGAATCAAATAAAATGCTTGAATGAAGTCTACAAAGTGCCTAGGAGGTTCTATAGGGACTGTGGGTTGTAGGACTGGGGTTTGTTTCCGGACAGGGTACAAGATATCGCTGCGGGGTTCATAATGCACCGAACAAAAGAAAACGGACTGAAATTGGGTGGGATTAGTTTTCTTTTCTCGCTGCAAAATGAAATCAGAACACTGTGGTGTGTCCTCCTTCAGGCTCCCTAGTGGACAAGAAGGGGAAGATCCTGGTCCCGGGGATGTACGAGGAAGTGGCCAATATCACTGATGAGGAGAAGAAACTGTACGAGAAGATCGACTTTGACATGGTGGAGTACGCCAAGGACATCGGAGCTGGGAAGCTCCTACACGACACCAAGGTATGGAGAGCATGTCCCTGTTCGAATACTTCAGAAATGAAACATTCCTCTTTATTTTCTACCTCCCTTGAATCAATCACTGATCTTAATTGGTTGGTTTGGGGAAAGTAATAGGGTGCTAACCATGCTCTCACTTATCCAATGTGCTTACATATGCATTTCTGAAGAACTCAAACAGGGCCAATGTCTGAAATGACAAATAACTAGATTTAAAAGCAATGCTGGTTGATTCTTAGTCATTTGTAAGTGATTCATTCCCAACATTATCTGGTTCATAATGTCCTTTGCCCTTTCCTCTGACCCTCGTCTGCAGGAGGCTATCCTGATGCACCGCTGGAGGTACCCCTCCCTCTCTCTGCATGGCATTGAGGGGGCCTTCTCTGGCGTGGGTGCCAAGACCGTCATTCCCCGCAAGGTCATCGGCAAGTTCTCCATTCGCCTTGTCCCTGACATGGATCCCAAAGTGGTGGAGAAACAGGTAGAAACCTCCATAGAGTTGAGTTCTACCTAAATTCTAGATCAGGTTTTTAGATGCTTTACTCGTCTTTTAAGTGCAGATCTAGGATCAGTTCCCACCGTCGCTGGACCAGACAGGACTGGCAAAAAATGCTCTTCACTGACGAGTCGCAGTTTTGTCTCACCAGGGGTGATGGTCGGATTTGCGTTTATCGTCGAAGGAATGAGCGTTACACCGAGGCCTGTACTCTGGAGCGGGATCGATTTGGAGGTGGAGGGTCCGTCATGGTCTGGGACGGTGTGTCACAGCATCATCGGACTGAGCTTGTTGTCATTGCAGGCAATCTCAATGCTGTGCGTTACAGGGAAGACATCTTCCTCCCTCATGTGGTACCCTTCCTGCAGGCTCATCCTGGCATGACAAGGCCACCAGCCATACTGCTCGTTCTGTGTGTGATTTCCTGCAAGACAGGAATGTCAGTGTTCTGCCGTGGCCAGTGAAGAGCCCGGATCTCAATCCCATTGAGCACGTCTGGTACCTATTGGATTGGAGGGTGAGGGCTAGGGAAATTCCCCCCCAGATATGTCCAGGAACTTGAAGGTGCCTTGGTGGAAGAGTGGGGTAACATCTCACAGCAAGAACTGGCAAATCTGGTGCAGTCAATGACGAGGAGATGCACTGCAGTACTTAATGCAGCTGGTGGCCACACCAGATACTGACTGTTACTTTTGATTTTGACCCCCCCTTTTTTTTCAGGGGCACATTATTCCATTTCTGTTAGTCACGTGTCTGTGGAACTTCTTCAGTTTATGTCTCAGTTGTTGAATCTTATGTTTATACAAATATTTACAGATATTAAGTTTGCTGAAAATAAAAGCAGTTGACAGTACGAGGACGTTTCTTTTTTTGCTGAGTTTAGTTTCCAACAGGCCAATATTCTACATAATTTGCACAGAAAACCTGGTAAATAACTACAATGGTCATAATCGTTCCGGAACTCCAATTTGAGCAGCAGTAGCTGAAAAATGAGCTCCTACAAATATTGAAATTTACATGGTTTTTAGAGTGAAGTACATCGAAAAAAAGCAAAAGAAAACTGCAAGACTGAATAGGAGAAAAAACAAGCAACAAACAAAGAAGATAGGCTTTTGAAAATAACTATTTTTCATAAAATTGTAGTTATCTTAGCAAGCTGAATTGTTTACCAGTTGCTAAGCAGTTGCTAGGGACTCTTTTGGAAGAAGCTAGCTAGCTAACGAAGAACAACAAAGAATATCTAGTTAACAGAAGAAAAGAAAGAGAAAATCAGGACAGAAGAAAAAGGATATCAAAGTGAAACAGTTCTCTAAAGACACAGGAGACAATAATACAAGAAACAACACTTCTGTAGCTTGTCAACTATGTGTCTGTCTATCCCTGTTCTCTCCTCTCTGCACAGGCCATACAAACGCTTCACACCGCGTGGCCGTTGCCACTCTAACCTGGTGGTCCCAGCGCGCACGACCCACGTGGAGTTCCAGGTCTCCGGCAGCCTCTGGAACTGCCGGTCTGCAGCCAACAAGGCTGAGTTCATCTCAGCCTATGCTACCCTCCAGTCCCTAGACTTCCTGGCGCTGACGGAAACATGGATTACCACAGATAACACTGCTACTCCTACTGCTCTCTCTTCGTCTGCCCACGTGTTCTCGCATACCCCTAGAGCATCGAGCCAGCGGGGTGGTGGCACTGGAATCCTCATCTCTCCCAAGTGGACATTCTCGCTTTCTCCCCTGACCCATCTGTCTATCTCCTCATTTGAATTCCATGCTGTCACAGTTACCAGCCCTTTCAAGCTTAACATCCTTATCATTTATCGCCCTCCAGGTTCCCTTGGAGAGTTCATCAATGAGCTTGACGCCTTGATAAGTTCCTTTCCTGAGGATGGCTCACCTCTCACAGTTCTGGGTGACTTTAACCTCCCCACGTCTACCTTTGACTCATTCCTCTCTGCCTCCTTCTTTCCACTCCTCTCCTCTTTTGACCTCACCCTCTCACCTTCCCCCCCTACTCACAAGGCAGGCAATACGCTTGACCTCATCTTTACTAGATGCTGTTCTTCCACTAATCTCATTGCAACTCCCCTCCAAATCTCCGACCACTACCTTGTATCCTTTTCCCTCTTGCTCTCATCCAACACTTCTCACTCTGCCCCTACTCGGATGGTATTGCGCCGTCCCAACCTTCGCTCTCTCTCTCCCGCTACTCTCTCCTCTTCCATCCTATCATCTCTTCCCTCTGCTCAAACCTTCTCCAACCTATCTCCTGATTCTGCCTCCTCAACCCTCCTCTCCTCCCTTTCTGCATCCTTTGATTTTCTCTGTCCCCTATCCTCCAGGCCGGCTCGGTCCTCCCCTCCTGCTCCGTGGCTCGACGACTCACTACGAGCTCACAGAACAAGGCTCCGGGCAGCCGAGCGGAAATGGAGGAAAACTCGCCTCCCTGCGGACCTGGCATCCTTTCACTCACTCCTCTCTACATTCTCCTCTTCTGTCTCTGCTGCTAAAGCCACTTTCTACCACTCTAAATTCCAAGCATCTGCCTCTAACCCTAGGAAGCTCTTTGCTACCTTCTCCTCCCTCCTGAATCCTCCTCCCCCCACCCCCCCCCCCCTCCTCCCTCTCTGCGGATGACTTCGTCAACCATTTTGAAAAGAAGGTTGACGATATCCGATCCTCGTTTGCTAAGTCAAACGACACCGCTGGTCCTGCTCACACTGCCCTACCCTGTGCTTTGACCTCTTTCTCCCCTCTCTCTCCAGATGAAATCTCGCGTCTTGTGACGGCCGGCCGCCGAACAACCTGCCCACTTGACCCTATCCCCTCCTCTCTTCTCCAGACCATTTCCGGAGACCTTCTCCCCTTCCTCACCTCACTCATCAACTCATCCTTGACCGCTGGCTACGTCCCTTCCGTCTTCAAGAGAGCGAGAGTTGCACCCCTTCTGAAAAAACCTACACTCGATCCCTCCGATGTCAACAACTACAGACCAGTATCCCTTCTTTCTTTTCTCTCCAAAACTCTTGAACGTGCCGTCCTTGGCCAGCTCTCCTGCTATCTCTCTCAGAATGACCTTCTTGATCCTAATCAGTCAGGTTTCAAGACTGGGCATTCAACTGAGACTGCTCTTCTCTGTGTCACGGAGGCTCTCCGCACTGCTAAAGCTAACTCTCTCTCCTCTGCTCTCATCCTTCTAGACCTATCTGCTGCCTTTGATACTGTGAACCATCAGATCCTCCTCTCCACCCTCTCCGAGTTGGGCATCTCCGGCGCGGCCCACGCTTGGATTGCATCCTACCTGACAGGTCGCTCCTACCAGGTGGCGTGGCGAGAATCGGTCTCCGCACCATGCGCTCTCACCACTGGTGTCCCCCAGGGCTCTGTTCTAGATCCTCTCCTATTCTCGCTATACACCAAGTCACTTGGCTCTGTCATATCCTCACATGGTCTCTCCTATCATTGCTATGCAGACGACACACAATTAATCTTCTCCTTTCCCCCTTCTGATAACCAGGCGGCGAATCGCATCTCTGCATGTCTGTCAGACATATCAGTGTGGATGACGGATCACCAGCTCAAGCTGAACCTCGGCAAGACGGAGCTGCTCTTCCTCCCGGGGAAGGACTGCCCCTTCCATGATCTCGCCATCACGGTTGACAACTCCCTTGTGTCCTCCTCCCAGAGTGCTAAGAACCTTGGCGTGATCCTGGACAACACCCTGTCGTTCTCCACTAACATCAAGGCGGTGACCCGATCCTGTAGGTTCATGCTCTACAACATTCGCAGAGTACGACCCTGCCTCACACAGGAAGCGGCGCAGGTCCTAATCCAGGCACTTGTCATCTCCCGTCTGGATTACTGCAACTCGCTGTTGGCTGGGCTCCCTGCCTGTGCCATTAAACCCCTACAACTCATCCAGAACGCCGCAGCCCGTCTGGTGTTCAACCTTCCCAAGTTCTCTCACGAAACCCCGCTCCTCCGCTCTCTCCACTGGCTTCCAGTTGAAGCTCGCATCCGCTACAAGACCATGGTGATTGCCTACGGAGCTGTGAATGGAACGGCACCTCCATACCTTCAGGCTCTGATCAGGCCCTACACCCAAACAAGGGCACTGCGTTCATCCACCACTGGCCTGCTGGCCCCCCTACCTCTGAGGAAGCACAGTTCCCGCTCAGCCCAGTCAAAACTGTTCGCTGCTCTGGCACCCCAATGGTGGAACAAGCTCCCTCACGACGCCAGGACAGCGGAGTCAATCACCACCTTCCGGAGACACCTGAAACCCCACCTCTTTAAGGAATACCTAGGATAGGATAAAGTAATCCTTCTACCCCCCCCCCCCCCCCCCCCTTAAAAGATTTAGATGCACTATTGTAAAGTGGTTGTTCCACTGGATATCATAAGGTGAATGCACCATTTTGTAAGTCGCTCTGGATAAGAGCGTCTGCTAAATGACTTAAATGTAAATGTAAATGTAATAATCCATTGTGCTCTTACTTGTCTGGTCTGTGTTTGTTTTATGCCTGGTACATAAGAGACAGAAGAATGTGCGATCGAGAGGAATAGAGCAGTTGCTTCACAAGGCATCTGTACCTGAAAATACATTATCTAAGTGATTGATAGTTGGTATTCAGCAGTCCTAAAAGTATTCCTTATTTTTTTGGAACTACTAAAATAGTTATTTTGTCAGACAGCATTGGCAGCAGCTCTATCGAGATGATTACTTGGAATGAGTCATCAAATAAAATAAATGTAGTTTACGCAATCACTGAAATATATATTTACTTCAACTGTATATGTTGTGAATGTATTGTAATGTTTTTTAAAAAAATGTATAACTGCTGTAATTTTGCTGGACCCTAGGAAGAGTAGCAGCAGCTAATGGGGATCCATAATAAATACAAATAATGATTTTTATTTGTGATTATTTTTTGTATTGTATTTATTATGGATTCCCATTAGCTGCTGCTACTCTTCCTAGGGTCTAGCAAAAATACTGCAGTAATACATTTTTTAAAAACATTACAATACATTCACAACAGATTTCACAACATATACAGTTGTAGTCGTTAAATGTATACGTTTAAACTCCGTTTTTCACAGTTCCTGACATTTAGTCAGAGTAAAAATTCCCTGTCTTAGGTCAGTTAGGATCATCACTTTTTATTTTAAGAATATGAAATGTCAGAATAATAGTAGAGAGAATGACTTATTTCAGCTTTTATTTCTTTCATCACATTCCCAGTTGGTCAGAAGTTTACATACACTCAATTAATATTTGGTAGCATTGCCTTTAAATTGTTTAACTTGAGTCAAATGTTTCAGGTAGCTTTCCACAAGCTTCCCACGATAAGTTTGGGTAATTTTGGCCCATTCCTCCTGACAGAGCTGGTGTAACTGAGTCAGGTTTGAAAGTCTCCTTGCTCGCACACGCTTTTTCAGTTCTGCCCACACATTTTCTATAGGTTTGAGGTCAGGGATTTGTGATGGCCACTCCAATACCTTGACTTTGTCCTTTTTTCCCTCATGATGCCATCTTATTTGTGAAGTGCACCAGTCCCTCCTGCAGCAAAGCACCCCCACAACATGATGCTGACACCCCTGGTCTTCACGATTGGGATGGTGTTTTTCAGCTTGCAAGCTTCCCTCTTTTTCCTCCAAACATAACGATGGTCATTATGGCCAAACAGTTCTATTTTTGTTTCATCAGACCAGAGGACATTTCTCCAAAAGATACCATCTTTGTCCCCATGTGCAAATGCAAACCGTAGTCTGGCTTTTTAATGGCGGTTTTGGAGCAGTGGCTTCTTCCTTGCGAGTGGCCTTTCAGCTTATGTCGAAATAGGACTCGTTTTACTGTGGATATAGATACTTTTGTACCTATTTCCTCCAGCATCTTCACAAGGTCCTTTGCTGCTGTTCTGGGATTGATTTGCACTTTTCTCACCAAAGTACGTTCATCTCTAGAAGACAGAACGCGCCTCATACCTGATCGGTATGACGGCTGCATGGTCCCATGGTGTTTATACTTGCGTACTATTGTTTGTACAGCTGAATGTGGTACCTTCAGGCGTTTGGAAATTTCTCCCAAGGATGAACCAGACTTGTGGAGGTCTACAATTTTTTTTCTGAGGTCTTGGCTGATTTCTTTTGATTTTCCCATGATGTCAAGCAAAGAGGCACTGAGTTTGACTCAAATGATGTCAATTAGCCTATCAGAAGCTTCTAAAGCCATGATATAATTTTCTGGAATTTTCCAAGCTGTTTAAAGGCACAGTCAACTTAGTGTATGTAAACTTCTGACCTACTGGAATTGTGATACAGTGAATTATAAGTGAAATAATCTGTCTGTAAACAATTGTTGGAGAAATTACTTGTGTCATGCACAAAGTAGATATCCTAACCGACTTGCCAAAACTGTAGTTTGTTAACAAGAAATATGTGGAGTGGTTGAAAAACGAGTTTTAATGACTCCAACCTAAGTGTATGTAAACTTCCGACTTCAACTGTAAGTATTTGGCTTAACCTCGTGGTGCACTCCATCAACAGCAGGTGCATTTCAAGAGCGGCAAATTTGAATCCAAATAAATGTCAAAATTCAAATTTTTCAAACATACAACTATTTTACACCCTTTGAAAGATAAACATCTCCTTAATCTAACCACGTTTTACGATTTCAAAAAGGTTTTACGGCGAAAGCATAAATTTAGAGTATGTTAGGACCCTACATTTACAAGAGTTGTGTGTAATGTTTTGTCAATTCAAAGACAGGGTCACCAAAACCATAAAACCAGCTAAAATGATGCACTAACCTTTTACAATCTCCATCAGATGACACTCCTAGGACATTATGTTAGACAATGCATGCATTTTTAGTTCTATCAAGTTCATATTTATATCCAAAAACAGCGTTTTACTATGGCATTGATGTTGAGGAAATCGTTTCCCTCCAATAACCGGCAGTCAAGTCAGCAACACAAATTAAATAATTAAAATGAGAAAACATTGGTAAAATATTATATTGTCATTTAAAGAATTATAGATTTACATCTCTTGAACGCAATCAACTTGCCAGATTTAAAAATAACCTTACTGGGAAATCACACTTTGCAATAATCTGAGCACTGCGCCCAGAAAAATACGGGTTGCGATACAGACAAGCCGTCATGTTGGGGAGATCTCAAATCGAAAATACTATGTAAATAATCCATTACCTTTGATTCTCTTCATCAGATGTCACTTCCAGGTATCACAGGTCCATAACGAATGTAGTTTTGTTCAAAAAAGCTCATCATTTATGTCCAAAAATCTCAGTCTTGTTAGCACATGATCTAAGCCCGCCGGACTTCACTTCATGAACGAGGGGAAAAAATATATTTCCGTTCGTTCAAACATGTCAAACGTTGTATAGCATAAATCATTAGGGCCTTTTTTAACCAGAACATGAATAATATTCAAGGTGGACGAATGCATTCTCTTTTATAACGTATTGGAACGAGGGTACCCAACATGAACTCGCGCGCCAGGTGTCTAATGGGCCATCATCGTTCCATGGCTCTTGTTCGGTCAGATCTCCCTCCAGAAGACTCAAAACACTTTGTAAAGGCTGGTGACATCTAGTGGAAACAATAGGAAGTGCCAAAATATTCCTCAGCCCCTGTGTTTTTCAATGGCAAAGGTTTAAAGGTAATACAACACATCAGGTATCCACTTCCTGTCAGAAAATGTCTCAGGGTTTTGCCTGCCAAATGAGTTCTGTTATACTCACAGACACCATTCAAACAGTTTTAGAAACTTTAGAGTGTTTTCTATCCATATATAATAAGTATATGCATATTCTAGTTACTGGGTAGGATTAGTAACCAGATTAAATCGGGTACATTTTTTTTATCCAGCCGTGCAAATACTGCCCCCCTAGCCCTAACAGGTTTTAAGGCAGTAATGGGCATTCACTACCATCATGGGCCAATTAAAAAAAAATTATGTATTCTGTGTTAAAGCATTCAACCCACAGTAATCTTTAAAAACATTGTAGCATTTAAAAAAAATTATCGAACCATCCTCAAAGCACTGATCGCTCAGCACATGTGCCATACACAGAAATTCCATTCCGGTTTATTTTTAATTTAGTCTTTATTTAGCTAGGCAAGTCAGTTAAGAACAAATTCTTATTTACTATGACAGCCTAGGAACAGTGCCTTGTTCAGGGGCAGAAAAATGTTTTTTTGCCTTGTCAGCTCGGGGATTCGATCCAGCAACCTTTCGGTTACTGTCCCAACACTCTAACCACTAGGCTACCTGCCACCCCCATCTGATTGTGTATTTTCTTTTCATTACTGTTTATACAATATTTTATCTCAATGAGACTTTAATATGAAGGTCAAAACATATTTAAAATATATATAATCCTCTCCCATCAAGGTTACTTGCCACCTGGAGAAGAAGTTTGCTGAACTAGAGAGTCCCAACAAGCTCAAGGTGTACACGGGCCATGGGGCCAAAGCCTGGGTGTCCGACTTCAACCATCCCCATTACATGGCTGGTAGAAAGGCCATGAAGACCGGTGTGTGGACACACAGGCAAACCCTCTCTCTCACACACACACTGGTCTTACTTAAATATTTATAATAACATGTTGAGCAATAATGTCGGTCTCTCCCTCTTTTCCACAGTGTTCGGTGTGGAGCCTGACCTGACGCGGGAAGGCTGCAGCATCCCGGTCACCCTGACCTTCCAGGAAGCCATCGGCCGCAATGTCATGCTGCTGCCCATGGGCTCGTCTGACGACGGAGCACACTCACAGAACGAGAAATTCAACAGGTTGGCTGCCACAATTGTCTTTTTATCTATACTATGTCTGGAATGTTTACCATGGGACAGCGCGCAAGATTTGACTCACATCCTCCACACGCTGAGGTCCTGGATTTGACTCTGAGCCATAACTAACACTTAACTCAGTTAAATCAGGTGTGTCACTGCTGGGCTGCAACGCCAACTTGCTCACCTGGTTATTCCCCTAGGAACTGTATTTAAGAACACTGCTCTATTGAGAACAAACTTCTATAAACCGCAGCAACGTATCAGAACTATAAGCAGCAGGTAGCCTAGAGGTTAGAGCATTGAGCCAGTAACTGAAAGGTCGATAGTTCAAATCCCAGAGCCAACAAGGTAAAACATCTGCCGACCTGCCCTTGAGCAAGGCGCTTAACCCAAATTGCTCCTGGCCGTGACCCTACTCTCTGAGGGTGTCTCAGGGGAGTTGGGATATGCAAAAAACATATTTCCCATTAAAATACACACTTGTACATGTGTGAAATATAAGAACCCACCTAAATATTATTGTTATTAATTGTATTTCCACGTAATCTACAGTGTTTTCCACTACCGTCAGCTATTCAGACGATTAACAGACTCATTTTCAGCCAGGTACCTTTTCCACTTAAATTAACTAGGCTACTTTTTAATTCGCTAATCAAAAAAGTCTGCAAAGCCTTCTCCCTCTACAACTGCAAAAATCACTGAAGCTGGAGACTCATATCTCCCTCACTAGCTTTAAGCACCAGCTGTCAGAGCAGCTCACAGATCACTGCACCTGTACATAGCCCACCTGTAAATAGCCCATCCAACTACCTCATCCCCATACTGTATTTATTTATTTATCTTGCTCCTTTGCACCCCAGTATCTCTACTTGCACATTCATCTTCTGCACATCACTCGCTCCAGTGTTTAATTGGTATGTTGTAATTACTTCGCCACCATGGCCTATTTATTGCCTTACCTCCCTTATCTTACCTCATTTGCACACACTGTATATAGATTTTTTCTACTGTATTATTGACTGTATGTTTGTTTTTTCCATGTGGTGTGTTGTATGTGTCAAACTGCTTTGCTTTATCTTGGCCAGGTCACAGTTGTAAATGAGAACTTGTTCTCAACTTGCCTACCTGGTTAAATAAAGGTGAAATAAAAAAAATAAAAAAATAAAGATATGCATCTTCTTGTGATCTATTGATAGGACCGGTGCTTTTCAGTCAAAGTGAACGATGACAGGGTAACACTGCTGGTTTGAGTCTGCTGTTTTAAAAAAAAATATATAATTCACCTTTATTTAATCAGGTAGGCTAGTTGAGAACAGTTCTCATTTACAACTGCAACCAGCATTAATGCTGGCCTGGGGCCAGTCAAAAATATGTCCGGCCAGTGAATCTCATCAGTAACTTTTCAGCGCATTTTTTGCATTCCAGTTCAACATTTACCTGCTCTGTCGCAGTCTACCATTAGAAGACTACATGAGTAAATGTCATGCTATTTGTATTTGAGCAATATGATAGGCAGATCAGTCAAGCACCACAATGCTGCCGCAAGTCACAACTTCTGGAGTAGTACACGTGTTGATGCATTCCATAGCATACACAAGCTGTCCAGAGCAAAAAGAAGGGTCTATCAATATTCTCACTGAACCTATTTATTTCAAGGAAAGTGATTTACAAAAGTAAACCTTCAATAGTGGACATACTAGCAATATGCTGGCCACTATTGATAGTCTACAAAAAAGAAACCTACCATTCCTCTTAGCAAGCCTATTGTAGCCATTTCGATGTTTCGTTTGGAACGTTTGTCTTAAAGGGGCAGTGTCCTTTTTTCAAATCTTATCAATGACATACTTTAGAAACAAAAATGAATGCAATTAATACAATGCAATTCTAAAGAATAGATTAATGACTTCCATTGCTAAATTATATTACACAGCTTTTTAATACATTCTCAATTTGGCTGGCTACTCCATGTGCTTGTGGAAAACACTGGATCTATGGAATGTCTTGTTTAATTCAGTGATGTACACATCTATGTAAATGTATATGAATATATGTCTATGGTTTACTTTCAGGACAAACTACATCCAGGGCATCAAGATGCTCGGCGCATACTTCCACGAGGTCTCCCAGTTGGAGTAAATGAACTATCCAGACCTGAGTGAGATGTGTCGTTCCACCTCCAGAACTGTGGACCCAACTGTTTACTTTTCTATCCGATGCAAGTTTCATAATGTTTTCCATGTACTGCTGCTGCTGTACAGCAAAATGGAGCTTTGAAGATCTTCCTTAGTAATTGGTAATTTCATCTTCCATCAAGAAGATAAGTAGAGGAAAATAATATAAAAGTATTGATTATTGTACTGTAGAAGCGCCATCGTATAGCGTCATCTACTGAATCGGAGTGTTATAGACGAGATCTAAACCAAACTCGAAGGAAGCGTGAACAGTATACCCATTACACTTCCATGTTGTGGTGTATTTATGAAAGTGCTAACAGACAACAGTACACGTACAGTATACACACTCGTTTCCTCCATTTGGGGGACTTGGAGATGATTTTATACCTACTTATCTTATATCTTAAGATGTTAGCTTGTTTGGGAAACCTCCAACTGTAATGGAAAAAAGCACACCATCTTCAACTCCTATTTTATTCCTGTTTAAATATTATGGGTAATCATTTATGAAGCAGAACACTGCAGTATGTCTGAAAACATGAGTAGAACAGAGAAATACACACACAGGACATAGCCATAGACATCCGCAGATATTGGAGGCATATGGAAGTATTTGAAGTGATGAAAATAACTCAATACTTTTGCATTACGTTGAATATTCCAGTATACAAAATCGTTTCTTGATTTATCCATTCAAGGTTCTCTTAACTGGAGCTTGAATTGACTTGTGTATGCATCTATTTTCTCCCTTGTCACAAGCCAATATATTCAATAAATCATAACATCAGTCTGTCTTTTATCATGCTTTCAATATCTTGAATTCCCAAGTCATGCCATCATGCCAAAGAAAACACAATCAATACATTTCAAATGTGATTTCGCCTGTACATTTGTAAAACCGTAGAAAATAATGTGACGATGACCCTTCCCACTGGGCATACTGGTTGAATCGACGTTGTTTTTTGAGTGCGAACCCATTACACTATTTTTGTTTGTCTGAATTTGCAGGTTTTACGCACTAGCCAAGCTTCAGGGAGAGTGTGATGGTTCATTTTTTTAATCAACGTTTCCACGTCATATCAATGAAATGTCTGTGTCCGGTGGGCTGAGGCTCAATCACAAACCGATCCCTCCTCCTTTAGGCCCTTTATTTGACAGTCATCATGAAGGGGAGGCAACAGGGGCCTAAGGACAGTGGAGGGATCGGTTAAGGCTTGAACCCAGGAGTGACTGAATGGGGTTGATGTTCCTACTCAAGCTACAGGATGTGCCCTTGGTTGATTTCAAGTGTGTGTATGTGTGTGTGCAGGGGTGGAAAAAGTACTCAATTGTCATACTTGAGTAAAACTAAAGATACGTTAATAGAAAATGACTCAAGTAAAAGTGAGTCACCCAGTAAAATACTACTTGAGTAAAAGTCTAAAAGTATTTGGTTTTAATTATACTTAAATATCAAAAGTTAATGGAATTGCTCAAATGTACTTAAGTATCAAAAGTTAAAGTATAAACCATTTCCAATTCCTTATATTATGCAAACCAGACGGCACAGTTTTTTTTTATTGACGGATACCCAGGGGTACACGCCAACACTCAGACATAAATTACAAACAAAGAATTTGTGTTTAGTGAGTCCTCCAGATCAGAGGCAGTATGACCAGGGATGTTTTCTTGATAAGTGTGTGAATTGGACCATTTTCCTGTCAAAATGTAACGTGTACTTTTGGGTGTCAGGGAAGATGTATGTAATACAAAAGTACATTTATTGTCTTTAAGAATGTAGTAAAGTAAAAGTTTGCAAAAATATTAATAGTAAAGTACAGATACCCCAAAAAAACAACTTAAGTAGTACTTTAAAGTATTTTTACTTAAGTACTTTACACCACTGTGTGTGTCTGACCAGTGGAATGACATGTAACCAGTGGGGTTGTCCTGTTGTAGACAGGTGGTCAGATGCATCCCACTGGGCACAGACGTCATTTTAAGGTCTTTGTTTTTATTTGAATTTGGTTGAAAGTAGTGAAATCATTGGAATTAGGTTAAAAGTTGGGTGAAGAAAAAAAATCCCTTCGGTTAATCCAATCAGTTTTCCAAGTTGATTCAACATAACAGATTTTTTTTGACTCAAGCAGTTTTTGCCTAGTAGGATCCTCCACAACCCAGAGGTGCAGAAACCTTACTGCGAGAGGAGTTTGGTGCCTAATGAAAACAACCCTGCTCTCAGGTTGGATCTGGAGACGGGCTAGCATTTGACAATACCAACATGAGACAGAATACCCATTCTGATCTCCCCAACAGAAGAACAACTGAAATGCGGAGGTACAGTCTGCACTTGTCCAATAACAGTTTTTCATTTACCAAACATTTTGCTAGCGTGTGCCCTAATGAGCACGACTCATATCTCTGCCAGTGAGTTTTTTTGCTTAAGGTCCTTTCCTGAAAATCTAGGATCAGATTGACCAGCCCAAATCCCATCATTGACCACTAGGAGGTAGAGAGAAATCTGATCCTGGACCAGTGGTTTTGGGGCAATTTCTACCAACTAGTGTTTTAGGAGGAAAAATGACAGTACCTGTCATGGCATTTGTATAACTAAGAGAACCAAGGTCCTCACTTCCCCAAAGCCTCCTGCGTTTGTGGCATTGCCATAGACATTACTATTCAGATGTGTTCGCTTGCAACGGAGAAGCTGAACGTGCCCGGAGCATGCGGTTAGCGCGTTTTTTTTTTTTAAACGAGGCTAACGGGAGAGAACATGAATGTTGTGCTAAAATAGTTGATTGCAATTGATTGCAACGTAAAACCCAGAAGACTAAACCAGTGATTTAGCTGATCTCATGTTGATACTAGACCGCTGCAATTTTCTTTATCTAGGTTTTCTATTCCCACCCCCAATGAAATAACAACCTACCAGGAACATCAAAACTGATGAATGTAAAATACTAGTAGAAGTATACAGCATAAGAATATGAGTAGTAGGCCTATACTTCAGTCAAATGTTTAATCTTCAATGGTAAAATAATGTGCCATTTGAAATAACTTTTATTAGACCACATTTGATAAAAATTACATAACTCATTCACAATTGGGTTGATTTAGTTACACATTTCAAATATGGTCAGTGCAGGGATATCCCCCCATGCTTTCTAGGCCAGCTGTAATTAGATTTGGCTACACAAACATGAGTTTTCCATTAATAAAATGCAACGCCTTCAGAAAGTCTTCATACCCCTTGAAGTATTCCACATTTTGTTGTTACAGCCTGAATTCAAAATTGATGAAATATACACTGCTCAAAAAAATAAAGGGAACACTTAAACAACACAATGTAACTCCAAGTCAATCACACTTCTGTGAAATCAAACTGTCCACTTAGGAAGCAACACTGATTGACAATACATTTCACATGCTGTTGTGCAAATGTAATAGACAACACGTGGAAATTATAGGCAATTAGCAAGACACCCCCAATAAAGGAGTGGTTCTGCAGGTGGGGACCACAGACCACTTCTCAGTTCCTATGCTTCCTGGCTGATGTTTTGGTCACTTCTGAATGCTGGCGGTGCTTTCACTCTAGTGGTAGCATGAGACGGAGTCTACAACCCACACAAGTGGCTCAGGTAGTGCAGCTCATCCAGGATGGCACATCAATGCGAGCTGTGGCAAGAAGGTTTGCTGTGTCTGTCAGCGTAGTGTCCAGAGCATGGAGGCGCTACCAGGAGACAGGCCAGTACATCAGGAGACGTGGAGGAGGCCGTAGGAGGGCAACAACCCAGCAGCAGGACCGCTACCTCCGCCTTTGTGCAAGGAGGAGCAGGAGAAGCACTGCCAGAGCCCTGCAAAATGACCTCCAGCAGGCCACAAATGTGCATGTGTCTGCTCAAACGGTCAGGTGGGGGTTGTGCTTACAGCCCAACACCGTGCAGGACGTTTGGCATTTGCCAGAGAACACCAAGATTGGCAAATTCGCCACTGGCGCCCTGTGTTCTTCACAGATGAAAGCAGGTTCACACTGAGCACATGTGACAGACGTGACAGAGTCTGGAGACGCCGTGGAGAATGTTCTGCAGCCTGCAACATCCTCCAGCATGACCGGTTTGGCGGTGGGTCAGTCATGGTGTGGGGTGGCATTTCTTTGGGGGGCCGCACAGCCCTCCATGTGCTCGCCAGAGGTAGCCTGACTGCCATTAGGTACTGAGATGAGATCCTCAGACCCCTTGTGAGACCATATGCTTTTGCGGTTGGCCCTGGGTTCCTCCTAATGCAAGACAATGCTAGACCTCATGTGGCTGGAGTGTGTCAGCAGGTCCTGCAAGAGGAAGGCATTGATGCTATGGACTGGCCCGCCCGTTCCCCAGACCTGAATCCAATTGAGCACATCTGGGACATCATGTCTCGCTCCATCCACCAACGCCACGTTGCACCACAGACTGTCCAGGAGTTGGCGAATGCTTTAGTCCAGGTCTGGGAGGAGATCCCTCAGGAGACCATCCGCCACCTCATCAGGAGCATGCCCAGGCATTGTAGGGAGGTCATACAGGCACGTGGAGGCCACACACACTACTGAGCCTCATTTTGACTTGTTTTAATGAGCCTGTAGTGTGGTTTTCCACTTTAATTTTGAGTGTGACTCCAAATCTAGACCTCCATGGGTTGATAAATTGGATTTCCATTGATTATTTTTGTGTGATTTTGTTGTCAGCACATTCAACTATGTAAAGAAAAAAGTATTTAATAAGATTATTTATTTCATTCAGATCTAGGATGTGTTGTTTAAGTGTTCCTTTTATTTTTTTGAGCAGTATATTATTTTCTTGCCCATCTACACACACTTTTTTTCATTTGACATTTTTTTATTTAACTTTTATTTAACTAGGCAAGTCAGTTAAGAACAAATTCTTATTTACAATGACGGCCTATAATACCCCTTAATCACAAAAGGAAAACATGTTTTAGACATTTTTGCATATTTGTTGAAAATGAAGTACACAAATATGAAATTTACATAAGAGTCAATACATTAGAATCACCTTTGGCAGCAATTACAGCTGTGTCTTTCTGGGAAAGTCTCTAAGAGCTTTGCGAACCTGGATTGTACAATATTGGCACATTATTATTTTTAAATTCTTCAATCTCTGTCAAGTTGGTTGTTGATCATTGCTAGACAGCCATTTTCAAGTCTTGCCAAAGATTTTGAAGCCAATTTTAAGTCAAAACTAACTAGGCCACTCAGGACAATTCAATGTTGTCTTCGTAAGCATTTGTCCTGCTGAAAAGTGAATTTGTCTACCAGTGTCTGTTGGAAAGCAGACTGAACCAGGTTTTCCTCCAGGATTTAGACTGTGCTTAGCTCTATTCGGTCTCTTTTGATCCTAAACTGCCTACTCCTTGCTGATGGCGAATATACCCACAAAATGATGCCGCCACCACCATGCTTGAAAATATGAAGAGTGGTACTCAGTGATATGTTGTGTTGGATTTTCCCCAAACATAGCGCTTTGTTTTCAAGACATAAAGTTCATTTATTTGCCACATTTCTTGCAGATTTACTTTAGTGCCTCATGCTAAACAGGATGTATGTTTTCGAATATTTGTATTCTGTACAGGCTTCCTTTTTGTCACTCTGTCAGTTAGGTTAGTATTGTGCAGTAACTGCAATGTTGTTGATTCAACCTTAGGAGAAAACTATCACAGCCATTCAACTCTGTGACTGTTTTAAAGTCACAATTGGCCTCATGGTGAGAGGAAGGATGCCTCTATCTCTTTATTGATTGGGTGTATTGATACTGTACACCATCCAAAGTGTAGTTAATAACTTCACCATTCTCAAAGGGATATTCAATGTCCGATTTTTTCTATATTTACTCATGTACGAATAGGTGTTCTTCTTTGTGAGCCATTGGAAAACCTTCCTGGTCTTTGTGTTTGAAATTCACTGTTCAACTGAGGGAGCTTACAGATAATTGTATGTGTGGGGTACAGAGGTGAGGTAGTCATTCAAAAACCATGTTAAACACTGTAAAAATGTCTAAAAACATAATTACACTTTGATATTATGGTGTATTGTGTTTAGACCAGTGACAAAATAGTCAGGCTGTAATACAACAAAATGTGGAAAAAGTCAAGAGGTACATTTGGTTAATTATGTTTGTCCCCCATGAGACACTGTAGCATATTTCACTTCCTCAAAATCCCCAGAATGAATCTAAGAATTTGTAATTAATTTGAACGTTTTGGCCTAGTATGTTTTACTTGCACAATTTTACATCTAACTAATGTGTTTGGTGCTGTATTTGTCTCCTGCACTAAACAGTCAGTCTCACTGTCTATGCTATTGGATAGAGCGCAATCACCGCAGTTCTTCACCCCATGTTACTGGGCAAATGGACATCATCAAATCTTAACCCAACCTTAATTTACCCGATGTGGCGCACAGATGTTCCAAACTCCCTTTTAGACAAGACTGACTTTATGACCAAAATTATCCTATTTACACCTTGTAGTCAATTTTGGCACTAGAAAAACTGTTTCTGACTTACATCGTTGCCACAGGCCATTTAATAAAAGGGATTAGTTGCTTTTTAAAGGCAGTAACTTTAAATCTACTGTTGGTCTGCTAAAAAAGGTTTAATTTAAACCGATGATAACCACCAGAGGGCGAGATTGTATTGGTCAATGATGGTTGCAATTGATGGTTTAACCAGTGGCGGTTCTAGACCATTTCAACTGGGGGGGGGGGGCAAGCTTGGGCCAGTTGTACTGTTAGAGGGGCCAGTTACATTAGACGTTATTGTTGTCATATAGTTTTCTTCACTGCATTGCAGGCATTAGCAGGCAAAAGACCATGTTCATCATCATTAGTGTTCTGCGTTGCCACTGTCTGTCTAATAACGGATGTAAAAAAAGAACGATTGCAAAAATTTGTTATGTAAAAATGATTTAATTCTCCACATTTAGGGGGGCTGCAAGGGGGTCCAAAATTGTTGTCACAGGTGCACTGCCCCCCCCCCCGAACCACCCCTGGGTTTAACGAGAGATTACTTTGTATTAGTACACTGGCCAACGCTGGTTGCAAATGACCCATGTAGGCTAATTATGGTACTATCCTGGAAATGCATTTGGAAGATGTAAGGTAGCAAAAACAACCCAGCTACTCACCCTGTAGAATGAGAACCTTGTTGCATTATGGGCACCAGAGGGCGACACAAAACCATGTATTTTCCTTGAGTTCACCAGGGGTTGTGTTGTGGCACAGCCGGTAGCTGAACTATAAACTCCAGGAATATTTTGAGTAGGCCGCTGGTATGAGTATTGAATTGCTTTTGCTATACCAATTGGTGTTCAAAACTATTGGCCTATCAGTCTAGGCAATCTTGTCTAGATCAGTGTTTTCCAACCAGGGGTACTAGGACCTCTGGGGGTACTTGGCCTATCCAGAGGGAGTACTCGAAGACTCATGAGACCATAGGCCTACTGGTAAAATTCACTTGAGGGGGTCCTTCAAGGGTACTCTGGGTAAAGCAAAATGTACTTGGTGGTACAGTAACCGAAAAAGGTTGGGAACCACTGATCTAGATCAATGCTATTTAATTTGTGACATTTCTAACATAATTTCAAATCAGTCATGCAGGATTGCCAAAAGTTGTCAAATTGCTTCCCTTAAATCAGTCAGCTGTTTGTGAAGGTTTCTATTTTATTCATAGTCCTGTGATGTAAGTTGCCTACATTTATTTGAACATTGAATTACTCTGTAGCCAATATTTACAGTTAGTTGCCCCCCTATCCCCATGAAAATGCTTACAATTCATGTGAGAACTCCTAAAATATGTTTAGAAACCCCCCAGTATCTTCCCAGTATCTTTAATGACAATGGTTACCCTTTAACAAAGGCAGCCTGCCCATAAATGTGAAAAATGAATGTGCAGGGTAGTGGTAATCTGTTTAGTCTGTTTTATCAACGCCAGGTTCGTTACAAAATGTCGTTCTTACTTGATATGTTTAAAATATCCTTTGATAAGAATTTAGTTATTTGTATATATTTTTAAGTAAAAGTATTTTGTTATGAAGGTTAAAGAAAGGAAATGAACTAGATTAATGCTTCCAAACTAATGGTCAGGGATTTAGGATTCCCAAAGTAATGTCTACTCAAGACGTTCAACGTGTAATTGATGTGTCCATTACGTGAAGAATTCGCTGTAATTATAGTCAATAAGTCATGTAAATGGGTTAAAGCTCACTAAAAGCATACCAAATCCCCAAAAGAGAGTCTAATAATTCTAAATAATCAATGCAGAAGGCTGAGTACAGTTAATTTGTGTGTGTGTGTGTGCTTTCCATTAAATATATATTCAGTTGGATCTAAAACAAAATAGCTCTGCGCCAATTATAGATGCTATTCAAGACACTTGGACAGGTTAAGTGTTCATACACCATTATTCTTCCTCTGTGATATAGGAAAGCTTACCTCTTAAGCCTCATTTGAGAGGGAGCATTGGCTAGCAGACTGTTGCCAAAATGCTTATTTTTTTATTTATTTTAATGCAAAGCTGGAATTTTTGGTGAATTATTTACATGCATTTTTGGCTTGAGGGTTGACTGTATATTTTATGTACACATACTGTATGTCATAATGTTATTTGATTACTTTCCACATTAAACCACAATGCTTAGTTTTAGGCTAACGTTTGCAATGTATGGGTCCTACTATTTACCCCAAACAATCGACCACAAATAACCACAAACAGGTACCCCAAACAAACACAACCAACCAAAAACAGCCACAAACTGGTACCACAAACAGGCACCCCAAAACAACCACAAACAGGCACCCCAAAACAACCACAAACAGGCACCCCAAAATCTGTCACTAGCTCTGGTCCAGGGCATAGGTAGTAGCTCTGGCCTGAACTAACTCTGGTCCAGGGCATAGCTAGAAGCTCACTAGCTCTGGTCCGCACTAACTCTGGTCTAGCTCTGGTCCGCACTAGCTAACTCTGGTCTAGCTCTGGTCCGCACTAGCTAGCTCTGGACCAGAGCTAGTTAGTGTGGACCAGAGCGAGCTAGCTAGCTAGTAGCTACACCCTGGACCGGAGCTAGGGCGTTAGAGCACTGCATGCGCACATACCAACAGATATGCAAAAGTAAAAATCTGAGATGCATGCACTTTAAGGTTCGCGGGGGGGTACCTATTTGTGGTTGTTTGGGGTACCTATTTGTGGTTGTTTGGGGTACCTATTTGTGGTTGTTTGGGGTACCTATTTGTGGTTGTTTGGGGTACCTATTTGTGGTTGTTTGGGGTACCTATTTGTGGTTGTTTGGGGTACCTATTTGTGGTTGTTTTTTTGGAGGCCCCATTTCTTTTTCTTCTTTTAGGGGTCAAAAAGTCACAGACCTTTTATTTCACATAATCTACTGTTTTGGCTTTCAGTGTGTAACCACCAGACATCTTGAATTGGCTGCTTCTAAACACTCTTAGTATCAATCTGTGTAGGCGAGATGGCACGCAGGGACTTATATTTAATGGAGATTACATCAGAGGGGAATCAAGGCAATGAATAAGTCATTCTTGGTCTAATTTCAAACCTAAAAGATTCATACCACCAATTTAGATGACAGTATTAATTTAACATGACACTGCATTAATGGTCAATTTCAGTTTCACGGAACTCATTTAAGTGGATTGGAGTCCCTTAATTTGATGAGATGTGATGGCTGAGCTGTAATGTCTCTCTCTACTCTCTTTCTTTTCCTCTCTCTCCCTTTGGCGTGTTTAATGAAAGCAGGCGTCCCAGCATGGGACGTATGCTGGGGGCTAGACCCGCTGTGTGTGCGCCTGTGTGCATGTGTGTGTCAGAGTATCTGACAATGAAGATACATCAGTATTCCAGATCCCACCACTCAACTGTGAAACACACACCCGGTTTTCTAGAATCTTCAAATCAAAATGTATGTGTCACATGTGCCGCATACGACAGGTGTAGATATTACCGGGAAATTATTACTTTACAAGCCCTTAACCAACAATGCAGTTGAAGAAAGGGAGATAAGAAAATATTGACTAAATAAACTAATGTAAAAAATACAATTAAAAGTAACACAATAAAATAACAATAACGAGGCTATATACAGGGGGTGCCGATACCGAGTCAATGTGCGGGGGTACAGGTTAGTCGAGGTAATTTGTACTTGTAGGTAGTGAAAGTGACTATGCATAGATAATAAACAGCGAGTAGCAGCAGTGTACAAAAAGGGGGGTGGGAGGGGGGTTCAATGTAAATAAAATATTCTGGGTGGCCATTTGATTCATTGTTCAGCAGTCTTATGGCTTAGGGGTAGAAGCTGTTAAGGAGCCTTTTCGTCCTAGACTTGGCGCTCCGGTACTGCCTGCCATGCGGTAGCAGAGAAAACAGTCTATGACTTGGGTGACTGGAGCCTTCCTCTGACACAGCCTAGTATATAGGTCCTAGGTGGCAGGAAGCTTGGCCCCAGTGATATACTGGGCCGTACGGACTACCCTCTGTAGCGCCTTACGGTTGGATGTCGAGCAGTTGCCATACCAGGCGGTGATGTAGCCGGTCAGGGTGCTCTTGATGGTGCAGCTGTAGGACTTTTTGAGGATCTGAGGACCCATGCCAAATCTTTTCAGTCTCCTGAGGGGGAAAGGTTGTTGTCGTGCCCTCTTCTCGACTGTCTTGGTGTGTTTGGACCATTATAGTTTGTTGGTGATGTGGACACCAAGGAACTTGAAACTCTCGACAGCCCTGTCAATGTTAATAGGGGCCTGTTCGGCCCTCCTTTTCCTATAGTCCACGATCAGCTCCTTTGTCTTGCTCACATTGAGGGAGAGGTGGTTGTCCTAGCAACAGTTGCCATTCATTCTTGGTTAGAGCTTCAGGATCTGATTTGTCACATTCCATACTTGCAGTAAGTACTTGCAGTACATAAATGTATTAGCAGTCCACTATGCCTGCAGCTCTCCTCAGAAAGAGTTTGTCTTCCAGCATGTCTCCCAGCATTGTCTGAGTAGTTGTTAAAACCTTTTTGCTTTTCATGTAGCACCTTAACTAAACTGGTATTATGCAGGCCCAATCATGCTTTGCTATAAAGCCCACTAATGCTTGACTAGTCTGGCTTTGCTAACATTGTCAGTTCCGCCTAGCCCTATTAGGTACTGTAGTCTAATGACAAGACCTGAGGCTAGTCAGGCCAAGCTAGTACAGTCCGAGGAATTTCTGCTAGTAAGCAGCAATGACCCTCTCAGCCCTGTGGTTCATCCTTAGCCATGCTACCCCCAATAGCAAGTAACTGGGCTACAGGCTAGTTAGTAGCAATGACACCCTCAGGCCTGTGGTTCATCCTTAGCCATGCTACCCCCAATAGCAAGCAGCTGGGCTACAGGCTAGTTAGTAGCAATGACACCCTCAGGCCTGTGGTTCATCTTTAGCCATACTACCCCAATAGCAAGTAGCTGGGCTACAGGCTAGTTAGTAGCAATGACACCCTCAGGCCTGTGGTTCATCCTTAGCCATGCTACCCCCAATAGCAAGTAGCTGGGCTACAGGCTAGTTAGTAGCAATGACACCCTCAGGCCTGTGGTTCATCTTTAGCCATACTACCCCAATAGCAAGGAGCTAGGCTAGACTAGTTAGCAGCCATGACACTCTTAGGCCTGTGGTTTATCCTTAGCCATGCTAACCCAGTAGCAGATAGCTGACAGTGGCCTGATAATGAGTCTCTGTGCCCCTGGTGATGGATGGCATGCTCGGACGCACTCCCTCTCATCCTGACAGGCCGCCGGCTATCTGATTTATTAATGACAATAATTAGGCGTAAACCTCTACAACCAAACCAGAGTGATTAGTGTCTTAATTACGGAGGGGAGTGGTGTGGGAAACCTGATTAATGTTCACCATCCTGACCTTTTGCATTCTGCCTTTGCAGAGCGAGAGAGCGAGGCGGAGAAGAGGTGGAGGATGAGAGGAAGAGGAGGAGAACACTGTAGACGTCCCATACGAGTAAAGGGTGTTCATTGTCACTATCTTCAGTTTTAAACTGAGTGGTTATTGCAAGTCCCTTCCTACTACATCACTCAACTCTGCAGAATTTGTGTGATATTTACTTTTGCTTCATTAGTACTGTATAATGGAGTTTGACAGGTTGATATAGCCATTGATTCTTGGAGAATAGAACTTATAAATGAATGCCTTAGTGAGCCTAGTTCAATCGTCTTACCCCATCAGAACCAAAAATATAGGCTTGTTTTACTCCTTTGATTGTAAACAATATACTTGTAAACATACACTATATAGTCTCAAAACATGGTTAAAACTATAATTTTGATCTCATGGGATGGTCAATGCTTGCATCCACAGCTCTGTCTATGCATTTGAGAGTCATTACATTTCTCCAGAACCATCCTTCAACTATTTACAAAATCAGTGTCAGGGTGCTCACTTTCTTATTGCAGTGCAGATTTAAGTAATGGTAAATCAGATTTGAGAAGCAGCTGACAGATCTCTCAACTCAAATAATTAGAAATTGAATTGAGGACAAGCTGAACAACAACTTAAGTTGGGATACAGTGTCAGTAGGTGAAAAGACACAATTAAATTCCGCAAGTCTATCACAATGTTCACAAGTCAGAAAAGAGAAAGCAATGCCACCAGTTTCAGTAAAACAGAAGCTTGGTCGAACCATATCACTTGTGCAATAACTGGGCATATGCTCCCCCTTCTCATAAAAGGCAGCATCCAGTGGCTGACTAACTGCGAAGAAGACAAAAGGTCGGCGTCTTTATTTGGGTCAGACTTGAGTTGGAGAAGCCGGCAACTAATGAACTAGAGAAAATGGAGATCAAAGTGAGGAGGACACTGGGTGGCCATTTTATGGTGCTGATGTGCTTCAGATTAGACTAGCACTGACTTTATCAGTGTACTCCATCTGTGGGATAAAGGCGTTCAATAATCACAACACAATCTATGGTGGTTGGATTTGACAACAGCCAAAAATGTAACTGGTGTGGGTTATCAAGAGAATATGACAGATTTCTCATAGTTTAGAAACTGAAATACGAAAACAGTGATGTTGTGCTAGTGTAAAATTAGGTCAATGTAGACAAATACTTGTCATGACAAGCTTTGGCTCAGATGAAAGTGATGTATTTCATACAAACATGAGATTTCCCCCCTGGTTATAACATTTAATATCCACTCAAATATACCCAGTTCATGTTCTTCAAATATTTTTTTTCTCAGCATCTGAGTTTCTTGTTTTCTGTGGCTGAAAATCAAGTGGTGCAATCACTCCCCATGTGGTGGTGTGGCGATTCAAAAGGTGACAAGTCTTTAAATCAAATATACCTGCACATATCTTTTCACTCTTTTACATTTTAATTTCATCATCTGATGTAGCCTATCACAAGTAACCTCCTAGGCATGCTTCTGAACCCACGTTAGTATCCCATTTCTATCACCAATGTAGCAAAGTGTTTACTATCCCACGTCTGACACTAACATACTGTAGAAAAATCTCCAGTATTCAAATTCTAACAATAATGTAGGAAATAGGCTAAATACACAACCGGTCAAAAGTTTTAGAACACCTACTCATTTAAGAGTTTTATTTGTACTATTTTCCACATTGTAGAATAATAGTGAAGACATTAAAACTATGAAATAACACACATGGAATCATGTACTAACCAAAAAAGTGTTAAACAAATCAAAATATATTTGTCACGACTTCTACCGAAGTCGGTCCCTCTCCTTGTTCGGGCGGCGTTCGGCGGTCGACGTCACCGGCCTTCTAGCCATCGCCGATCCACTTTTCATTATCCATTTGTTTTGTCCTTGTCTTACACGCCTGGTTTCATTCCCCCAATTACTTGTTCATTATTTAACCCTCTGTTCCCCCGTGTTTGTTTGTGAGTGATTGTTTGTATGTAATACGGTCCGTTATTGTGGGCTAGATTATTGCGTTGTATTATTGATTCTTTGAGTAAATTACGTTTATTACTCATATCTGCTGTCCTGCGCCTGACTCCTCCACACCAGCTACACACAGGTTTATTACAGAATCACTCACCACCGAATGGAGTCAGCAGCAGCAGACGCCCTCCCTGTAGCGGTAGAGGAGCACGTCCAGCAGCACGCGACCATGTTGCAATGTCTATGCACCTCCATGGATCGCGTGCTGCAGACAATGGATCGTTGGGAGAGAGGAGGAGGTCTTCCAGCGCCTCCACCAGCCCCACTACAGCAGACCCCCCTATCCACCCCTCCTTCACCCGGTCCCAGCGGGATTCGGCTCGCGCTCCCGAGGGAGTATGATGGGACGGCTGCCGGATGCCAGGGGTTCCTACTCCAGCTGGAACTCTACCTGGCGACCGTCCACCCGGCTCCTTCGGGACGTGAGAGTGTGTCCGCCCTCATCTCCTGCCTCTCAGGCAAAGCCTTGGAGTGGGCCAACACCGTATGGAGTGAAGGAGACGCGGCGTTGGACCATTACGCAGAGTTCACCCGCCGCTTTCGTGCAGTTTTCGACCACCCGCCTGAGGGTCGAGCGGCGGGTGAACATCTGTTTCACCTGAGGCAGGGGACGAGGAGCGAGCAGGATTTCGCTTTGGACTTCCGGACCCTGGCAGCCAGCGCGGGATGGAACAACAGCACCCTGATCGATCACTACCGGTGCAGTCTGCGTGAGGACGTCAGTCGGGAGTTGGCCTGCCGAGACAACACCCTCACGTTGGACCAGCTGGTGGACCTGTCCATCCGGCTGGACAACCTGCTGGCTACCCGCGTACGTCCGGATCGGGGCCTGTCAGTTCCATCCCCCAGCACCTCCGCTCCGACGCCCATGGAGCTGGATGGTGCTGCGCTTAGGGCGACCGGAGGAGGGGCCATTCCCTGCACCATCTGTGGCCGCAGAGGGAACACTGCTGGTCGGTGCTGGGGGGGTTCCTCAGGGAGTTGAGGCAGCAGGCAGGGCACTATCGTGTCACCCCAGGTGAGTCGGCACCAGGCTCACCCAGAGCCCCCTGTTGCTACACATGTATGTGTTTATTACATTTCCTGAGTTTTCCCTCACATTCCCAGCATAAGGCACTCGTAGATTCAGGCGCAGCTGGGAATTTTATTGACCGTTCATTTGCCCATAGTTTAGGGATCCCCCTTGTTCCTGTGGACATGCCCTTCCTTGTGCACGGCCTAGATAGTCGACCATTAGGGTCAGGGCTGATTAGGGAGGCCACTGCTCCACTAGACATGGTTATGCAGGAGGGTCACAAGGAGAGAATCAGTCTCTTCCTTATTGATTCTCCTGTGTTTCCCGTGGTGCTGGGCCTACCCTGGTTGGCCTGTCATGACCCCACTATTTCGTGGCAACAGAGAGCTCTCAAGGGGTGGTCACGAAAGTGCTCAGGAAGGTGTGTAGGGGTTTCCATCGGTGCGACTACAGTGGAAATTCCAGACCAGGTCTCCACCGTGCACATCCCCTCAAAATATGCCGATTTGGCTCTTGCCTTCTGTAAGAAGAAGTGGTCGGCTGAGGCGGACAGGGCTTTTGGTCACCTGAGGGCTCTGTTTACCTCGGCTCCCGTGCTGGCTCATTCAGATCCCTCTTTGGCGTTCATAGTGGAGTTGGACGCATCCGAGGCTGGGATAGGAGCCGTGCTCTCTCAGAGAGCACGCCACCGAAGCTCCACCCCTGTGCCTTCTTTTTGAAGAGGCTCAGCCCGGTGGAACAAAACTATGATGTGGGGGACGGGGAGCTGTTGGCTGTCATCAAGGCTCTGAAGGCGAGGAGCCATTGACTTGAAGGGGGCGAGAAACCCTTTTCTCATCTAGACTGACCACCGCAATCTGGAGTACATCCGGGCGGCGAGGATACTTAACCCTCGCCAGGCAAGGTGGGCCATGTTTTTTACCCGTTTTGTGTTCACCCTGTCCTACCGACCAGGTTCCCAGAACGCTAAGGCAGAAATACTGTCCCAGATGTATGACACAGAGGAGCGGTCCATGGATCACACTCCCATACTCCCGGCCTCTTGTCTGGTGGAACCGGTAGTGTGGGAGCTAGACGAGGACATCGAGCAGACGTTACATACAGAGCCCACTCCTCTCCAGTGTCCAGCTGCGCATCTGTACGTTCCGTCTGCTGTCCGTGACCAGTTGATCTATTGGGCCCACACGTCACCCTCCTCTGGTCATCCTGGCATCGGTCGGACAGTGCGTTGTCTTAGTGGGAAGTACTGGTGGTCCACCTTGGCCAAGGACGTGAGAGTTTATGTTTCCTCCTGCTCAGTGTGCGCCCAGTGCAAGGCTCCCAGGTACCTTCCCAGAGGGAAGTTACAACCCCTACCCGTTCCACAACGGCCATGGTCGCACCTGTCGGTGGCCTTCCTGACGGATCTTCCTCCCTCGCAGGGCAAAACCACGATTCTGGTCGTTGTGGATCGGTTTTCTAAGTCCTGCAGTCTCCTCCCTTTGCCCGGTCTCCCTACGGCCCTACAGACTGCGGAGGCCCTGTTCACTCAGGTCTTCCGGCACTACGGGGTGCCTGAGGACATAGTCTCTGATCGGGGTCCCCAGTTCACGTCCAGGGTATGGAGGGTGTTCATGGAACATCTGGGGGCCTCAGTCAGCCTCACCTCAGGTTTTCACCCCAAGAGTAACGGGCAGGTGGAGAGAGTAAACCAGGATGTGGGTAGGTTTCTGCGGTCATATTGCCAGGACCGGCCGAGGGAGTGGGCGGCGTTCATCCCCTGGGCAGAGATGGCCCAAAACTTACTCCGCCACTACTCCACTAACCTCTCCCCCTTCCAGTGCATACTGGGGTATCAGCCGGTTCTGGCACCTTGGCATCAGAGTCAGATCGAAGCTCCTGCGGTGGACAAATGGTTTAACCTGTCTGGGCTAGGGGGCAGTATTGTCACGGCCGGATGAAAAACGTACCCAATTTAAACAGGTTACTACTCTGGCCCAGAAACTAGAATATGCATATTATTAGTAGATTTGGATAGGAAACACACTGAAGTTTCTAAAACTGTTTGAATGGTGTCTGTGAGTATAACAGAATATTTCTAATACTAATTCTAAGTTTAGGTTGCCCCAAACTTGGCGGATGTCTGAATAGCTCGCAGTGATGGCTGAGCTATGTACTCAGAATATTGAAAAATGTGCTTTCTCCGTAAAGCTATTTTAAAATCTGACACAGCGGTTGCATCCAGGGGTAGTCTATCTATAATTCTTGAAATAATTGTTATATATTTTGTCAACGTTTATGATGAGTATTTTTGCAAATTGATGTGCACTAGTTGATGTGCACTAGTGGGACACTAGCGTCCCACCTAGCCCATAGAAGTTAAGTGCTCGGAGGAGACCTGGGACACCGCTCATGTGCACCTGCAACGGGCCGTGAGGCGGCAGAAGGCGAGCGCCGACCGCCACCGCAGTGAGGCCCCAGTGTTCGCACCGGGGGACAGGATCTGGCACTAGTTGATGTGCACTAGTGGGACACTAGCGTCCCACCTAGCCCATAGAAGTTAAGTGCTCGGAGGAGACCTGGGACACCGCTCATGTGCACCTGCAACGGGCCGTGAGGCGGCAGAAGGCGAGCGCCTACCGCCACCGCAGTGAGGCCCCAGTGTTCGCACCGGGGGACAGGATCTGGCTCTCGATCTGAAACCTGCCCCTCCGCCTGCCCTGCCAGAAGCTGGGCCCGTGGTTTGTGGGGCCATTCAAAGTCCTGAGGAGAATGATCCAGGTATGCTATAGGTTACAGCTTCCCCCAGATTACCGTATTAATCCCTCGTTCCATGTGTCTCTCCTCAGGCCGGTGGTGGCTGGTCCACTCCAGGAGTCTGAGGTGCGGGAGGTTCCTCCGCCCCCTCTGGACATCGAGGGGGCCCCGGTGTATGCTGTTCGAGGCATCCTGGACTCAAGGTGTCGGACGAGGGGCCTTCAGTACCTCGTGGAGTGGGAGGGTTACGGTCCGGAGGAGAGATGCTGGGTCCAGGTGGAGGACGTCTTGGACCCTTCGTTGCTGCAGGAGTTCCACCGTCTCCATCCGGATCGCCCTGCGCCTCGTCCTCCGGGTCGTCCCAGAGGTCGGTGTCGGCACGCTGCTGGAGCGGCGCGTCAAGGGGGGGTACTGTCACGAATTCCGCCGAAGTCGGTCCCTCTCCTTGTTCGGGCGGTGTTCGGCGGTCGATGTCACCGGCCTTCTAATCATCGCCGATCCACTTTTCATTTTCCATTTGTTTTGTCCTGGTCTTACACACCTGGTTTCATTCCCCCAATTACTTGTTCATTATTTAACCCTCTGTTCCCCCATGTTTGTTTGTGAGTGATTGTTTGTATGTAATACGATCCGTTATTGTGGGCTAGATTATTGCAATGTATTATTGATTCTTTGAGTAAATTACGTTTATTACTCATATCTGCTGTCCTGCGCCTGACTCCTCCACACCAGCTACACACAGGCTTATTACAATATTTTATATTTGAGACTCTTCAAATAGCCACCCTTTGCATTGATGACAGCTTTGCAAACTCTTGGCATTCTCTCAACCAGCTTCACCTGGAATGCTTTTCCAACAGTCTTGAAGGACTTCCCACATATGCTGAGCACTTGTTGGCTGCTTTTCCTTCACTCTCCTTCACTCTGCGGTCCTACTCATCCCAAACCATCTCAATTGGGTTGAGGTCGGGGGATTATGGAGGCCAGGTCATTTGATGCAGCACTCCATCACTCTCCTTCTTGGTAAAATAGACCTTACACAGCCTAGAGGTGTGTTTTGGGTCATTGTCCTGTTGAAAAACAAATGATAGTCTCACTAAGCCCAAACCAGATGGGATGGTGTATCACTGCAGAATGCTGTGGTAGCCATGCTGGTTAAGTGTGCCTTGAAGTCTAAAGTGTCCCCAACAAAGCACCCCCACAACATCACACCTCCTCCTCCATGCTTTACAGTGGGAAGTACACGCGGAGATCATCCGTTTACCCACACCGGGTCTCACAAAGACACTGTGTTTAGAACCAAAAATCGCACATTTGGACTCCAGACCAAAAGACAAATTTCCACCGTTCTATTTTTTTTTTAACTAGGCAAGTCAGTTAAGAACAAATTCTTATTTACAATGACGGCCTAGGAACAATGCGTTAACTGCCTTGTTCAGGGCAGAAAGACAGATTTTTACCTTGTCTGCTCGGGGATGCAATCTTTCGGTTACTGGCCCAACACTCTAACCACTAGGCTACCTGCCGCCCTTGAGTCTGTCCTTTGCTCGTGTTTCTTGGCCCATGCAGGTTTCTTCTTCTTATTGGTGTTGTTTAGTAGTGGTTTCTTTGCTGCAATTTGACCATGAAGGCCTGATTCACAGTCTCCTCTGAACAGTTGATGTGTCTGTTACTTGAACTCTGTGAAGCATTTATTTGGACTGCAATTCACGAGGCTGGAAACTCTAATGAACTTTTCCTCTGCAGCAGAGGTAACTCTGGGTCTTCCATTCCTGTGGCGGTCTTCATGAGAGACAGTTTCATCATAGGCTTGATGGTTTTTGCGACTGCACTTGAAGAAACTTCTCAATTCTCTATTAACTGACCTTCATGTCTTAAAGTAATGATGGACTGTCATTTCTCTTTGCTTATTTGAGCTGTTCTTTCTGTAATATGGACTTGGTATTTTACCAAATAGAGCTATCTTCTGTATACCCCCCTACCTTGTCACAACACAACTGATTGGCTCAAACGCATTAAGAAGGAAAGAAATTCCACAAATTAACTTTTCACAAGGCACACCTGTTTATTGAAATGCATTCCAGGTGACTACCTCATGAAGCTGGTTGAGAGAATGCCAAGAGTGTGGAAAGCTGTCATCAAGGCAAAGGGTGGTTATTTGAAGAATCTCAAATATATAAAATATATTTAGTTACTACATGATTCCAAGTGTGTTATTTCATAGTTTTGATATCTTCACTAATATTCTACAATGTAGAAAATAGTAAAAATAAAGAAAAACCCTTGAATGAGTAGGTGTCCTAAAACTTTTGACCGGTAGGGTATATTCCACTTCTGACACCAATGCAGTAAATGTATTTTTTATTTTACCTTTATTTAACTAGACAAGTCAGTTATAAGAACAAATTCTTATTTACAATAGGTTAACTGCCTTGTTCAGGGGCAGAACATCAGATTTTTACCTTGTCAGCTCGGGGATTCGATCTAGCAACACTGGCCCAACACTCTAACCACTAGGCTACCTGCCGCCCCAGGTAGCTTGAATCAAATCAGCACACATCGAAGCCCAGCACACTACAGCTATACCAGGACAATAAAGACTGTGACAGTGTTAGCTGTGGTTGCCAAGGCTAAGTCGACCAGTGAATTTTGTGTCACTGAATTTAATGACTCTCCCTTTCATTAAATCTCTTGTTTTTTTGTTCTCTCCAAAATATGAGTCTGATCAAAGGCCCATAAAGTTGCTCAAAACAACATGACCTGCAGAAGTAGCAGAAACAGTTGGCAGGACGACCTACAGCAAACTGCCAGCAGGCAAATATTACCCCAATCCTTCATCTTTAATGGGGGAAAACACGAGGCTGCATGGTGATTTCTGCCCGGCTCTTCCAACGGTGCACGGCCACTCACACTAGACCAAAGCCACTTAATGAGAGCATTCCTTTTCTCTTCCATCATGAGTACTCAGCAGCCCAAATGATCCTCCCCACTCGCTGTGTTTCTCTGCACTCGTTAAATTATGTATCAGGTCTTAAAATTCTGTGAAGCATTGGTTTAATACGGACACACTACACGTAAACAGCCTCGTAGAGTCATTCAAGTTCTCATTTGCATTCAAGTTCTCATTTGCATTTCCCCCCCCCAACATGGGAGTTGTTGGATGTAGTGGGCGCCTATAACGACCTCATGCAACTCTTAAACTTTCTCTAAGCGTATGAATTTATAGTATTTTTTTCTCTCTCTTAATCTCAAATGTATTGTGATATCCCTGCATCTTAAAAGCCTAAAGGATGTACGTCTCAACTCAAGCCTGCATTTGATATCTCTCTTCTTTGCCCTGTTCAGATTAAACCGTCAATTCTGCATTGTCTGTAATGTGTGTGTGTGTGTGTGTCTGTGTGAGAAGCCTAGTCCTGACAGCAAAGGGCCACATCTCACTAGCTTCTTCTCCCAGAGCAGTCGCCACTTAACTCAGCCTATATTGTTTGGACCTTCCACTGTACCATCTTATAATCCTCAAATGGAATGTAGTTAAAAGTACAGCAGAAACTATTTTTACTTTCAGCTATTTTTACATTATAATCTCCCCGTTAGACGATTATAATGTCACTCCCATGATCCTCCGTGCCCATGTAATTGTAAATCATGGCCTCATGGTGTGTCAAAGGATGTCAGTACCATGCAATTAAATGGCAAAATATAATAGACCAAATTATTGGCTGTTAGATTTTGAACAACACAGTCGGTATTGGAATTACACTTAATCATTATGTGCATTAGCGGTATCATTGGAATCCTGCTTAAGGATGAACATGAAACAGACTGCATTATTAATACCTCTTATTGTGATGTCCATTTATTTCTGGGTTACAGTACAACAAGCAAGGTTTTTGTCAAACACAGAATTCTTAAAAGCCAACAGCACCCAAAGTCAATCAAGCACATAAACCAAATTGTTAAAAATAGCAAATTTCCTTGGCTTGGGAAATACTTAAAAATGATACATTTTGCAGAATATTTTAAAGGAGATATTAAATATTTACTTTTAACCAGCAAGGAGATGAGACCCTTTTTTGCATAATTAATTTATCCATACAAACGAGGTTACATTCTGACTAGTAAACCTACTCATCTGTTTTTAATAAATCTTTAACTTTTGGCTTTGGAAGGGATCGTTTCATTTCTCCTCATTAGGACCGAAACAGACGACACTTTCTCGTCTTTTAAAAAGAGAGATGAGACACATGCTATTGATAATGGAAAAGTGTGATTTCAGGACAGGGCAAATATTTTGTCAGCTTGTGATATTGTATCATATGTTACATTTTGTGAAGACTTTTGTGAAGAGTTGATAGACACTTGGGTAAGTGTGTTAATGTGTGAGAAACATTATATGATAAAAACCAAATACTATTTTGAATGCCTTACCATACACTCATTTGATCGAAGATCACATAAATAAGTAATTATTATGATAAGCTTTGTGGCATGCATTATCTAAGATAGGTCCTCTACAAAAGACCCCTCTCGGCTGCAATACAAATAGGTCCTTCAATTTGTCTTATTCAGCTTCTTATTATCCAATTGGAGGAAATACGATTGAGCTATAAGATTTGTTAGAATTCAAATTATCTCACAATCACTTAACTTTTCCCTTGGCCTAATTCAGCTTTATGCCCTTGAGCAGTACGTTGAACATTTCTCTTATATCGTGTGAACAATTTGATGTAGCTTTGATATTCATCGCAGTTCTTGGGAGAAAAGTGTATCTCGTAATAATTTATGCCCTTGTAACTGCTCCAATGATAACTCACCATATGGGTTTTCCTGCTTGCATCCATTATATTCAACTGTTTGACATCCCAATAAGTCACAGCCCCTGGTGCTCTTGTCTGTGTCCCCCCTAGGACGACATGTAAAGTAGGTTAACTTATACAATGATAACACAGTTTCTGTTACAATTAAACATTGTCTGTTAAAGACTGTATCTCGCTGTACGATTCCTCAAGAGCCAAATGTTGCAAGCTTGGAATGGAATGCAGATTTAGTTTGGAGAGAGAGAATTTTCACTCTCATATCGTTTAACTCTGTTACCAAACTTTCATCTAACTCTAACCTGAGCAGAGGACATTTTTCCAAACCTACTGTATTTTCCCTTTCCTGAAAGCCTGCATGGGCACCCTAGAAGACTTTCCTTCAGAATTGGAACACCTTTCGTTTCCCCCCTGCTGCACTTACAGTACAGGTAGCCGCCAATCACCATCTTCCAGACACTTCATTAGCAACAAAAGCATCTCTCACACGGGACACATACTGTACTTGGCACATGCTAACTACTGTTGTCTCAGTGAATCAGCTAAGCTCACTGATTATAATTGAACGTTAGCGGTAGAGCGTGACGTGTGTGTGATGACAAAGGGAAGTTAAGGTTAATTTATTTTAAAGATTTTTTTAAAAGTCATGGAATGACAGAAAGAAAACTCTTGCCAAACTTTAACCCCTGAATGTGTGGTACACCGTCTGTAATGATGGTCTAAATCAAATTCTAATCAGTAAAGATCAAGTCAATAATATGTGTTTCTGTACTTGTTTGACTTTAGCTCATAGGGTTATTTAGTCCATGGTAATGTCATAGCTATGCCAGCTCTAAGGAATAAGTCAGGGGTTCCCAAACTGTTTGTGTCGGGGCCCCTTTCATGATATAAAATTCATCAGGGACCCTCTCATAATATTAGAACACATCTCCTCCTTTAGAGTGCGATTAAAAATAGCATACAAACAGTTTTACTTCTAATCAAGTCTCGGCCCCTGGGAAAGAAAATTAATTCTTCCCTCCTGGCATCAGAGAGAAAATTTTTGCAGTTTCAAAGCACATTTGTTTCAGCAATTCTACATATTTTGCCAAGGGGCAGAGAGATAATTTTGCAGTTTTAAAGCTGAAATTACAGTGCATTTATTTTCAAAACAACTATTAACCTGATATGGATAGGGGGCAGTATTTTCACGGCCGGATGAAAAAACGTACCCGATTTAAACTGGTTACTACTCTTGCCCAGAAATGAGAATATGCATATTATTAGTAGGTTTGGTTAGAAAACACTCTGAAGTTTCTAAAACTGTTTGAATGGTGTCTGTGAGTATAACAGAACTCATATGGCAGGCAAACACCTGAGAAAAAGTCAACCAGGAAGTGTAGGATCTGAGAAATGTAGTTCTTCTTTCTAGTCCCTTTCGAAACTACAGTATCTGTGCTGTTACGTTGCACTTTCTAAGGCTTCCATTGGCTGTCTAAAGCCTTCAGAAAGTGGATTGAGCCTTCTCCTGTCTCTGGGCAGAGTATAGGAGCTCAGGTACTGAGTGGTCTGCCTAAGGACAGAGATTGGATATGCGCGTTCCCTCGAGCAAACTGTTTTTTTTTTTTCTCCTTGAATGAATACACTATTGTCCGGTTGGAATATTATCGCAATTTTATGTTACAAATACCATAAAATTGATTTTAAACAGCGTTTGAAATGCTTCTAAGTACGGTAATGGAACATTTTGACTTTTTGTGTCTCGAATTGCGCTCGCACGTTACCCTTTGGATAGTGACCTGAACGCACGAACAAAACGGAGGTATTTGGACATAACTATGGATTATTTCGAACAAAAACAACATTTCTTGTGGAAGTAGCAGTCCTGGGAGTGCATTCTGACGAAGATCAGCAAAGGTAATACAATATTTCTAATAGTAATTCTGAGTTTAGGTTGCCCGAACTTGGCGGGTGTCTGAATCGCCGTGATGGCGAGCTATGTACTCAGAATATTGAAAAATGTGCTTTTGCCGAAAGGTTATTTTAAAATCTGACACAGCGATTGCATAAAGGAGTTCTGTATCTATAATTCTTAAAATAATTGTTATGTATTTTGTCAACGTTTATGATGAGTATTTTTGTAAATTCACCAGACGTTTTTGGTGGGAATACATTTTCTGAACATCACGCGCCAATGTAAAAAGCTGTTTTTGGATATAAATATGAACTTGATTGAACAAAACATACATGTATTGTATAACATAATGTCCTAGGAGTGTCATCTGATGAAGATCATCAAAGGTTAGTGCTTCATTTAGCTGTGTTTTGGGTTTCTGTGACATATATGCTTGCTTGGAAAATGGCTGTGTGGTTATTTTGGTCTATGTACTCTCCTAACATAATCTAATGTTTTGCTTTCGCTGTAAAGCCTTTTTGAAATCGGACAACATGGTTGGATTCAGGAGAGGTTTATCTTTCAAATGGTGTAAAATAGTCGTATGTTTGAGAAAATGTAATTGTGGTATTTTAGTTGTTTTTGTATTTCGCGCCATGCGATCCTATTGGCTTTTGGCTAGATGTAAGAAGTTAAGGGAATATAAGAACAATTGAGTTGGAAAAAAAGTATAATTGATGGAGTACTGTGGATACCAATATCCCCGGGAGCCTCCCAAATCCCTGTGCATCTAAGGGGACATAAACTATGGATGCATATTACGTTGTTTTGTATTGCACCCTCTAAACTTTTCCCACAGATCCCTGCTCAAAAAGGTCTTTAAACTGTTGCTAGCAATATTAATAAAAAATTCAAATAAATGTACTTTTATAAATAAAAAATAAAATAAATGGTGTGATCTGGTTGCGGACCCCCTGCAGTACTTCCATGGACCCCACTTTGGGAACCATTGTAATAGGTTATGAAGCTTTCTACATTAAGCACATTAGCCCCACACGTTATGGCACATTGCTTCAAACCTCTCTCTGTAACACTACAGTATGTGTTCTGAAAGATGGGGCACTGTGACAATGCCGTGTTTTGCGCATTCCATTACAATATGCATAATGCATTTAAAGTAATGGAGTGTGCCACTCTTCGAGATGTCTGGATGACTTCGCTCTTAACACACCAGTGACTCTTCTGAGTGTGATTGAACTCACTCTCAGCAGAACTAATAGTTCAACTGCCTGCCTCCTGTTACCTGGATTTTCACATTCTAAGTTACTCTTAACTTTAACCTGGTACAGCCAGAAGAGTTGGGGTCTTCCCTCTGCGCCTGGTTCCTCTCAAGGTTTTTTCCATCAAGAGTTATTACATAGTCCATGTAACACATGGACAACAAAGTTCTATTCTAGTGTTCCTAGCTAATCTTTGACGTTTGGGATTGGGCCGCAGGGTTAAATTAAAGTCTAAATATCTTTGTGTGTTTCGTAACATTTTAATCTGTATCCTTTAACTGAGTTAATGCATTTCAAAGAATGTGGAATTAAAGCAAAGCAAGAAGGAAGTTGATATTTTCATTGATTTATCTTCAAGTAACTTTTGGATCCAGTGGCGAGACTAATACACACTTCAAATTACCCTTACTTTAAACATAGCGGAAATAACATGTTGGTTTATTGGCTGTAGTTTCTCAACTCACTCTTGTAGACTTTGAAGTTCAAGTTTCCTCTCTTCATCCGTAGCACCACCACTCCATGACTAATGTCCTCTCTCTAAGTCTGTGTTGTTTAGTACTACTTGTGATTTGCATAACATGATGTCAGCATGTTCAAGTAGTTATATTGGTTTTATATATATGTATATATATATATATATATATATATATATATATATATATATATATATATACACACACTGACTGTACAAAACATTATATTGAGTTGCACTCCCCCCTTTTGCCCTCAGAACAGCCTCAATTCATCGGGGCATGGACTCTACAAGGTGTTGAAAGCGTTCCACAGGGATGCTGGCCCATGTTGACTCCAATGCTTCCCACAGTTGTGTCAAATTGACTGGATGTCCTTTGGGTGGTGGAACATTCTTGATACACACGGGAAACTGTTGAGTGTTAAAAACCCAGCAGCGTTGCAGTTCTTGACGCACTCAAACTGGTGCCCTTGGAACCTACTACCATACCCCGTTCAAAGACACTTAAATCTTTTGTCTTGACCATTCACCCTCTGAATAGCACACATACACATCCATGTCTCAAGGCTTAAAAATTCTTCTTTAACCTGTCTCCTCCCCTTCATCTACATTGATTGAAGTGGATTTAACAAGCGACATAAATAAGAGATTACATTTTATTTTATTTTTTACATTTTACAAGTGTTAAAAGTGTTACCTAGCAGTAGCTTTTTCTTGAGCACTACCTGGAGGCAGTAGTACCTTTGCCACAAAAAGCACGGGCCTCAGCCAGTAGAAGAGGCAGTTGAACAATCACATACGCTGTTACGCTAGATCGTTACAGCCATATCGATCATATACTGTGAAGAATCCCCTGAATAATGTAAATAGTGTTTTGCCTTGCTTGGAGACAGCTCCCAAAGAACATCTGTTTCTTTTCAACGGGGTGGTGGTGGGGGGGATTTGTTGAGAAACAAATAAACTGTCTGTCGCGGGTGCATCCTCGCTCATATCGAGTTTCCTTGCGTGCGGGACAGGTTGGAATTATGGAGAGAAGAGTGGGAGGGGTGGGGAGAGGACGGCCCGTATAGCTCAATCACCATTGTGTGGAATCATTCAGCACTTATGTTAGCCAATCACCCAGGCACAATGACTCCCATCCTGCGCCCTTATCGCGCCTTCTTGAATTACTTTCCGTCTTGATAGAACCGAGATGGATCGTTTAAATGCAAGTTATGATTAAAAGCCTGTTACTGTCAACCCCTCAGAGAACAAATAACAAAAGTCCCCCTGTTTGGGGGTGAAAAAAGAAAAGATGACAGCTTTAAAAAATATATGAAATTACACAGTGGGGCCGGGGAAGAGCAATGAAATTTATTGAGCTGAAATGTGTTGTGGGGAGATTGAGGAAGTGAACCCCGAAGGGGGAGGAAGAAGTTAATGACTGATTAACAACAGCAATTATAAGATGAGGGGAAGGTATGTAATTAAAATTGCACCGCTTGCCTGTCAGGTGCGCATGTCAGCCCATTGTTCAGTCTTGTTAAAAAAGCACAGGAAAAAGAAACCGCCACTTAATTTCAGGCCTTGGCTGAGAGGATGGGGTGGGAGGGATGGGAGTGTGGGTGAACGCTCGCCCATAGACACAGAGCTCTTGAAGGCTGTAACTCAACGTTTTAAGAGATGCCCCGCTTCGTTAGAAGTTCACAGCCATGCATTTTGTGTTGACAGTTATCGGCACAGAATATTCTGCAGTCAGGGAGTAATTTAACTTAGTTAATGGGATGCATATTTGATGGAGGAATAAAAGCTCACCAAAGTGGAAAAAGGGAATGATTTAGAGGGAGAGAAATGCAAGGTACGTAATGTGTGCATTCAATTCTCCAATGTAGATCGAGAGAGACTTCCACAGAGTGCCAGAAAGGGACAAAAGATCTCAAGACAGAGTCAGACAGACTTACATAAGGACAAAAGACAACGGGGAGAGAGGTTATGACGTGTCTTTCCAGGTGACAAATACCCAATCGGAAACCATACACAGAGAGACATCCATTCAGCAAGCTGCCATGGGGGGCAATCTTATACCAGCGCACGGCAAGTGCTGAGGACCTCTTTAGAATTCACAGGGGCCATTTAAAAAGGCTCACTACACCGAGGCCAAGCAAACAGCCAGCACGCAGAGTCGCAGGCAAAGGAGCTGTCAAGAATGGCCTAGTATCTTCTGGCAGTTTTTAAAATACTTCCTGCCGCTCGACAGGATTTTCTGGTGGCTTTGCAGGGATGATCATGGGATATCATGGAGGAAAATGGGTGGGCAGGTTTCTGCGAGCATGTAGTGTAATAAAGCAATAATCCTTGATGTTTACTGTTCAAAAGTGTGAAGTGTCTAGGAGATATAAGAAAGCTCAGGAAATATTTTTGTTTTTTGGACAAACTTATAACCCCTTTTTTCGTTGGCACAAAACTACTTCCATACTTTTTTTTACCGATACCAGGTAACCTTCAGACGAGTCCCATGACAATTGTGGGGGTTTGTAGAGCAAAAGAGAGAACATCATGCTCCCAAGAATCACATCTTTCCATAGAGTGCTCATATTATACTGAACTAAATAATAAATGCAACAAGCGTCAAAAGTTTGGACACCTACTGATTCCAGTTTATTTTTTACTATTTTCTATATTGTAGAATGAAAGTGAAGACATCAAAACTATGAAATAACACATACAGAATCATGTAGTAACCAAAAATGTGTTAAACAAATCAAAATATATTTTATATTTAAGATTCTTCAAAGTAGCCACCCTTTGCCTTGACAGTTTTACACACTCTTGGCATTCTATTAAACAACTTCATGTGTCACGCTGTATAATGATAGGAGACTGGTGCACGAATACGTACAAGTATTTTTTATTTCTCCATCCTTAAATAAAGTACGTCATGAAAACGATGGGGACGATGGGACGACACCGGCCTCAGGGATGGTGTGGGTCAGTCAGGGCGCCAGCGGTAAAAATCCCTGGTCAGCAAAGTGCCCAGGATGTCCACCGCAGGAACCCAGCTCCCTCCCCTGGGCCATACCCCTCCCAGTCGATGAATCCAGGACTTCACGGACCGAGTACGCTGGACCTCCCTCGATGTCCAGAGGAGGAAGCGGGGCGTCATTGGGTCCAGCCTCATCGACGGACCAGGCACCACTGGCCTGAGGGGAGAGACATGAAAAGTCAGATTAATGTGGTAATCAGCAGGGAGTTGCAAACGGTACGTTACCTCATTAACCCACCTCAGGACTTTAAACAGCCCCACAAACCGCAGGCTCAGCTTCCGGCAGGGCAGGTGGAAAGGCTGGTTCCGGGTGGCGAGCCAGACCAGGTCGCCTGGATAGAAAACGGGTGCCTCACTGCGGTAGCGGTCGGCCTGTTCCTTGTGCCGACGCACGGCCCGCTGGAAATGTGTGCGCAGCGTTCCAGGTCTCCTCAGCTCACCAAAACCGCTCGTCCACCACAGGGGCCTCGGTCTGGCTTGGATGCCAAGGCGCCAGGGCTGGCTGATACCCCAACACGCACTGGAAAGGAGTGAGGTTAGTGAAGGAGTGGCGGAGGGAATTTTTCAGCCCAAGGTAGAAAATCCGCCCACTCCCCTGATGGTAACACCTCGGGAACTTGCACACTTCCTGATTATCCACCTTGACGATGAAGGGGAGTGGGGGTCGGGATGTGCCAGAATGGGAGCAGTGTTGAAGCGTGCCTTCAGTGTCTCAAACGGCCTCTCC